>NW_027411755.1:189811391-190079488 GCF_047663935.1 Musca autumnalis | reverse complement strand
TGAAGGTTGTTGCCTCAGTATCCCACCCAAATGTCTGAAATGTGGAGTTTAGTCTTCGTTATGGTTATAAAATGTTCCATCTGAAATTTGTTGGTATAGGTCCATGTCTGCATAGAGCCATCATAGATCGGTACCTCCCGATTTTCTGTATTTTGATTGTTGTGGTTTAATATCCCACCAAAATGGCTGAAATTTGGAATTTAGCCTTCGTAATGGGTATAAACAGTTTCAACTGAAATTTTTTGGTATAGGTCTATGTCTGCATATAGCCCCCATAGAACGGTACCTCCCGATTTTTTTTTATTTTTGAAGGTTGTGGCCTCATTATCACCCCGAAATTTTATATTTAGTTTTTATTGGTGGTATAAAACTTTTCACCTGCGGGCATAGGTGCACGCCTTCATATAGCCCCCATAGAACGGTACGTGGCGGTTTCGGTATTTTGAAGATTGTGGCTTCAGTATCCCACCAAAATAGCTGAAATTTGCTATATAGTTTTCCATGAGGTATCAAATATTCCAGAAGAGATTTATCAGCATAGGTCCAAGTCTTTATATAGCTCCATACAAGCGTTTCTCCCACTTTTCGTAATTTTGAAGGTTTTGCCCCCAATATCCTTAAACTTTTTATCTGAAATTTGTTGTTGCTTATCATATAGCCCCCATATAACGGTCCCTTCTGTCAGCATGTTTCACTTCTCTTAATGATAAGCCGCAGAATTTAGTACTTTCATAAACGAAAAGAACACAAGTCATGGTGGAGGACATTAAAAGTTCGACCCGGCCGAACTTAAGCATGTTTTTACCTGTTAACGTTCTTATGAGTGAACGCGCGGCACAGGTTTGCTAACTACCTTTAACTGGTGTTAAAAGCAGCTGCCCAGAGATTAAAGAGGGATCAGGATAAATCCTGTGCTTTGCCATATGAAAGACCGCCAGACCGTTGCTTGGTATCTTCCATCTCCCACCTCACTCTCCCAGGTATGTTAAGAAATATGTTCATTTACAAAAGGTCAATGGGTTTTTTTAGGACGGTATAACGAGTGGTTTAATCGAAGGCTGAGGTTAGCTCAGCCGTTACCAGGGTCGACTCAAGGACCCACAAACCTTAAGTAAATGAGACACGGTGGAAGTGTGATGCAGTGTTTTATTTATATTACTTCGTAAGCATACGATTCTGACAGTATGGAGATTAGCTGATGTTATAATATATGTTGGTAAAGTTGGGGAACAGCTTCGAATTGGTCGGTAGCAAATATGCTGTAATCGGCTAATACCAGATGGGGTTGGTCGTCGACAGTGCGTCATAACACTTGGCTCGGCAACCGTGAGATCGGCAATCCTCACTCGGCGATACTCGGGTCGCCAGTTTCCGATGTTGTGGTATTCCACGGCTCGGTGTTATTCGGATTGCTATCGGCTCGGTAGTCTTCGGCTGTGGAGTTCGGTGCGGTAGTCTTCGACTGTTCTGTAAAGAAAAGAGTCGGGTATAGTTAGACCACAGAGCGAACGAATCGGCAAGAGCGAACGAATCGACAGGAGCGAACGAACGGGCAGGAGCAAACGAATCGACAGGAGCGAACGTATCGCAAGGCCGATGGCTGATGTAGTCTTCGATTCAATAGAATATGACTGCGGACAATGCCACACGACTTCTCTTTCACGTCGGTTAACGCCAGCACTCGACCAATTCAGCGACGAAAACTAAACATCTTATCCAGTTGGGTTTACGGAGTGAATGAGAATTATTTGTAAGGCGAGACAACCAGAAAATACACTGAAGTTTAAATAATGTATGAATGGATTTGTAATTTGCATGAAGTTGGGATTATGCATGCACTGATAAGGTAGTTTTGTATTGATACTGGGTGTAATATCATAGGGGTGGTTTTGCAACGTAGCGTTCACGTTACAAGTGATGTATGGTCTTACACTGAGTCCATCGATACAATCCTAAATTATCTTTGAATGCAATTAATGCATAATTCTCAGCATCCGTTATTGGTACTGCATCCGATTAGTGAACTCCTTGTCATGACCGTCCTTATGTTTTAAAACTAAATTTTAACCCTTATATTTGTGCAGTGTCTATACGGTCAATAACATACTTCAATTCTTGAATTTAATATAATTTATAGTTTAAACTAAAACTCTCTCATAATTCCCAATTTCATATATCTATGTCGATAATAACCTATCTAATGTGTTATATTAGTAAACAACTGTATAAATTTTAATTAATCTTAATGTCTTTCTTGTCCGTATATCTATGGATATTTATCACAAAGTATATCATGTTGCATTACATTCATTCATCGGAAAAGGAAATGTGTATGGTATCTTCGTTTCTTCACTAATTTATAATTTCTGCTCAAATGTGTAATTCTCTATCTTTCTCCCTCTCGGCCATAAAACTAAAATAAAAATCTGAAATAGAAAAAAAAGACGGAATGAAAATGAAACTAATGATCCCCATTACCAAGTTAGTTACCTTTTGCTTAAGCCAAAGGCAAGACAGTATTGCCACAAACACAATCATCTTAAAGGAAATATTCCTTACCACCAAATGCACGGCACGACAAATGACGGTAAAACAGAAGTAGGTCTGTGCGAATTATCACTCTTGTGTCTTCTTTACTGTACCAACATGAAGCATTCGGTTGAATGTTTCAATGAAAAATGACACACATACATTGAGGTATGACGTTGCATTTTGTCTTAGAGTATATCTGTGTATGTATGTGTGTGTACTATGTAGTTGTATTTGAAGTTTATATAACAACCCAAGGAGAAAATGTGTCAACATGCATGTAATAATTATTTTTAATGTTTTCGTTTTTAAATTCATTTACACTTCAACAACATTATTAAAGACATTTATCTTTAACTTTAGTACTTTTTAGCCAGTAGAGTTGTTGTAATTGGTGTCTGTCTTTCTCTCTCTGACTCTGTGAGTGTGTATAACAGCATACTATATTCATGGGATCTCTTGAATTTGTAGTCGTCGATTTCTTTTCGTTTTCTAAATTAAAGGGTAGTGTAATAAGTTAAAGGAGTTAGCGAAATTATATTGTATATAATTGTGCCACAAACATTCCAGAAGGGACAAGAGAGACTTCTCTCATATCACAGAGTGCACCCCGATTCCATATTAGCTCAATGATATGGGACCTACTGGTGTCCTATGACATCACGTGTGGAGAAGGTTTACATGAATAAGATACTCAGGAGATATTGCCAAATATTACGCTGAGGGTTATTTTTCCACCGTTGACAATTTGATGTGGCCTAGCCTGGGAATGGAACCCGGGCATTTAGCGTGCAAGGCGGCAAGGCACCTGAAAGTTTCTCATAATCTTTAGTGATTTCCATCCACAGTTCGTATAGTATGCCGACGACTTTTTAATCGACAGCCCTAAAGCCAGCAAAATAAGTAAAGTTCGATTCCGTCTATAAACAACGGCATTTTCGATCGGGCTTCGAATCCAAACCATTTTTACGATTCCAACTTCAGTTCGACTTCAAAAGTTAATTCACTAAGGGGTATTTTGCCACCGTTGAAAATTTGATGTTGTATGGCCTGGGAATCAAACCCACGACCTTTAGTCAGGTGTGCATACCATTGCACTACGGTGACACCCATATAACATTCAATGGAAAACGTTTTTGTTATAAGACTGATGATAATTATTATTCTTTGGAAGAACTTGGGTTTAACCGAATTATTCTTTCATGTGGTGATTGAGCCTCTTAGAAACCTAAGTCAAATTTTGGTCTGGTCCCATGGCAGCTGTAATAAAATAAGCCTTCTGTTGATGTAGGTGGTGTTTTGCTTGTTCTATCGTTTTAAAGAGTTCGATTATTCGCTCATCATGGTTATCTGCTTTTTTATACCCCCCACCGTGGTATGGAGGGCATATTAATTTTGTTTTTCCTTTTCCATCGCATTGAAATAATCATTTGCGACTTTATAAAGTATATTTTCCTGATCACGATAAAATTTTGAGTCGATCTATACAAGTCTGTATTTTGTAGATCCTCTAGCGTTCACAATAATTGAGCCAAGGTCGAAGATGGGCTATGTCGGCCCACGTTTTGATATAGCACCTATAACGATATAACCGTACCGGCCGATTATTTTGAGATATTTAGCTAAATTTTTTGACCGAACTACATGTAATTTGACATTTTAGATTTCCAATGGTCACAATTCTCTGCACCAAAAATTGTGAGCATAGAAACATGTTTTGGCATTGTTCCCAATTAACGGTACCTCCCGATATTCGGTATTTTTAGAATACAACCACAATTGTTGACCCAACTACCTGTAATTTGACACTTGAGATTCCCACTGTACTATCTGTAATTCGACATTTGAGGTTCATAGTGGTCACAAAATTTCTCCACAATCTGTGCTCTCACAAAACGATAGCGCCCGACATGAGGAATTAAGCTACTTTTTTACGGAACTAATTGTAATTAGATATTTGAGATTCCATGTGGTCACAAATCTTCTCCACCAAAAATTGTCAATATACATAGGTCCATGCTTGGATTTAAACAACATTTGTTGACCGACCCACCTGTAATTTGACATTTGAGGTTTCTAGAGATCGCAAAACGTATCCCCTAAAAAATTTCAACCCATGTAATGGAATCTCCTGATTTGCGGTAGGTTGGCGATTTTAGATACAGTTTTTAACGGAATAGGTTTTAATTTGGTATTTGAAATTCCCAGTTGTCACATAACTTCTCTGCAAAATTTGTCAACATAGGACCACGTTTTGGTTGCTCCACAACAACGGCACCGCCTGATTTTAGATATTTTGAGAATTTAACTATATCTCTTTAACGAACTATCTGCGACATAGCACACAAAACTTCTAGGAAATGAAAAAACATTTTCTCAAAAAATTATTTCTTGTTGCACGAATGAATGACCTATTATTCACAAAAAATAGTTTTATTCCATTCAAATATTGAACAAGTAAGAGCGGCGTTAAGTTCGGCCGGACCGAGCTTGTTATACACTCCACCACGAGTTGTATTGAAGTAAAATCGAACAATTAAACTGTGTATAATTTTTTGAGTCATGGTTTATTAACCATATTCTGACACCACAGCGTGATAGAGACCGAAAATAAGAAGACACGTATCCCGGCGTTTGTCCCTATCACTTCAACTTTCGCGGTTATGGGCCCCCAAAGACCTGTGGCCTTGATGTCAAAAGGGATCATTTTGTCAGGGGCATATCTTCTAAACCGCCACGAACTTGGGTTTAATCGTAGAAGAAAAGTTGTAGCTCTCGTCTTAAAGAATAATAATTGTGAACACATAAAATCCATTCAACCTCACCTTCAAGGTCACAATTGTGTAGGTCAAAATTCTCTTTTAATTTTTTCTCGGAGTTTAGTCTACACATATATATATATATATATATATATATATATATATATATATATATATATATATATATATATATATATATATATATATATATATATATATATATATATATATGGTACCGTTCTATGGGGGACCGATTTCAAGAATTAAAAATTAAAATAGAAACTTGAAAAAAGTGGGCGTGGTCATATATTTTTGAATAAAAACCTACGTTTGGAATTATCCAAATCGGTCTAGCCGTTCTCAACTAATGCCATTACCAACGAACGACATTTAATTTTTATTTATATAGAAGATTATGTAAGAATTTTGGGTGCCACGGTGGTGCAATACACCCGCCCTGGGTTTGACTCCCCGGCCAGGTAATGTCAACCGTGGCAAAATACCCCTCAGTAATTTTGGTGACATTTCCTGAGAATTTCAGCCATCTAAAAGAAACCCTACAAGTGTTGTGTTAAGACACGCCGTTCGCATTTTGCAATAAACAGTAGATCCCATATCGTGGTGCACTGAGAGAAGTCTCCCTTGTCTCGTATGGGATGTTTGTGGAACAGTCATATATTATGTAAGAACTCATCAGAATATGATAAAGGGATACGAGGTTGTAAGAAAGACATCACCCCAAGGTCCACGCTTTGAACTAGGCACCCGATTGAAGACATTTTGGGATACAATTTCTGGCCTAATTAAGACATTTTGGGTATCCGTAGTCATAAAATATCTTCACCAAAAATTGTGGATAAAACAGAAAACTAATTATTCCATTTTTATACCCTACACCACAATGTGGAAAGGGTATTATAAGTTTGTTTTGGTAAAAATTCATGTAACACCGCGAAATATTCGTCGGAGACCCCCAATGTGGTATACCAATCTTCATATCTCGACGAGATAAAGCAATTTTGAGATGTGTGCCCGTCCGTCCGTCTGTCCATTATAAATTGTAAACACGCTCCAGGCCGCAATTATGGACCGATCGACACGAAATTTTGTATTGAGGTCGGGTTCATGCCTAAATAGATCCCTATTCTTATTGGAGATGATCGAGAAATATTTAGCGGCTGAAATGGGCTAAAAAACAAAATTTTTATCCGATTTTGTAGCGGCTCTGTATGTCGCAATTATAGTCCGATCGCCTAAAAATTTTAAATAATGTAAGATTATATGACAAAGAAGCTTGCAATTTAATATACCGGTAATATATTTATTCCTGGACCACACATTCCGCCCACATAAATAATATTTGGAAGGACAACTCTTGCCCTTTCAATTAATGCCAATTATGTTGCTTTATGTGGTCAGATAACAGAGTTACAGCCTAATATATCCAGTGTTTTGCTTGTAATGTAATCAAAAGCATACTAGAGGTCGCAATTATAGATGATGATCTGATATTATTTAGCGGGTGCAATGGACCATTACTTTTGTATGCTGAATAAAAACATTTTATTTTTGGTCCATATTTGAATCCCTGGAGGCCATATACCGGCAAAGTCGCCTATATATGAAAAATTAACTGCCGATCTTTCCCCTGATGAAAATTGTAATTATATGTGTGCTTGGTAACGGATCTACTACCTAAGATATAATGAGTTTTGTGAAGAGAACCACATCTTCCTCCGATGCTACAAATTGTCCCTATCATGTCTGAGAAATTCCCAGTTTTTGCAAATTGCGTGGAGCCCTAGCGTATTACTTGTCCATTTGACCAAAATTTAAACATGTATCTGAAGGGGCTAAACAACGCCAATTTTCCAAGTTTGGAATATTTATTAAAAATGTGTAACATATAATTGGTCCACAAAAATCCCAGTAGGGACATGGGAGCCTACTCTCATATCAATGAGAGCACCCCGATTAATATCAGCTCAATGATATGTAGACAGCGGAATTTTATGCAACACCTATTTTTGTAAAATTTGCATATTTTTGGCTTCTAATTAAATTCCAATCGAAATATATCACATATGCAAAAATGTGCGAAATGTATAAATTATGCATATGCAAATATTATTTTTGCATATGGAAAATTCCTGCATTTCACATATTTTCGTATGCTACATATATTTCTATAATATCTTCTAAAATGTTTATGTGTACATTTTCTGTTTGAAATTCACTTCAGACAAGTAAATAAAATAGAGAAATCTGTAACCAGAGCCACAATCTTCAAAATGTAGAAAATGGGGAGCTTTCGTTGTATGGGAGCTATATGAACGCCTAGAGCTATACCGACAAATTTCAGATGGAAAGTTTAATACCCCCAATGAAGACTTAATACCAAATTTTAGCCACTTCGGAGGGATATTGGGACTATAACCTTCACAGTACAGAAAATCGGTAGGTTCTGTTTATGGGAGCTATATGAAGACGTGGACATATAACGAGAAATTTCAGGTGGAACGTTTTTTACCTCCAACAAAATGTCAGCCATTTCAATTTGATATTGAGGCCACAACCTTCAAAATACCGGATATCGTAAGGTACGGTTCTATGGGAGCTATATGAAGACCTGGACCTATACCGATGAATTTCAGGTCGAAAATTGTGATGAACGAATACTTAATACAAACTTTTAGCCAATTCGATGGGATATTTAGGATACAAAGTCTTGCATATGGTTTAGCAAATATGTCAAATATGCAAAAAATTAGGTCCAGACTAAATGTCCGTTCTAAAATTACTTATTGGCGCCACCATGGTACAATTGTTTGCACACCTGCCTTGCACGCTGAAGGTCGGGCGTTCGATTCCCGGCCAACAAATATCAAATTTCCAACGATGGCAAAATACCCCTCAGTAAAGTTGGCGACATTTTCTGAGTATTTCAACCAAGTACAACTTCTCTACAGGTGGTGTGTTAAGACATGCCTTTCGGACTCGGCGATAAACAGTAGGTCCCATACTTTTGCTTAATGTGATAAGGTTGCAGACTCCAAAAAATTATTTCTTACAATGAGCTCATTTGTCCAGAAGAAACTTTGATTTGTTGAAAGCTAACTCGCAGGGTAGTGGTGTAGGGTATCGTATTGTCGGCCCTGTCCGACTATAGCCTTTGCTTACTTGTTATTCATAACAAGTTCGGCCCGGCCGAGCTTAACAGTTTTTTACTTGTTTAATATACATAAGTGATTTTTCTTATCCATACTTTACGCATCCTAATATGTATATCTACCAGATATAGATCAGGTTTGAATATGGACTATATTTGTCCATTCCTTCGGGTACCTCCCACACAAAATTTCGGATAAGTTCACTTTAAGACCTGCTCTTGACTATCTTTGATTTCTGTTGAAGCAACTTGCAATCGTTGTCTAAATTTCGACAGTAATAGTTTTTTCAGTTGCAAGTCCATACTTCTTGTGAAAACAGCCCGAAAGTTGTAAAAACCCCTATGGCACCAAATGTAGTAGCTGAAGAGAACAATAACTCTCGAACTGATAAACTGATTTGGTCCAAAATTTGGCCTTCGTCATATTCTGTCCAAACTTAGTTTATCTTCTAAAATGGTCCATATCGGTCCTCTTCGTAGGATACCTCCCCCACAAAAGTTCAACATTTGTGTCCAAGTGCAGTTTAGGGTCTGTTCGGAGATACTTTGGAAATAAATACCGATGATGTTCTTTGTGGTCTTGTTTATAGCCATATTATGTTTTCCGTGGACAAGTCCTTGCTTCCTTGCATACTGCTCCAACAGGTGTACGATCACCCACTGAATGTGCCACAAAATTCTGCAAAAAAATCCTAAATGCATTCGATCTGTCCGTAGATGAAAGGTCCAATTCACATAGGCTTAGGGTATATCTCTGCCGACAAAGCCGACTGATACTGTTTTACTTGTTATTATTCAACTTTTCTTCTTCCAAATTGTCACTGTAAGGTTCAACATTTTGTATCCATAATGAAATCGGTAACTTATTCATCTAAACCTCTCTCGTTTCTTCATTAAGTGCCAAAAGTTAAAAACGAAAAAACAACTTAAAACATTTGGTTCATTTCGAATTTAATATTAAAAGGATTATGTGGAAAATGTAGAGTTTTATCTAAAGTAGAAAATTTATATTAATGATTTTTTTCTTAAAAAAAAAAATGAATTTTACACATTCACACTTCCTTCAATGTTGGCCGTTCCAGTGCAAGAGAACATGTTTGAATTGAGCAGCAGCAGCAGTAGTTGTTGTAGTAGTTTTACGGCCATGTTTTACACAATTTGCTACATACAAATACTATGTATACTTATAAATTTGTCAAAATTTGCAAGTGTGAGTGTGTGGTGGTTATTGTGGGTGTATAAATATTTGAATTTTATATATATTTGTCTAAACTTGAGGTTTTCCAACTATGTCAAAGTGTGTATTAAGGTAGACTATTGAGTTGATAATTTTTATAATTCAGAAAAGGAAAGAGACTCAGGGCCAGCAGAAGTACGTATGGAAATTTAATATGGGATATAAACATTAATGGGATAATTCTGCAATAACAATAATAGATTTTTGATAATTCAATAAATGCTGTATTTATTACTGCCGGTAATACTGAGATTCCATTTGACTACAACCCATTCTATTATATTTCATATCCAATCACTTGGTTTGAGTAAGCCAAGAAAAGTCTATTTATACCAATGAGATACTGCTAGATATGTTTGTTGTTACTTCAGCTACATCTGCCGTTGTTGTTATAGTTCACCAATCTGTAATTCCTACAAGGTTGTGGGTGACACTACACCTTAATGCAAATGTTTGCTTCTGTACAAATACACACACGCACACTCACAAATTTCCACATGCAGTCATACAGAAAATTTGTTGGAGAATTTTGTAATTAAAATCGTTTTGAATGCAATTATTTTATTTAATTGCTTTTGTGTAATGTTTAAGTTTATTTGAATTTATGCACAATTTTCATTCAAATTCAGATTGCAATTACAGACTGCAAAAGAGTAAATGCTTTCTTAGATGAGAGTCTTCGAAGTGTGATATATGAATAAAAGTGTGTTTTGTGTCTATGAATAAATAATGGTTAGCCAATATTGTAGTGAATTAAAGATTTCGAAAAGATAATTCTTACTACATAATAATGTAAGTATCGACGGTTTTAAACATTTATTTTAGGCAAAAGTTATGGCAACCACTTCTTAATGTGATGAAGTTCATTGGAATTTTATGGAAATGTTTCATTATAATTTACATTTAATCGATGACCAAAAATCATGAAGGTTAAAAATGTTGTGTATCGTTACGTAAAGCAATTTTAAAGGTTTTTTTAGTTGATTTTATGTATTTGCAATATTGATGTTTAGAGCTGGATGTTTTGAATTGAAAGTTAACCATATGAGACCACGATCGTACAAAAGTTTTTAACCAAATTGTCCAACAGAATTGTCACTTTCAAGTGAATATTACCCATATAGGCTTACGTTTTGGTACATCCTAGAATTTTCAACCACATTAGCTACACACAGAAAAAAGGCCTCTCTAACATATGTCCCAAAAATATATTTTGCACCAAACATATATTTGTTTGACGTATGGAAGATACCAAGCAACGGTCCTGGCCGGTTTTAACATGACAAAGCCCAGGATTTATCTTGGTCCCTCTTTCATCCCAAGTGGACACTGACCTCTCCGTGGTGTTACCTGGGGAACTGCCTTTAACACCCGTTAAAGGTAGTGGGCTAACATGTGCCTCGCGTTCACCCATAAGAACGTTAAAAACTTATGTTTGGGCGTCGGGTTAGTAACCCTCCCCTAGAAAAACTAGTGTTGGGCAATCTCGGTCATTGAGCGGATCGATCTTTTTCATTCCGTTCACCAAAAAGATCCGGGTCGTTTAATTCCGAATCGTTCTTTTGAAAATGTTCGTTCACGAATGACACATTGTGTGCTAATGGGGGTGGTTATGTTTCTGAACGTAGTGGTGGTGGTTTTGATATGAAAGAACCAGATGAACGAATGATGCAAAAGAAAGATATGACCGAGATGTGCTGTTACTGAGCGAGAGTAGCTCTCTGCATCATTGTTTGTTTTGTGTGGAAATTTGTGCTGCTTGCGCTAACGCAACGTTTGTTTAGAGTTTGACTGCAAAACCAATGCATTTGTTTTTTTTTTGCTTACTTGTGTGCTTGTGTGTATGCAAAGCTAATGGTGGTGGTTTTGTTTTGACAGCAATGACTCGTCCATCGGGGATCTAAATGAACGATATAAAAGAATGAGCTGGATACGGATCCGTTCGTTCATTTCACGGAATCGTTCCTTTGAACCGGTTCGTTCATGAACGACACAACTCTAGAAAAAACAGCCTACTATGAAAAAACGAATGAAGAGAAAAGCAAACCCCTCTAAAGTTGACGTACCCCGCAAACGTTTTAAGGACCATGATCTGCGAATCTGCACCTGGAATGTTCGCACTCTTTATAGAGAAGGTGCAGTCTTCGCATTGGCAGATGTACTTGAAAAGTACAAGGCCGATATTACTGTCATACAGGAAATACGATGGATTGGGAAAGGCGTCACAACAACACCTAAAGGTGACGCATTGTATTATAGCTGCCATGAAGTAAAGCATGAGTTTGGTTGCAGATTCGTAGTTAGTCGGAGGCTAAAACATCTGGTATCAAGCTTCACCCTAGTGAATGAAAGAATTGCTGCAATTCGAATAAAAGTTAAATTCTTCAACGTCAGCTTTATTTGCGCTCATGCTCCCACTGAAAGGACGAACAGACCAAAGATATATTTTACGAGCGCTTAGAAGAAACATATGACCGTTGCCCTGCCCATGACATTAAAATCATTCTAGGCGATTTTAATGCCAAAATTGGAAAGGAGAATATCTTTGGCCCAACTGTCGGGAAATTCAGTCTCCACAGTGAAACATCTGAGGCTGATAGACTTTGCAGCTGCAAAAAACATGGAAGTTAGCAGCACCAGATTTAATCATCTCAATATTCATAAGGGCACTTGGCTGTCTCCAGATCCGAAAACAAGAAATCAAATTGATCATGTTGTGATAGATGGAAGACATTCATCGAGCGTGTTGGATGTACGATCGTTCCGAGGCGCAAACATTGATTCAGACCACTACCTTGTTGCAGCAAAGGTAGGCACCTGCTTAAACGTAGCAAACAAAGTACGAACAGACACAACACGAAAGTTAGACATCGGAAAGCTGCAATCACAACAGCCCAATTGCTTAATCAAAGCACTCCTCATCCCGACAACATATCAGCGCAATGGCAAAGCATTGCCCACTCCATGCAAGCAGCCGCAAACTTGGATACCAGAGACCTCCACCAAGGAATCCATGGTATGATCAGGAGTGTCGTGCTGCCACCGAAGAGAAAAATGCGGCATATGGGGCTACTTTACAAACCGTAGCATCGCTTAGCGCACGAGAGAGATACAGGGAGAAAAGGAGAGAGGAGAAACGTATTTTCCGCAGGAAAAATAGAGATATGGAAAAGCGGGAGTGTGCGAAAATCGAAATATACAGGAGCCAGAATGAAGTCCGAAAATTCTACAAAAGAGTCAAGCATCAAACTGATGGATTTGGTACAGGCACATCCTCCTGTAAAGACCAGCAAGGTAATTTGGTAACTGATACAGATAGTGTACTCAGGATATGGAAAGAACATTTTTCAAATCTGTTTGTATCCAATAGCAGCGAAGACGACGAAGATACCATAGTCCCAATCCCAGAAGATGGTATTGAATGTATACCGCCCAGCCAAGATGAGGTAAGGACAGCAATAAATAGGCTGAAGAATAATAGCTGTTCAAAACCGGAGGCGATAGGCTAATAAGGTGTATTCATCAGGTAGTTAGCACCATCTGGCAGGAAGAACGAGTACCCAACGATTGGAACCTAAGTACCCTGTGTCCCGTCCACAAGAAGGGAGTAAAGACTGTATGCTCTAACTAACTATAGTCTACTCCCTATTGCCTACAAGATCGTGTCAGGGATATTGTGCGAACGACTAAAGCCTATGGTCAACGAGATAATTGGACCATACCAATGCGCCTTTAGACCTGGCAAGTCCACCATTGGCCAAATATTTACCCTGCTGCAAATCCTGGAGAAGACCCAAGAGATGCAGATCGACACCTACCACCTTTTTGTCGTTTATAAAGCAGCCTTCGATAGCCCGCTGAGTTCAAAGGTATTCCAAGCCATGTCTGAATTTGGTATCCCCGCAAAGCTCATCCGGCTTTGTAAAATGACTTTAACTGACACGAGGTCCTCAGTTAAAATAGGAATGAAACTCTCCGAAGAGTTTATACCAATAGTCACATGTTACTTGGTTATGCTGATGATATAGACATCATGGGCCGATCAGTAAAAGAAGTAATTGATACTTTATAAAGGTCGAAGCTAGAATCTGCTAAAGTGGGTCTGGCGGTAAAAGGCGGGAAGACCAAGTTGATGGTGTAGACGCGCAATGCGGCCATTGAGCCGACTGTGGAAGTTGGTTCCTATAATATTGAGGTAGTAAAAGACTTCGTCTACCTCGGCACCTCCGTACACACAACAAACGACATCAGTTGTGAAATAAAAAGAAGAATTGTATTGGCCAACAGATGCTACTTTGGTTTAAGTAAGCAGTTTAAAAACAAAGCCACATCTCGTCTAACAAAAATAACGCTCTACAAAACACTGCTGATGTATGGCTCCGAAGCCTGGGTTAAAAAGGCGTATAAATACGGACCGCTTGGCGGTGCACGCAGAATTGACAGGCCAAGGAATATATGGCGCAAACAAGTGGATGATGAGATGAAAAGGCGCGGTATTCCAGAGTGCGAAGCAACAAATAGAGAGGAATGGAGATTTTTTCTTAGTTCGGCCTATGGAACAAATGTTCTGTAATGGGCCAGCTAAGTAATTATATATTTGTTTGCAATCAGTCCCAAATATAACATATGTTTGGGTCCTGCAAACAAATAAACTTATGGGTCCAAACAAATTATATGTTTGTGTGCAAACAAATAAAAACCCAAAAGCCACAAAAAAAAAACAAACACATGCACCAGTGGGAGATTACTGATAGCAATTGAGCGTAAATTTCAGTGTAAAACACATTGAAATTTATGCTCACTTGCTCTCAATAAGCGCTTACTGGATATAATGGTGGTTGTTTATTGAAACGCATGGAAATACAGCCACATAGGTACATAAAAAATTCCAAAGAAATACATAACAGACTTTAATAAAAGGAAAACGGAATGAAATAATTTATAAAGAGTTACACTTTTAAGCTGGGTACACATTGTCAGTTTTGAATGACAGCTTTGTTGGTGCTTGCTAGTGTAACCGTCCATTTTTGTGGTTGCTGGACGGTTGGACAGTTATCGATAATTGCAAAAAATTGTCATTCAAAACTGACAATGTGTACTGTACTTTAAAACAAGTAAGAACGGCGATAAATTCGGCCGGGCCGAACTAGTTATACCCTCCACCACAAGTTGTATTGAAGTAAAATGGAATAATTAGTTTCCTTTCGTGTATGAAGAAGACTTAATACTAAATTTCAGCAATTTCGGTAAAACAATGTGAGGCACCATTCTATGGATGCTATTTCAAAACGTCGATCTATACCGACAAATTTCTGACGAAAAGTTTTTAGGCTCAATGAAGACTACATACCAAATTTCCTATATTTCGGTAAGAGAATGTGGCTAAAACTAAAAAAATACCGAAAATCAAGAAGTAAGTTTCTATGGGGATATAGGAAGACGTGTATCTATACGGATTATACTCTTCTGGAATATTTTATAACTCTTGGAAGACGAAATAACGAATTTCAGCCATTTCGGTTGGATATTGACGTCACAATCTTCAGTATTACGAAAATCCGGTGGTACTGTTCTATGGGGGCTATATCGAAACGTAGACCTATACCGACGAATTTTAGTCAGAAATTGGGCAATATGAAAGCGTGGACCTGTACAGACATATTTCTGGCCAACAGTTTTATATCACATTGAAGACTACGAGTAAATACCAAATTTCAGCCATTTTGTGGAATATTAGGCCACAACGTTCAAAATACCGAAAATCGGGAGGTACCGTTCTATGGGGGCTATATGGACCGATACCGACAAAGTTCTGGGGGAAAGTTTTATACCAACAACGTAGAATAAGTACCAAATTTCAGCCATTTCGGTGTGATAATGAAGCTAAAACCTTCAAAATACCGAAAATCGGGAGGTACCGTTCTATGGGGGCTATATGAAGGTGTGGACCGATACCGACAACATTTTGGGGGAAAATTTTTTACCCCTAAAGAAGACTACGTACTAAATTTCAGTCATTTTGGTAGGATAATGAAGCTAAAACCTTAAAAATACCGGAAATCGGGAGGTACCGTTTTATGGGGGCCATATCAAAACGTGGACCGATATATCCCATTTTCAATACCAACCATCCTGCAAGTAATAAAAACTTCTGTACCAAATTTTAGCTAAAACTTTCAAAATACCGAAAATCGGGAGGTACCGTTCTATGGGGGCTATATGTAGGTGTGGACCAATACCGACAAAATTATGGGGGAAAGTTTTATACCCCTAAAGAAGACTACGTACTAAATTTCCGCCATTTTGGTAGGATAATGAAGCTAAAACCTTCAAAATACCGAAAATCGGGAGTTACCCTTATATGGGGGCTATATGAAGGTGTAACCGATACCGACAGAATTCTGGGGAAAAGTTTTGTACCCCTAAAAAGACTACGCACCGAATTTCAGCCATTTTGGTAGAATAATGAAGCTTAAACCCTAAAAATACCGAAAATCGGGAGGTACCGTTCTATGGGGGCTATATGAAGGTGTGGACCGATACCGACAAAATTCTGGGGGAAAATTTTATACCCCTAAAGAAGACTACGTATCAAATTTTAGTCATTTTGGTAGGATAATGAAGCTAAAACCTTAAAAATACCGAAAATCGGGAGGTAACGTTCTATGAGGGCTATATGAAGGTGTAGACCGATACCGACAAAATTCCGGGGGAAAATTTTATACCCTTAAAGAAGACTACGTACCAAATTTCAGTCATTTTGGTAGGATAATGAAGCTAAAACCTTAAAAATACCGGAAATCGGGAGGTATCGTTCTATGGGGGCTATATGAAGGTGTGGACCGATACCGACAAAATTCTGGGGGAAAATTTTATACCCCTAAAGAAGACAACGTATCAAATTTTAGTCATTTTGGTAGGATAATGAAGCTAAAACCTTAAAAATACCGGAAATCGGGAGGTACCGTTCTATGTGGACCGATATATCCCATTTTCAATACCAACCATCCTGCATGTAATAAAAACTTCTGTACCAAATTTTAGCTAAAACTTTCAAAATACCGAAAATCGGGAGGTACCGTTCTATGGGGCTATATGAAGGTGTGGGCCGATACCGACAAAATTCTGTGGGAAAGTGTTATACCTCTAAAGAAAACTACGTATCAAATTTCAGCCATTTTGGTAGGATAATGAAGCTAAAACCTTAAAAATACCGAAAATCGGGAGGTAACGTTCTATGAGGGCTATACGAAGGTGTAGACCGATACCGACAAAATTCCGGGCGAAAATGTTATACCCTTAAAGAAGACTACGTACCAAATTTCAGTCATTTTGGTAGGATAATGAAGCTAAAACCTTAAAAATACCGGAAATCGGTAGGTACCGTTTTATGGGGGCTATATCAAAACGTGGACCGATATATCCCATTTTCAATACCAACTATCCTGCAAGTAATAAAATCTTCTGTACCGTCTTTAATCAACGATTTTATTTACACAACCGAAAAAAGAACAACATAATTAATTTTTTTTCTTTTCCTCTTCGCTTGCTACGTTGGTAAACAACAACAAAGCACGAAACATACGAGGTTGGCCAAAGCTTCTGCGTCTCCTATTACACTATACACACAGCTCTTTTTTATAAAACAGCATTCCGCATTCGCATGTGCCCTGTTGTTACTCTCTTTGACAAAAAATCTCTCTCCACCCAATAAAATAAGTTCTAACATAAAAATTATATTGGTACCCAAACAAATAAAATTGAGATATGTTACAAAATGTTGCAAACATACATTTGTTGGGACCCAAACAAATTATGTTTGGATCCAAACATATATTTGTTTGCAATCAGTCCCAAACAAATAATTGTTTGGATCAAAACATATCTCTAACATGTATTTTTCTGCGTGTATTATTTGGCATTTTGTGTTCTAAATCCCGCAGAGAATTGATTTTGAAAGATTCCGTTTGAACACAGGGATTGCATTCGCGAATATATGGAATAGAGATATACATTGTTTGGAGGATATAAAAAGTTCAGATATCACACACTTATGTTATAATACTCTTTAATTCTTTAATATCTTAAAAATACCAAAACTGTACTATTTTACCAGAAGTGATAGAGTCCGTGAAAAAATTCAGAAAATTACATTAAGAAAAAAAGAAAACATTTTATCAGGAGTCGGGAGATACAAACTACGACTTATAGATTCCGAAACGAACTCGCAGTACTGTTTGAGACTACGAAAAAACATGGTCGAAAAATATCTGTTAAAATACTTGGTAACATTATAGCTGGGTCCTGAAAAAATCGGTTAGGTCGAAAAAAATTAATCTGATACTTGACATTAAAAATTTTACAAGGACTATGCCCAAAGACCAAACACTTCTATTTTCTGGAAAGAAATGGAAAACATATCAGTCAAATTTGGCGACGGAGATATACCCTCAGCCTGTATTAGTCTGTAGAGCGATCGAATACAAGATACATAACCAAAATCTTTTTCCTAAAAATTGTGTAGTCAGGGAGTTTCAGAATTTCCTGGTCCTTTTTGGACGTATGATACTTGATGATACTTGAAAGAAGCAACCGATATAGTCCTTTTTGGAAGTAGATCTAATTTTGGAAGTCATTTTTATACCCTCCACCATAGTATGGAGGGTATATTAAGTTTGTTTTTCCGTTTGTAACGCATTGAAATACTCATTTGCGACCCTATAAAGTGTATATATTCTTGATCAGGGTAAAATTCTAAGTCGATCTGAGCACGTCCGTCCGTCCGTCCGTCCGTCCGTCCGTCTGTGGTAATCACTCTAGCATCCACAAAAATGGAGATAGGACGCTGAAATTTTGGGAAAATGCGTCTTTTGTTTGCAGGCAGGTCAAGTTCGATGATGGGCTATATCGGTCCACGTTTTGGTATAGCCCCCATATAACGGTACCCCCCGATTTACGGTATTTTGACGTTTTTAGCTACACTTTCAGACCGATTTGGCTATAATTTGACATTTAGGGTTCTTAAGTGTCAATAAACATATATAACAAAACTTGTGGACATAGGTCCACGTTTTGGTATATCCCCCATATAACGGTAGCCCCCGATTTGCGGTATTTTGACGTTTTAAGCTACATTTTTAGACCGATTTAGCTATAATTTGACATTTAGGGTTCTTAAATGTCAATAAACTTATATAACAAAAGTTGTGGACATAGGTCCACGTTTTGGTTTAGCCCCCATATAACGGTATCCCCCGATTTGCGGTATTTTGACGTTTGTAGCTACATTTTCAGACCGACTTAGCTATATTTTGACATTTAGGGTTCTTAAGTGTCATTAAACTTATTTAACAAAACTTGTGGACATAGGTCCACGTTTTGGTATAGCCCCCATATAAAGGTACCCACCGATTTACGGTATTTTGACGGTTTTAGCTACATTTTCAGACCGATTTAGCTATAATTTGACATTTGAAGTTCCTAAATGTCAATAAACTTATGTGACAAAACTTGTGGACATAGGTCCACGTTTTGGTATAGCCCCCATATAACGGTACCCCCCGATTTGCGGTATTTTGACGTTTGTAGCTACATTTTCAGACCGATTTAGCTATAATTTAACATTTAGGGTTCTCAAGTGTCAATTAACTTATACAACAAAAGTTTTGGACATAGGTCCACGTTTTGGTATAGCCCCCATATAACGGTTCCCACCGATTTACGGTATTTTGACGGTTTTAGCTACATTTTCAGACCGATTTAGCTATAATTTGACATTTGAAGTTCTTAAATGTCAATAAACTTATGTGACAAAACTTGTGGACAAAGGTCCACGTTTTGGTATAGCCCCCATATAACGGTACACCCCGATTTACGGTATTTTGACGTTTTTAGCTACATTTTCAGACCGATGTAGCTATAATTTGACATTTAGGGTTCTTAAATGTCAATTAACTTATACAACAAAAGTTTTGGACATAGGTCCACGTTTTGGTAAAATACCGTAAAACGGTACCCACCGATTTACGGTATTTTGACGGTTTTAGCTACATTTTCAGACCGATTTAGCTATAATTTGACATTTGAAGTTCTTAAATGTCAATAAACTTATGTGACAAAACTTGTGGAAATTAGGTACAGAAGCATCCAAGTCTCACGAAATACAAGGGTCAGTTTTGTCAAATCAATCACATGTCCATATGAGAGCAAATATATCGTGACCTATAGAATCTACAGTCTCGTTTCTACGTTTTGGTATAGCCCCCATATAACGGTACACCCCGATTTACGGTATTTTGACGTTTTTAGCTACATTTTCAGACCGATATAGCTATAATTTGACATTTAGGGTTCTTAGGTGTAACTAAACTTATATAACAAAAGTTGTGGACCTAGGTCCACGCTTTGGTATAGCCCCCATATAACGGTACCCCCGATTTACGGCATTTTGACGTTTTTATCTACATTTTCAGACCGATTTAGCTATCAATTGACATTTAGGGTGCTTAAATGTCAATAAACTTATATAACTAGTGGTCATAAGTCCACGTTTTGGAATAGCCCCCATATAACGTTACCGCCCGATTTCAGGTATTTTGAGAATTTTACCAACAAGTTTTACCCGAATTATCTGTAATTTGAACATTTCACATTTGAAATTCTTAGTGGTCACCACACCTCTCCACCAAAAATTGTCAAGAAAGCCCCCATATAACAGTACCTCCCGATTTTCAGTAATTTGATGATTTTAGCTACAATACTAAACCGAACTAGCAGTAATTTGACATTTGAGGTTCTTAGTGGTCGCAACACCTCTCCATCAAAAATTGTCAACATAGGTCCATAGCTCCCATGTAACGGTACCTCCCAATATTCAGTAATTTGGCAATTTTAGCTACAATTTTTAACAGAACTAACTGTAATTTGACATTTAAAGGTTGTAGTCGTCACCACACATCTGCATCAACAATTTTCAACATAGCCCCAATATAACGATACTTCCCGATTTTCGGTACTTTGAGGATTTTACCTAAAATGTTTAACCGAACGTAGGTCCATGTTTTTGTATAGCCCCAAAATAAACCTCCCGATTTTCCGTACCTTAGCTTTATCTTTTGGACGAACTTTCTGTAATTTGAAATTTAAAAGTCAACAAAAATTCTGCAACAAAAATTGTTCATTTAAGTTCATATTTTCGTATAGCCCACATACCTCCGAACTAGCTGTTAATGACATTTGAAGTTCCCATGTTATGTACAAATTTTCGGTATTTTGAGGATTCTAGCTGCAATTTTTAACCGAATTAGGAGTTATTTGACATTAAAGGCTCCCTTCAAAAACTGTCAACATAGGCCCATGTTTTATTATAACCCCTATATAACAGTACCTCCCAATTTCTAGCCCACCAAAAATTGTCAACAGTTAGATATAGGCACCATAAAAAAGGGCCTCCCGAATGAAGTACATATACATGTACATTATCTGACATTTTAACGTATTCACTTAAAGTTGGGGACAGGAATGAATATTTTATGGTGGAGGGTATGAAAAGTTCGGCCCGGCCGAACTTAATGCTTTTTTACTTGTTTTAATTAGTTATGGTGTCAAGGCGTCATTTTAGTTAGTTATCGTAAGATTTAGAGCTTTTTGGGCGATTCCTGACATAACCATGGACTTACCCACGAAAAATAGAATATCGCTGTAAACTAGACCGCAAAGTGTAACATTGGTCCAAATGTGTAATGGCTCCTCGAACAGCCCTTAAATTACACTTGAATTTGTTGAACTCTTGTGAGTGATGAATCCGAAGATGTTGTCCCAAATAGACCCTTAGACCCAAATAGACCCTTAGGATATTCAAAGTTCAGTCAAATCGGATAAATGCAATTTTGTCTTGGAAGTACCTGAAGGAGAGAATCGATATAATCCACATTCGAACCTAATATATCTCTCGAAACAGTCGTTTTGGACTTTCGACCGTTGTTGTGCGCATGATTTTAGGCGAACATTTTGAAGTCTTAAGGTGGTAGTGTATAAAGGAGTGAACCTACATGACTTAAAGTTTGGACAAAATATTGTGAGATGTAAAATTTGGACCAAATCTGTTGATCTGTTTGAGAGTCATAAAGCGCTCGAGCCAGACAGACAGACGAACTGGTCTTAATCGACTCCAAATTGCGGATTTCGTCAAAACATATGATTGTCTAAGACCATTATTTCGATGAGGTACATTTTTGTCGTTAGCCAAACGCCTGAATGTACAATATACAATACAAATTACAGCAAATTTTATTACCATATAACCAATGTTTAACCATTAGTTTCGTTTTCGGATGTTTTTAGTTACAAATTTGTTACTGATAGGAAATGCAGATGGGTATGCTATTTATAACAGATTTTATCACTTTATGATGTACAACAGTAAACTTTTCTCCATTATTTTCTCTTACTATATTGCAACAAATTGATACAAAATAGGAATACAAAATTATTATTGATTAAGGCAGTAAAACAATTTTCTAATTGGTTTTCGAGATATACTCCATGGAAATATCGAGGGGTTTCCATGGAGTAAACGTCGTACATTTTGTCCAATAGACATTTCATTTCATGTACTTGTAATCCGCACAATACTGCACATGTAATCTTTTTGGATTCAGAAAGCCAACAACATTTTCTCTAATCCCATTTCAATAGGGCTTGCGGTTTCCAAGCAAAATCATGAAAACCTTTAAAAACCCCAAAAATGCAAATTTTGACCCCGATTTATTTGAAAATTCATCGGGCGATGGCCTAGGCCATTTGACATTTTTAGAAAATTGAACATTTTTAGCCAAAACGTACTCAGATCATACGATACGTACGATCATGTGTTTTGTTGTTTAGAGTGAAAACTTTACACTATGCAAAAAAAAAATTGAATTAAATTGTGAACATTTCCGTCCGATCAGTTTTCACAACTTTCGACATAGATAATCACGACAAGAGTGCATCGATCAAATTAAATAGAATCACCATCCTATAGCACTATAAAGAAACCCAGTAAAATCTTCGATGAAAAATCATGAGTTGAATCATGGGTGCAAGTGATCTGGCATGTCATCTTTTTGTCATTTTCACTCATGAATTTTATATGAGCGTGACCCCCAAAAGATGACATTCTTTTTTGGATCCTAAGCATGTCATTTTAACCAATGCATTGACAAGTCATTTTCACCAATGCTTTGGCATGTCATTTTAACCAATGCTTTGACATGTCATTTCCACCAACCCCTTGGCATGACAATTACATGTCTTGTTTGGAAAATGGAAATGCTCTATTGAAATATGGACAAACAAATCTCTTTATTAATTCAAACGAATTCACAAAATAACTACAATTAATTGATCAGCAAAAAGTTTACATCCAAAATTGCAATGTAATCGCCACCGCTGCAACGCAAAAGATTACTTCCTCCGTCCTCCGCAACTGATATTTTTTCATCTTACAAAAGGCTTTTTCTATTATCTTCCCATCACCAGTTCAGATTTCGACATGGACTCCAAATGCACTCTTTTAAGTATTTTTATTTCGTAAATTACTTTTATTTTATAGTTTTGTTATTTTATAACAACATTTTGGAAATGTATACTCTTTTGTTTAGTGACGAAAATATGTAGGGTTCTACAACCCGGCTTGCTTTAGGGATCTCTAAGAACAAAATGTAACGAACGGGGAGGAGAGACTTTTTCTGGAAAATACCATTTATGCTTAATTAATTTATTTTTAATTGTTTCTTTCCAAAAGTCGTTTCTTCTTTATTTTCAGATTCTTGTTCCTTTTCGTTTCCGACTTTTTTCAAATTCCAAGAAGCGAGATTTTATTGATTTCGTTCTATGTCACAGACAACAGACAAGGGAACTTTAAAAAAGGCAATGGGTGCAGTCCGATTCTATTTTTAGATCGATGATTGGGACTTAATTTTTATTGCAGACATTTCGAGCTTCATAAAATACCAATTGTTTAGAAGTTTTAGTTGTCTGATATGCAGGAAATGTAAGACAACATCACGACGAAAGTTCTAACAACTTTGGTCTGTTCCAGAACCTGCAAGAATCTATTAATTTTTACTACGATAACAATTTTTCCTTTATGTTATAGGAAAAAAATAGTAGATTTTTGCAGTACTGGAACATACCAAAATGAAAATAAACAGGTGTGTAAATAAAAACACAAACATCATATCTATTGGATCGATGGAATGGGTACAAATGCTGATGAAAAGATCGGATCTTTCACGACTCCTTTGCATTGGTTCAATCCTAATGAAAAGATCGGATCTTTCACGACTTCCTTTGAACCAATGCAAAAGATGACATGAAATCACGTCATCGCAAAGAACCCCTTCCTTCAAATTTTGCTGGGAATAGTTAAATGAGTTAAATCTTGGTCGTGAGGGTCGTCCAAAAACGACCGTTGTGTCAGAAAAAATTTATCCGTTCACACGGATAATGACATGTTATATATCGTGAATTAAAGCACTCTTGGGCAATTTATCCACCAACTATATTTGGTGTTGCATGTACACCTAGCAGCAAAAATGGGGTTTCTCGTTAGATCCAGCAAAATTTGGCAATGGCTCAAAAAAGGCTCTAGTCGATCGGTGCAATGAAATTGTGAATAAATACGACCGGGGTTTTCCAAACCACATTTATAATATTGTTGAGTAAGTAACTAGTAGATTTAAATTAATTTATACAAATTAATATCATTTTAAGAATTTGATTTGTAACATAAATTTTTACTAAGTAGTTAGTTCAATTAAATCAAATTTACAACAACAATTACTCTATAAGAATTCCAGTCACCACTTTTCTATGTTGTACGCTTTCAGTTCTCCCTCTTATTTATTTTTACAGCAAAAACTGTATGAAGTTCATTGCAATTATGAAATTACTGCTTAATCTTAATTTATTGTTATTGCTGTTGTATCCTTTCTTTCTAATTAATTTGACTATTCGATTATGCTTTCACATTGTAACCCCTTCTCTTCTCCCTTATTTACTATAACAGCTCCCTTAGTTGTAAACACTCACCGGCCAGTTTGTATGTGCGTAGGGGTGTGTATTTGCCAATTGGTTAGTGTTTCGTCTGAACATTGTAGAATCCCCTAGATCTAGGGGAGTAGAACAGTCTATGTAGCAGCGGGCACATATAAATAGGGGAAAGGAGCTGTTGGAGTTTAGTTGTGTATAATAAACCGCGATCTTCAAACCGTAAGTGTGATCTAAAGAGTAAAGAAGTAACCTAAATAGAGTGATGCTGTGTGCTTACTAGTTACTAAAGATAAGCCTTGTGCTAATAAAAAGATAAAGTCCTGCGAGAATAACATCAATAAAGTATTGTAGAATCGTAACCCAAAACGAATCCTGTTTTATTTGGTACAAATTGAATCGGGGAATAAAAACACGGTCTACGCGGGATTAAGTTCAAACCGTAAGTTCCGTAAGAGTATCGTTAATCTTGGATATATGCATACGAGCCCGAAACAAAACAGCAATGGACTGTGTGGTCTTCGAAGGCGAGCCAAATCCTGCGAAAGTTGTTCACGGAAGAAGCACTTTCAAGCAAATGGTCCCCTGTTTCCTACGCTAATTTGACCATGTGGCTACTATTTGGCTTGAGGAACGTGGTAGGTTGATTTTGAGTTGTACACTACAATTTTTTTTTTTGCCAGAATGCAATTCGAAAAACAAACAAGAGCTCTCACACATTGATGCAATCAGCGCCTTTTTGACCGAACAACACGTAGAATTAATGGATCATTCGCCGTACTGCCCTAACTTGGAACCCAATTACTTCATTTGATTCCCATACAAAAAGATCGATCGCCGATCGCCGAAGATACTGTTGAAGCTTTCCATGTTTTGGAGCAGTCTTAATCGGAATAGAAGGAGTGTTTCAACAATTTGAGCGCATGATAAAGTGTATAAATCATGCCGGAGAATAATTATGAAAATACTTATGAAATGTATTTTTAACAAAATTCCAACAATAATCATTCACAGGCAACAGTGTTGATGTTATATCAACTTATAAAATTCGATGAATTCTTAGTTGATATGTGCTGGCATGTATTTGTTTTGGTGTTTTTTACGAAAGCCGAGAAGTGAGTATCATTCTCATTAAAATGAGAATACTCGATACTTAAAGCCAATTGATAATTCCCTTCGTCGCACGGTGGTCGAAACCACTGATCTAGCGGAGCGAAATTAATAACTTGCAAACGAATTGAGATACGTCATTGAAATTTTGCACAAACTCAGCTTGTACCCGTGGGTAATAATGGGCCAAATATGAACAATATCGGCTAATGTTTTCGTATAGCCCCCATATAACGGTACCTTCCGATTTTCGGTATTTTAAAGATTTAAGACACAATTTCGTAGCAAATTAGCTGTAATTTGGTACTTAGGGTTCCTAGTGGTCAGAAAATATTTCCTCCAAAAATTATGGACATAGGCGCATGTTTTGATATAGCACCCGTGTAACCGTACCCCTCAATTTAAGGTATTTTCAGTATCATGACAACATTTTTAAACCAACTTGGCTGTAATTTTGCATTCCGTGTTCTCACTGCGTATAAAATCTTCTTACAAAACATTTTCAATACGGATTTATGTTTCGATGTAGCCCCTTTTATGGTACCCCCGCTTCGTTTAATTTTTACTTTTTATCCCATATTTAATAACATATTTATCTATAATATGGTATTATAGTATCTCCGGGGGTAAAACTCCTCCTTGCAAACATTTCTCAAGATAGGTCCATATTTTGATTTAGCTCCCATACAAATGCAAAGCTAAATTTTTATAAATCTCATGTAAACGCCCTTATTTTAAAAGTGCAGTCATCAAGAGATTTGCAGATATTTGCAGCCCTAATGTGGTTATTCCGCATCCAGAGAGTCAAATTTCATACCCCAAAAAATTATCGAACCTAAGTTCGGCCAAGTTTACAAGATGCACTCTATAGATCAAGCGCGTACAACCCATAAAAACACTAAAAAATTGATTTTTTTGAAAATTTATTGCTATACAACTAAGTACCTCCAGACCCCAAACTAATTTTATAATTTAAATAACATCCTCTGCTATTATTAAAAATAAATCCTGTCCAGTTTCATTACGAATTTATTTAACATTTAAACAAATATGAAGTTAATTTTTTGCAAATATTTTTTAAAATCTGATGCAACAAAACTCTTGTATTTGATAGTGAATAACTGAGTGAATATTTACAACAACAAAAATGAAAAAACAAAATCTTTGTCTGCAAAGTGTCTGTAATCGATACAATGGAAAATATTTCGCAATTTTATAGTTCGATTTTTTGACTTTCGCGCCGCTAGATCAATGGTTTCGACCAGTGTGCGTCGGGATGAAATCATGATATTGGTAGCGAACATTCAGTTCGTTTTGGAAAAACATTACTCTATGTAATAGAGGGTAATAATGAAGTTAAGCCATTGGGGGAATACTCCAGACTTAAGCAATCACAAAATAATAATGCTATTTTTGATAATAAATTTTCGCGTTTTCATTGTTAGCCCAGAAATTTATCGTACAGCCCTCGTATGTGTACCACAACATACATGTATTAGGGATAACTAACACTTTGGTAAAACATGCCCGTAAGTGCGAAACATCTAGAGTCGTATGTCTTATTAAGTTATTTGGTTCCGGTACCACTGTGTCCAAGTTCAATCTGTACTGACTTCGTCGCAAAGAATCAGGATTTAGGTAAGGGTGCATTTGATAAAATGCAGCATATCGTGCAGTCCAAATGCAGGGCATGTGGTTGTCCTAATGCGCCGGTAAAATCTTCATTCCCTCATGATGATGGTTCATTGGCCGTCATTGTGACAAGTTTGATTATTTTTCCACTAACATCGCAAAGACGCCACATAGCTTTCTACAAACCGGCTATTGATGTGTAAGAGGTTTGTTTATCTGCACACCAAGTGTTGCAGGTTAACGACTTGAGGTCCTTGTTCCTACTTCTGCTATTTTCACAAGTTTCTTGCGTGGATGACTTTGTTTGTGGTGATCGCACTTGTGATGAGACGAGGAGTCTGTCTTATCCGTTGGAAGGGCCCTATCGATTATTTTTTTCCACAGCTTTATGCTAACGTGGTTATATACTAGGGTTATGACTTTTATACCACCTTATATCCCTGTATCATAGCGTGATGAGTTTCTACATAAGATTACATAAAATCTTAATTATTAAGTGATTCGATAAAAAAATCTTCCGCACAAAAAGCTTTTAAAGTTTTTATTTTTCAGAACTTTTGACCATTTTTTGAAGTCGCTATAAGCAGATATTTAACTGAAAACAAGATATGGGGCCACACGACATAACCGAAACGTTCGTGAAACGCCGTTAATTCCGGATGAGCAGGCGGCGAGACCGATCCGGAGACCCTGTGCCGGAGGATCTATTTTTATGTGGCAACACCTTTTGAAGATGTCAATGGTCATATTTTATTGTGATTGTTGTAAATGAAGTTACAAATATATAGTTGGTTTTTGTTCTTTTTAGCGCAAAGACGCGTTTTGATTCAAAATAAAATACAGTTGAATTTTGCCATACGAGCGCGTAGTCGTTGAGTATATTAAATTCGATTTTAGTAATTCTCACAAATATAATTTGAATTTGCACCCGTTATTATAAATAAAAAGAACATTGTGTTAATTAAAAACCGATATCGTTCGGAAACAGAAAAAAAGTGTTTTTTCTTTTTGTTTTCTTTCTTGCTATTTGTGCCTTTTTTCCACTTTGGTTGTCTCCCATTTTGCTCCACCGAGCCGCTATATTTTTTGTTGTTGGGATTTTGCCCGATTGTTTTGACGAGAAACACGTTGGTTTCTCACTATTTTATAGCCATTTTATTGCATATGTATATATCATTATATATTATGTATAACATTATTTCATATATCATAAAAATTAAAAGTGATTTGTGCGGGACCATTTCCAATATTAATGTGAAATAAAAGTTATTTTAGTCATTAATAGGCAAAAGGTTATTCACTCGTGCAATGTGTTTTGTGCGGAAACTTTTTCTATAATAAAATGGAATAAATGTTATTTTAGACATTAGTAGGCAAAAGTTCATTCATTCTCACAACAGGAAATCATTTTTGAGAAAAAATGTCAAAAAGTCATAACCCTATTATATACACTTTCATTCGGACAAAATGGGCTTCATCGAAATAATGATTTAGACCCCAAGTATGTTTGGGCGAAATCCGTTTCAGACAATTAGGAGTTTATTTAGCCATATCCGTCCGTCTGTCTGTCCGGCTGGAGTCCAGGATAACACCCAAACGGTTCAACCGATTCCTTCCAAATTTTGGCTTTGGTATAATTTGGTCAAAAACTTATTTCAAGTTCGCTGATGGGTTATATCGGTCCATTCGTTCCGGTACCTCCCCCACAAAAGTTCGAAAATGTTTGGAAAATTCGTGCGCACGTTAACGCTTGATGAAAGTTACCGATTTGGCCCATAATTTGCACGTTGTGAAGTTTTTACCAAACTTATATGAGGTTCCAATATCGACTAATCGGTCCACTCCTTCGGGTGAGACCTGCTCTCTAATCACTTTGATTTTTGTTGAAGCAACTTGCATTTGTTGCCTCAATTACGACGGTAAAAGTATTTTCATGGGCATGTCCATTCTTCTTGAGAAAACAACCAGAATGGTGTAAAAACCCCTATGACACCATATGTAGTGGCTGGAGAGGAGGATAACTCTCGAACTAATCAACCCATTTGGTCCAAAATTTGGCCTTCACGGAATTGTTTTTGTGTCCATATATAGTTGAAGAGAACAGCTTGACTTCATCGGAACAGTGTGGAAAAATACGTAAAAATGAACATGATAGATACTTCATTTGATTTTATGAAGAATGTACAGAAAACTCTTTTTTCAAGTAGTACGAGGGCTGCACGATAACTTTCTTATACAATTTACGTCTTCAATAGGTCAAGAGCCATCTTGACTGTTCGGTCGTTTTGCCTTTTCGCTGTAGTGGCCTTGTAAGGCTGATGTTGTACTATGCATTTTCCGGAATACGTGCTTATGTCCGGTAACTGGGAAACTGCTTCTCATCATGGGGAGGAGTTGCACTTCTAGAACTTTAGTACGTGCGATGAGAGGGAGATTCGCAACTGCTGGCATCCTTGTCTGGCTTCAGTATCAGGACAACCTTCTTAACTTTCCAGGCTTCTGGAAAATCCAGATGCTTGAGCATTACCGTTGAGATTCAGTGTGGGCCATTGCTTGACTTAAGTGATTACGCGTCTCAGATGACATCTGCAAACTTCAATTATCGAAATTTGTGCTTGAACATTCTCGGTTGAGAGGGTTCTTATTAGGCACATCATGCACCGGGTGCTAAAATTGCAATGTGTTGCGAGCTATGACAATATCCTCTTATTCTTTTTTGAGTGTCTTCGTTTACCTCGCAAAATGTGGAGCTATCAGCTTGCTCGGTCAGCACTGTATACCTCGGCAAATGCCTAAGATGGAACGCCAAAGCTCATTATTAAAAATCGTCTAGCTCGGGATATTGCAGTCGCCTTAGGTCTTATAGGGCAACGATCGATCGCACCGTGCAAAGCATCGTCCCAGCATGCGGCTTGGGCCCGCACAACACACTACACCTTTTCAACTGCCCTGCCAAACCTACTCATCTAACTCCTGTGGATCTGTGGTAACAGCCCTTCGAAGCAGCCAAGTTCCTGGAACTGGAGATAGACCCAGAGCCAGATTGAGCAGAAGAACGAACACACAAATATACAATAATAAACCACAACACACTAGACCTTTTCAACAGCCCTGCCAAACCTACTCACCTAACTCCAGTGGATCTGTGGTTACATCTCTTCGAAGCAACCACGTTCCTGGAACTGGAGATAGACCCAGAGCCAGATTGAGCAGAAGAACGAACACACAAATATACAATAATAAACAACATGGAGTTGTTAAGTACCACGAAAATTCATAGTTCCTTCAATTAAATTGCAACTCTCTCCGCGAAAAAGTCATCAAAATTGGTCATTGTGATCCAGGAAGCAAAGCTCACCGACACATGTAGCTTGCAACAATGCGATGGTTACAACGTTTTTCGGAAGAATCGTACATGAAACGGAGAGGGATGACTTGTCTTGCAAGGTGATGTCATTTGTCGGACAAGGCGGCACGATGATTACGTTTGGCGAACTGTGACTCTCTCCAATTGTTCTGGTGGGAGCGTCCTCATTCATCCATGTGCCGTTAGATGCGTTTGTTGTTGTTGGGGATACTTCGGGGGTGTTTCGTAGTCTGACGACGAAGTTGGAAACACGCTAGAAGATGTTCTGGCGCAGCAAGCAGCGACATAACTCCTATCGCAGCGTTGGAAGTACAGATATTTATTCCCTGCATCCATTACATCTCCCCGATGTTGACATGTGGTGGATGCGGATGGGGCAAATGGGACAGATCCACTGCTCACGCTTCTTCTCGATCCCGGTACTAGCCAAAAGAGCTCGGAGCAGACTTTCCACAACCTAATTTATTAGTGGAGAAAATTTGCAATTGATTGTCAAAGTGTAAGGAAGGGAAGACTATAGTTTCGGACCTCGACACGGATCGTCATCTGTTCCTAGAAGTTTCTTTGCGGCTAAGGTACGCAGAAGTTATATTTCGTTTAATAATTTTATTTTGAATTTATACTTAAAGTAGAGGCGGGTGGTAAAATCAGCCATATATTTATGTGCACAAGCCTACAAATTTAATTAATGGACGTAGTTGCATATACATACATACATATGTATATTCGCTTTTTAAGAGAATTTTTTGGTTATCTACGGTTGAATGTAAGCGTGTGGAATAGGGTGGGGCGATTTGAACACCACCACGGGCGCCTGCATTTTCTGATTATTGGGATTGTACTGAGCAAAAAAGTCCACTAGACCATATGTCTACGGTGAAAATCGAGCCCCCGGATTTTGACTTGAAGTTTCTTTTCAAGGTTTTTTGGATATTTTGGCATGTATGTAACAGCCAAACCAATGAGATTTTCGCTCCAACACAAATGCCAAAATTGTAGCCAAGACAATAATTAAGAACTCTCTAGTACATCGAAAAAGCATTGGAACGCTCCTTCAGGCATTTATGGCCCCGAGAAAGTGCACATTTTTCGGAAAATATCGATAAATTACACTGTGCTACAAAATTTGACTCAAAGTCAGTGGGTGGAAATTTCCTTTTGGAGATGAAAGCCCTTGGTGAGTGTACTAAGAACGCAAAAGGAAATTTTCAGGATAGGTCAAGTTTCTGAGATATGGTTTGGCCAAAATATCCTTGAAAAAAGTTTCAAGTCAAAATCCGGGGGCTCGATTTCCACCTTAGACATATGGTCTAGTGGACTTTTTTGCTCAGTACAATCCCAAGAATCAGAAACTCCAGGCGCCCACTATCACTTTTTTCCTTCCAGACAAATCGCCCCGGCCTAGTGTGGAACATCAAAGAAATTACTGGACCATTGTACGTAAGTACAAAATCATTAATTCCAATCGTGTGATTCAACAGCTCATATCCAACAATGTCTTATAAAATTAGTGTTACACCAAGGTTATGTTGTTAACTTCGCACCTGCTATCTACAGGTTACATCACGTTTATGAGTATGTGTTATAATTCACAATTCATTTCAATTCATTTAATTTACAAAAGTGCTTTTGCCCAAAAAGTATGTAGCCATTAAAATCTACACCTACAACGCATTACTAACAATTATTCTAATCTCAATTTGTTTTATTTTATACTTGTTGTTGTTGTAGTTGTTTTTTTTTTTTTTTCTACAAAACACTTTTCATTTTTATAGCTAACGTTGCGTGTCGCCATCTCAATTTCTGTAATAAAATAAAAAAATGTACCCTCGGTAAAAGCTATTTGGCAAAGTGTTTCTCATCATTTTAATATATCTGCACGTTAAGAGTAGACAGCCACAGTTCATGTTCAAAACACATATCTTCTTGACGGCGTGAAGGAATTTTTAAGCGTAGTTTTCTTAAATTTTCTAACACTTCAATGGCCACGGACAACATAGTTTTCAATTTTTTCGTAGTTGCTTTTCATTCACTTTAAATTGTCAGTGCTACATGCCTGGTTCGGTGCCAGTGTTCCCATTATGATTACCTTGACTTGACTTTTTCTTCTCTGTTCTGTACATTATGCTCCTAACATATTCGTACGTACGTATAAACTATGCCACAAGCACTTAAATTGTATTGTTGTAGACAACAGCATTATTATGAACATTTTTTAGATATTTTTAATGTGCATTTTGCAATCACACAGAATCTGCAGTGGTGTGAGAGAGCGTGTATGTATGAGCGAGTTTGCAAAAACAACGAGAAAAACAATGCGTGCCATTGTTTTAGTATGGTAGAATCTGGAGAAGCAAGTCGCTGAATAAACACAACTAAAAAATTGAGGAAACTATTTTAGAATTTTCACCACATATTTGATGTGTCGTGGCATGAACATGTTTGTGTTGTTGTTTTATTTTTCTTTTTTTTTTTTTTTTTTTGTTGGAACTTGTGCAAATTCTTAGCTTAAAGAGAAATGCGTGGTGAAACTCTACTGATGGTATTGGTGATATCTAAGAAAATAGTTTCCGATTTGTAGTTAAATTCTGCAACTAGTTAACGACAGAGTTTACGACAAGTATCATTAATTATACCCTACACCACAATATGGAAAAGGTATTATAAATTTGTTTTTTTTTTCGAATTATTCATAGAAATATGAACATAATTATATGTGAACATAATCTTTGCCTGCTGGAGAGATGATAATTCCAATGATCTATTTTTATAAGTATATTTTCCAGCGGTCAAATCACACCCAAAAGCATGTACACGAATATTCACGTAACACCACGAAATATGTGTCTTAGAACTTCCATGTGGTATACCAAAACTCATATCTAGACGAGATAAACAGATTTTGAGATGTGTGTCCATTCGTCCGTCCGTCTGTGTATCCGCCAATTAAAAATTGTAATCAAACTCCAGGCCGCAATTATGGACCAATCGTCACGAAATTTTGCACGAAGGACTGGATCCGACAAAAATAAAAACAATTATTTTTTGGTGGTGATCGTAAAAAATTTAGTGTGTGTAAAGGATGAAAAACAAAATTTTCCGATTTCTAGCGGCTCTGTAGGTTGAAACAAGTGAGCAAAGGCTATATTCGGGACGGGGCCGACTATGTAATACCCTACACCACTACCCCTGTGCATAAGCTTTTCACTCGTATAATAATTAAAGCTCAGATGGTTTAGGATAATTTAAATACTTGGAAATCCCAGCGTCTTTTTCAACATCACAAGCATTTCACAAATTTTGTTAACGCAATTGGGAACATTTTTAAGCTCAGAATGTCGTCATTGTTGAAACGCATCCAACCAAAGCTGAGATGCTCGTCAGTACAATTCAAATAAAAAATGGAAAAATGGGATGTGCGCCAACCTATTTTGCAACATAAAAAAGGTGGTATTTTCTTCATCCATTGACGGGCTTTCCTTTTGGAATACGACTACTAAAATTGGAGATATCCGCATAAGAATAAAACATTGAATTTTTGTCCACATACGTTTTTTGCCCATACAGACCCCTAAATATTATATGACCACCACCAAAATCAAAAGGTTTCTTCCCCTCCGGAATTCTCATCAATCAAATCCGATAAAAAAATGGAAAAATGGGTTTCATTACCGACTTTTGCTATATCTCCGTTGTTTGACCACCTAGGTCAACCTATTTGGCATTATTATACAGATGGGATTTTCTACTTTCATAGTCAGTCTTTGCCTTGAGTTGAGATATTCGTCATTATGATTAAAATCGCAAAAATAAAAAGTTGCGTTTCATTAGCGACCACCTACGACAACCTACTTTACATCATTAAAAAGGTGATATTTTCTTCTTTCATTGTCGCTGAGATATTTGCTTTAGAATAAAATGTTGACTTTCTCTCCAAATAAGTTTTTATATTTGTCCATTATGACCCCTGAATATTAAGCGGCCATTACCAAAATCAGTTGTCTTCTTCCCCTAAAAATATGACCTTTAACCACGTTTTATTTTATTTTTCGGTTTTTAAATTTTTCTCATCTATGAGCATTGTAGATGGTAAAATCCGGGAAAAATTCATAAAGGTCAATCTTGTAGAGAATTTTCACAGCTATAACATTAAACACAAAGAAGCCTATAAATGTGAACTTTGATCGAGATTAATTTAAAAAGATTTTTGGGTTTTTTTTTTCAATTTTCTCATCTATGAACTTTGTAGTTTTAGAATCCGTAAAAGCTTCCTAGGTGTAAGCACCTTCCATTTAAAGTTGGTTGAGGCGCACCGTGTCATATAAGTGTGTTGTCCTCTGTAGTTTTAGTTTGTTTATAAAGAACTACGTTTTCCTATCATACAACAAAATTTCGCAATCATGATAAAAAGGCATTAAATTCATAATAGAGGAATTCCAAGTGTTTTTTAATTGATTCAATATGGTCGGCCCCGTCCAACTATAATCCTCTTTTACTTGTTTTTAGTACAATGGCTATATCTTCATTCCTGAAAGAAATGTTCCACTCGTAGTTATATTTAGAATAGAGACCATTGTCCTTTCCACTGATGCTGATGTACGTGGTCAGATAACATAGTTACAGCATCCAGGAACCCACAGTTTTCATTGTGTGTCGTGTAAACATATAGTTAAATGTTGCAAAATTTTTGCACACGGTAAGAGGTTTGGTCAAGACAACCAGCTTTTGACCTCTAAACTGGTCAAAAATTAATATGCAAAAATATCAATTAATTATATCAATAATATACCGTGTCGCAATCATATAAAGTATATTCCGTGGAAAACAGTGCCCAGGAGAAATAGTGTAGTCAGGATGTTAGGGTCTGCTCCTATCATCGTAATAGCTATGAATCGATATGCGCTTAACATCACCTCCATCTACCCCAAACATGATGGGGAGACGGGATTAGCAAATTGGCGTGATGAGCTTCGTCGTGCCAATTCCATTGACCCCACCGAAATTGACGGGTTAAATCTTCCGAAACGTTGTAACAATGGAGGCAGGATAAGTGTATTGTGGGCAACGATTAAGTCTCTCTTCAATCCTGGAAGGAAGGAGAAAGTTCTCAACCTTTTGCCAGCCACCCACATCAGTCCCGAAGTCTGGTACATGGACAGGTTTGTCCCGTTACTGAAGCGTACACACCGATATCGCTTTTCCTCCCCGTAGGAAGGACCCTTAAGGCTTTAGTCCGTCCTCCGCAGTGTCAGAAATAGCTATCCAGTTGCCGATCATCAGCATGGGTTCCATATGGAGCACAGCAGCACTGCACGCCACCTCCACACATATTAAACGAGGACTCAACCAGGGCCAGAAGTGTAACAGAACAGTTATGGTGGCGATCGACTTAACGAAAGCCTTTGATACTGTCAAGTACTCAACGCTGTTTGAAGATATAGAGCAGACTACCTTCCGGCCAAGTTTGAAACGTTGGATAATGGCACGTGGAATTCTGGAACAAGATTTCCAAGCTCCATAGAGTGAAACTGGGATGATAACTTCGGAATTGTTTAACCTCTACCTCTAGTACTGTATTCCGCTCTTTCCAGACGGCAGTGAGATCGAAACGTGATTGATTGTACGATCTTGGCGACAGGTATCTTATCCTAATATCATTTGTGAAAGGCTGAACTCCTATATGATTGACCTTACCATCTTTTTCCACGCGAGGAATATGTAAATATCCGACAATCTGTCCACCACTTGGACGCCAGATGTGAGAACAGAGTTAAATGTCATGATCGATGGTAGTAAAATTCCGATCACAAACTACACCAAAATTCTAGGGGTCACATTAGCTATTTTCGACAAGCTGATATGTAGGAACATTGTCCTTGGGATTCAGATAAAGAAACATTTTTGACCACATATAACGCGAAAGGTCGGTCTGTGGTAAGCTATGCGGCGTCAGTTTGGTCCGCAAATATAAGTGCATCGTGATGGAAATATATTCAAACCTCTCAGAAAAGTTACTGGAGAGAACCAAGAAGCCTATAAATCAAGCAGCCTATAAATCAGGTGAGGCTAGCATTCACACGGATGCATTTGCAGATGCCAGAAACAACTATCGTGTAAATGCGGTCATTGGAGAACATCCTAAGCTATCTAAGCTGAGGAGCGTCAGCTGCCTCGTCAAACCAGAGTCGTTTTGGCTCAAGTACTCTGCAGCCGTGTTAATTCCTATACGACAAGGATCGATGACACCGTGCAAAACATCTGCCCAGATTGCGGTACAAGCCCGTACGACATATTGCACCTTTTCAACTGCCAAGCCAAACCTACTGAACTAACTCCAACAGATCTGTGGTCGAAGCAGCCACATTCCTGGAACTAGAGATAGAACCAGCGCCAGATTAGACAGAAGAAAAAACAAACTTACAAACATTAAATAAAACACTGTTACAATAACAACAACACCAATCATGCATTGAACTAATGAACTTTATACCATCTTCGTCTTTAGCATTTCCCTTAGGATTAAACGGCGTAGTCGCTCCCATTCATCAACAACTCTCATCCATCATCGTTCCCGAACATCATCCTACCGTTGTTCCCGATTATCATCAGCTGGGTTCACCATCATCATCAGTCAAGTTCGCCAGCTCCATCATATTGTAGTCATCTGAATAATCATCTGATCGGGAACGTGTTGATTCCTGATTAGCATAAAACTCTATCACAAATCAACACGGTACCGATCATCGTTAAATCGTAACAATTGATTTTCAATCAGCTTCGTCCTTCTTGAACATCGTAGAACCCGATTATAAACACACCGTTATTAAGCAGTCAAACCTGAACATCAACCGCCATCGACGTTAGAGCATGGTTCTGCGAATAGCTGTGTTGCACGATATCCTTGCTCTGCTTTGCAGTCATACAAAGTTTCTGCGAAGATGCACTGACAGAAGATATATTGGTCTCTCAAGTAGAAATCATATCACTAACCTTCTTTGCCACCGAGCGTATAACAAAGTCGAATGGATCGACTAAATCGGTGTCAATTTGAAAAACGGCAAGAAGCTGTTCTTCAGATGATCCGCTGTAATACAACAATTAATGCTCTGTCTGCTCGAGTTTGCACCTAAGTTGGATTTTTTCCCTCTATTCATCAACTGACTCACCTCCATCATACTGGTCCGGAGTTTTGGATTTGAGGCATATGAAGCCGAAGAAGAACCTAGTGATGATACCATCTTCGACTTTTTCCTTTTGGCATCTTCTCAGCTTTCTTTGAAAACTTTTAGTTAGTTGCCTTGATCAAAGATGTACCCAATGTCACCTCCTAAGATTCCTCAATTCTTTAATTGGAGATTTCGATAATAGGAAGATTCCTCTTAACGATGGATAGTTCCTCTCGAACTTCCTCACAAACTTGAGGTGCGTTCTTATCAGTTTAAACTAATTTTCGCTGCTCTTATTCGGATCATTATTTATGTTGTGACTGCAATATGTAATTGCCTTTCGGCAATTGCCTTAATTTTTGGGTATGACATTTTTGGAGGGCAGAGGTATCAGCAAATCATCCGTTGTATTGATTGGTGATTATGCCTTTCCACCTTGAATGTTTCCTGCCTAAAAAGTAATGGTTTGTCGAAGCAAATATGTCCGGGCCAGTTTAACATTCGGTTCAGCATCATTTTCAACGGGGTTTGGCGCAGTATCATGACTGGAGGTGGAGGCATGGATAACCGCCGTGTTCATAGCTTCAGTGATAAAGGACACTTATAATTTATTCCAACCGTCGCACAATGGTTCAGGAATCGATTTTCCTGGCCAAAAATAAAAATTTTATTTTTTCAAAGATTTTTAATTTCTATATGGGATTCGATAGTAAAGATATTGAAACTAAGGAAACCAACAACTTAGGTCAGAATATTGGAAGGTGGGGGCGTGGTGTGCCCCTAAGGACGTAAAATTCTGGAGAAAGACGTAGCTATTTCTCGGAAACTATAACATATATTGTTTTCATTATTTCTTTCTGATGTAGGCAGGATTGTGGAATTTAAAAATCGTTTTAGTAAATGATCGTAGCGTTTACACAACATGAGCTATTTTATTTTTCCTCATGTACTACATTTTATGAAATTCCAAATTTAGTGGACTAGAACATTTATGGAACAACAAGGAGCAATGTTCTGTTCTCACAGAAAAATGGACGAAAGTCTCCTCTTTCAGCCCGTATATACTTTTGTACCCGTTCCGTTCCGTCCGTTTAACACTTTTTTCAATTTATTGAAATGACATGGGTAAAAAATTGTGTTTTTCTATACCGTTTCCCATATGAATTACAGTTTTTGACACAAATAAAATTTTTTTGAGTATAAGAGTTTTTATACGACTTATATAAGTGTTATGAAAACCCAAGGAATATTTTTTTTATTTTTTGAAAAACTTTAAATTTTTTTGTAAATTTTTTTTTACTTACTTACTTAGTTGGCCCATTGCAGAACATTTGTTCCATAGACCGAACTAAGAAAAGATCTCCATTCCTCTCTGTTTTTCGCTTGACTTTTTGGAATACAGCGCCTTTCCATTTCTTCATCCACTTGTTTGCTCCATCGAAGCTTAGGCCTGGCGATTCTGCGTGCACCGCCATGGGGCATGTATTCATACGCCTTTTTAGCGGGTTCGATACGTTTAACTATGTATATTCATGTCTTTGTATAGCTTATATAGCTCGTGGTTCATACGACGTCGATATTCACCGTCAACGCAAATCGGCCCGTAGATCTTTCGAAGAATTTTCCTCTCAAACACACCAAGCACTGCCTTATCTGCTTGTGCAAGTACCCATGCTTCGGAGCCATACATTAGCACGGGTAGTATCAGCGTTTTGTATAGTGTTATTTTTGTTTGACGAGATGTGGCTTTGTTTTTAAATTGCTTACTTAGACCATAGTAGCATCTGTTGGCCAATACAATTCTTCTTCTTATTTCACAACTGATGTTGTTTGTTGTGTTTATGGCAGTGCCGAGGTAGACGAAGTCTTTAACTACCTCAAAATTGCCGTTTACCGCCAGACTTACTTTCGCAGATTCTGGCTCGACCTTCCTAAAGGTATCAGTTACTTCCTTTACTGATCGTCCCATGATGTCTATGTCATCAGCATAGGCAAGTAACATGTGGCTATTGGTGTAAATTGTGCCATTTCTTTTGACATTTGCATCTCGTATTACCTTTTCCAGCAAAATGTTGAATAGGTCACACGAAAGGCTGTCTCCTTGTCTGAAACCTCTTTTGGTACAAAATTCTTCGGAGAGGTTCTTTCCAATTTTAACTGAGGACCTAGTATCAGTTAAAGTCATCTTACAAAGCCGGATGAGCTTTGCGGGGATACCAAATTCAGACATTGCACGATGGGGCCAATAGCAGGTTTTCGAGGCAAAAAGTCAACTTTTGAAGTTAACAATTTGAAAAAAATAATAACGGATTTCAATTGCCAACACTCTGAATCACTAAAAATAAAATAATAAATCAATCTGATAACATCACATAGCGACATTCTGATCTGGCAATGGTGACATATTTTCTTATGCATCATTTTCCGACATTCATTATAAATAAGTAGTGAAAGCATTTTAGGCGCCAAAAGGAACATTTCAACATTTTTATATATTTTAAACATGGAAAGCTCTTCAATGGGTATGTAAAATAAGATAGTGTTAACAAATAATAAAAATGTTATGTGTGGTAAATGTATTTTTGAGTTAAGATGCTATGTCTTTTTTGGAGTATTTTGCTTTGTTATCCATGTGTTCTCTGGAGTATAACTTTTGAGATCTAGGTAGATCTAGGATATTATATATATGTGGTGAAAGGTATTAATGTGTACTATCATTTTGTGAAAAAATTAGCTGCGCCTAGCTGCGCCTTTTCATAAAAACCTGATTTCAGATGTCGTAATAGTTAAAAATATGGACATTTTTGTTTTGGTTGGAGAATAATCGGAAACCCATTAATGTTATCAATTGGATTTCGGAAAAATTTAATAGATGTATATAATAATAATATATAATTTCCAAGACATCGCAGACAAACTTTGGCTTTTGTAGCGGAATCTTAGCCGATTTTACTAAATTTGGAACCTTGTTTTATTAACTTATAACAAACCACAGACAAAACCATGAAATTTGAACATATGTATATAGGGGAGCTATTTCTATATCTGAACCGATTTCAATATAACTTGAAAAACTTATTTGTAGTCCGAATTCCGTAACATTTTCCAAATATTATTGTAATTTGATGGAATTTGCATGCTTGGTCAATCATTTGCCTGAAATCGGGCGAACATATATATGGGAGCTATATCCAATTCTGAACCGTTTTCAATATGATTTGCCAAAAATGTTTCTATACCAAAATCCGTCACACATTTCAAATTTCATCAAGATTGGACATACATAGCGGTATTGGTGACCAAATACCTAAAATCGGGCGAAAATATATATGGGAGCAATATCAAAATCTGAACCGATTTCAATATAACTTGGCAAACTTATTTGTAGTCCTAATTCCCTGGTATTTCCCAAATCGCATAAAAATTGGGCAGAATTTGCGTGTTTGGTAAATCAATTGCTTGAAATCGGACGAACATATATACGGGAGCTATATGTATATATGAACCGATATGAACCAAATTTGGCATATTAGTTTCTAAGCCCATTATAAACATCTGTACAAAATTTGGAAGGTCTAGCTTGCCCCAGTGATTTGTTGCCTCGAAAACCTGTCATTGGCCCCATCGTGCATTGCGTGGAATACCTTTGATCGGAGGGGACTGTCGAATGCTGCTTTATAATCGACAAAAAGGTGAAATATGTCGATCTGCATCTCTTGGGTCTTCTCTAGGATTTGCCGCAGGGTAAATATCTGGTCAATGGTGGACTTGCCAGGTCTAAAGCCACATTGGTATGGTCCAATTATTTCGTTGACCATTGGCTTTAGTCGTTCGCACAATATCCCTGACACTATCTTATATCTTACAGTCTTATCTCCTTTCTTGTGGACGGGACATAGGATGCTCAGGTTCCAATCGTCGGGTACGCGTTCTTCCTGCCAGATGGTGCTAACTAGCTGATGCATACACCGTATCAGCGCGTCGCCTTCGGTTTTAAACAGCTCGGCTGGTAAGCCATCGGCTCCTGCTGCTTTATTATTCTTCAGCCGATTTATTGCTGTCTTTACCTCATCTTGGCCGGGCGGTATACATTCTATACCATCTTCTGGGATTGGATCTGTGGTATCATCGTCTTCGTTACTATTGGATACCAGCAGATTGGAGAAATGTTCCTTCCATATCCTGAGCACGCTATCTGTATCTGTTACCAGATTACCTTGCTGGTCTCTACAGGAGGATGTGCCTGTACCAAAGCCATCTGTTTGATGTTTCACTCTTTGGTAAAATTTTCGGACTTCATTCTGGCTCCTGTACATCTCGATTTTTTCACACTCCCGCTTTTCCATTTCTCTATTTTTCTTGCGGAAAAGACGTTTCTTTTCTCTCCTTTTCTCATGATATCTCTCTCGCGCGCTACGCGTTGCTACTGATTGCAAAGTAGCTCTATATGCCGCATTTTTCTCTTCGGTAGCAGCACGACACTCCTGGTCATACCATGAATTCCTTTGTGGAGGTCTCTGGAATCCAAGTATGGATTTTGCGGCTGTTTGCATGGAGTGGGCAATATGTTGCCATTGTGTTGTTATGTTATCGGGACAAGGAGTGCTCGCGTTAAGCAATTGGGCTAGTTGAGTGGAATATGCTGTGGCTATCTGTTGTGTTCGCAGCCTATCGATATCCAACTTCCGCGTTGAGTCTGTTCGTGCTTTATTTGCAACGTTTAGACGGGTACGTACCTTTGCTGCAACAAGGTAGTGGTCCGAATCAATGTTTGCGCCTCGGAACGATCGTACATCCAACACGCTGGATGAATGTCTTCCATCTATTACAACTTGATCAATTTGATTACTTGTTCTTTGATCTGGAGACAGCCAGGTGCCCTTATGAATATCGGGATGATTAAATCTGGTACTGCTAACTACAATGTTTTTTGCAGCTGCAAAGTCTATCAGCCTCATACCATTGTCCGATGTTTCACTGTGGAGACTGAATTTCCCGACTGTTGGGCCAAAGATATTCTCCTTCCAATTTTGGCAGTAAAATCGCCTACAATGATTTTAATATCATGGGCAGGGCAACGGTCATATGTTTCTTCTAAGCGCTCGTAAAATATATCTTTGGTCTGTTCGTCCTTTTCTTCAGTGGGAGCATGAGCACAAATAAAGCTGATGTTGAAGAATTTAGCTTTTATTCGAATTGCAGCAAGTCTTTCATTCACTGGGGTGAAGCTGGATACCAGATGTTTTAGTCTCCGACTAACTACGAATCCGCAACCAAACTCATGCTTTACGTCATGACAGCTATAATACAGTGCGTCACCTTTAGGTGTTGTTTGACGCCTTTCCCAATCCATCGTATTTCCTGTATGGCAGTAATATCGGCCTTGTACTTTTCAAGTATGTCTGCCAATGCGAAGACTGCACCTTCTCTATAAAGAGTGCGAACATTCCAGGTGCAGATTCGCAGATCATGGTCCTTAAAACGTTTGCGGGGTTCATCAAATTTAGAGGGGTTTGTTTCTTTTCTTTCGTTTTTTCATAGTAGGATGTTTTTTTCTAGGGGAGGGTTACTAATTTTTTTTAAATTTTTGAAAAAGAAATTTGATTTTTTTTTGTTTTTAGTAATTTTATTGTTTATTTGTTGGTCTCTGACCACATTTTATACATAGGAAGATATAAAAAACACAAAACAACTCAAAAGTTTAAGTTTGACCTTGAATTTCACCGCTAATAAATCGTCTGAAAGCTGATTGTGTTATCTGTCTAACAAAAAAGAAAGAATTATGAAAATATCTCTACTGTGCGTCGTTCAGATGCTATTTTCGGTGAGATTTGTTGCAACCTTTTCCTCAATGAGATTGAGGAGTCTTTGTCTACAAGAACTTGAGCAGCTGGATTCGCTGTCATTGTCCATATTTGTAATAGTCAGGGGGACTGAAGTTAATGTTATTGCATCCACACCTATGTACTCGTACATCAGTAGAAGATTTATTCTTTTATGTGGGTCGTACCAAGGTGTACTGAGGAATATTCAGTTCACCTCCTTGGCTCGTGTCAGAATTTCTCCTCGTTTCTCAACCAGCCTGGAGACCGACCTCTGCGGAACTTAATGTAAGTTTAGATGGATTGTTAGATGTTGCCAATCCAAGTAAAATGTACACCTTGGGATCTACAACACAGACCTATGTATATCACTCATAGGAACTGATAGATTTTTCAGAATTCCACGTTCACTGAGCAACATAATTTTGTATTGTTCTTTGTTTATTGTACTCCTTGAGTCCTGCTATAAATCTTTAAATATTTCTCTACTTGGGTTCTGCATAAATCTTTAAAAAGGCCACGACTATTGTAATCTTGAATTCTGTTAAACATCTTTAAACAAATCCGAATTCATTGTTCTTCATAATAAAAAATCTTCAAACAAAATGCTTCATCTTTGGCCTTATTTGATCCTAGTAAAAAGTCATGAACATATAACTACTCTAAATCTCTTCGGCATACAGCTAAAAATTCTTAAATCAATTAATCCACTTCCATTAACGCCCATTTACTAATCCTATTTACATACGTTTTGACATTTATTTTTACATAACCTTTAAGTCGTATATTCATACCCCAAGATTATTTAAAACTTCTTCTTAAATCTTCTTCTTGTTTAGTTGTTTGTGTTATTCTTAGTGTGCGAATATAAATAAAGTTGTTGTGATAAAATATAAACAATATGGCCTTTAGTGTTGCTGCAGCTGTGGTGGCATAACTTGATTGTATAGACAATAGTTGCAGCATCAGACTGTAGGACGTATACAATACACATAATATATAATGTTCATATAAACATTATGCCTTGCCTCTCTGTGCTCAAATGTGAATATGCGTTGCATAAATAAGTTACGAAAATAGTTGTGGTTTGTTACTTTTGTGAACAGAGACATTAACTTGAAGCTTGGTTGCATGATATTCGCGATTGTGGCATGAAGGAGAAAGGAAGAAGCGCTGACTATCCTCCACATTCGCACAAACATACTCGTATGTACATATGTATTTCAGGGAAATTTTATTTGGCATGTTTGTATGCTTGCAACACATAGAGTAACGCAGTTGTACAAGAATCACAAAAAATGCAAACATGCGTGGTATTTACGTGTGAAGGTTTAACCGTTTATTTACATAGTACATATTGTACACTACACAAGTATTAAGTATTACAAAATTTACTGACTGATAACTACAACTGCGAGTTCTTACATAGACTACATATCAAGGGAATGCGTTAAGTATCTACCCATAGATGTGATTGTTTCTTTACTATACGAAGCAACAAGAACAAAAGTACAATCGGCTTTGCCGAAAGAGATATATCATCAGTCTGTTTGAATGGTAACACTCTATTCCCAAAAACAAAGCTTATGTATTTAGGGGGTTTTCAAAATTTTTTGGTGTATGAACTTGAAGCTCAAAAGTTTTGCGGGGGTGGTACATACCTAATGAATGGACCGACATAGTCCATTTCGGAAGTGGGTTTAATTTTGAGAGTCATTCCTTTCGATTGCGCCCACCAGTAATTTCAGACGTCACAATATAATTTAGAGCATATGGACCATTATATCAGCAAACATGGACTTTCTCACGAAAAACATAACATCACTGTAAACGGGACTACCTAGAGATTTCCAAACTAAAATGTTGAACATTTGTATGGACCCACTTCTGAACATAAACTAAGTTTGGCCAAAATATTTCGAGATACAAAGTTTGGACCAAATCTGTTTCTTGTACCATTTTAGCGAATATTTTCGTACTTTTGTGGGAAAGGTACCGGAAGGAGTGGACGAATTTCATCTAATATTCGAAGAAATGTGACATAGGGGATGGAAGATACCAAGGAACGGTCCTGACCGGCTTTAACATGACAAAGTCCAAAATTTATCTTGGTAACTCTTTCATCTCAAGTGGACACTGACCTCCCCGTGGTGTCACCTGGGTAAGCTGTCTTTAACACCCGTTCAAGGTAGTGAGCTAAAATGTGACGCGCGTTCACCCATAAGAACGTTAAAAGCATGGGTTTGTGCGCAGGGTTACCCTCCCCTAGAGAAAGCAGTCTACTATGAAAAAACAAAAGATCGTAATCTTTTCATCAGCATTTGACCCATGCAAAGGAAGTCGTGAAAGATCCGATCTTTTCATCAACATTTGAACCCAGTCCATCGATCCAATAGAGATGAATTTTGTGTTTTTATTTATACATAGGTTTCCAAATATATAAGATTAATTATTTACAATAGGCTTGATGTTGTCGGAGACTCGAAATCACAACAAACATTGTTAAAACTCTAGTCGTAATGATAATGTCATTGCAAAGGGTTGGTGAAAATGACATGACAAAGGGTTGGTGAAAATGATATGCCAAAGCATTGGTGAAAATGGCATGTCAAAGCATTGGTGTAAATGACATGCTTTGGATCCAAAAATGAATAGCATCTTTTGGGGTCCACCCTCATATAAAATTCATCGATGAAGATGCTAAAGAGATGACATGCCAGATTACTTTCACCCATGATTGAATGACATCTTTGGCATCGAACATTTTGCTGGGATGGAATGGGAAAGGCGTCACAACAACACCTAAAGGTGACGCACTGTATTATAGTTGCCGTGACATAAAGCATGAGTTTGGTTGCGGATTTGTAGTTGGTCGGAGATTAAAACACCTGTTCTCCAGCTGCACACCAGTGAATGAAAGACTAGCTTCAATTCGAATAAAAGCAAATTCTTCAACATCAGCTTTATTTGCGTTCATGCTCCCACTGAAGACAAAGATTAACTGACCAAAGATATATTTTATGAGCGCTTAGAAGAAACATATGACCGTTGTCCTGCCCATGACATTAAAATTATTCTAGGCGATTTTAATGCCAAAATTGGAAAGGAAAATATATTTTTCCCAACAGTCGGAAAATTCAGTCTGCACAGTGAAACATCTGACAATGTTATGAGGCTGATAGACTTTGCACCTGAAAAGAACATGGTAGTTAGCATTACCAGATTTAATCATCTCGATATTCATAAGGGCACCTGGCTCTCTCCAGATCAAAGAACAAGTAATCAAATTGATCATGTTGTGATAGATGGAAGACATTCATCGAGCGTGTTGGATGTACGATCGTTCCGAGGCGCAAACATTGATTCGGACCACTACCTTGTTGCAGCAAAGGTACGTACCCGTCTAAACGTTGCAAATAAGGCACGAACAGACTCAACGCGGAAGTTGGACATCGATAGGCTGCAAACACAACAGATAGCCACAGCATATTCCACTCAACTAGCCCAATTGCTTAACGCGAGCACTCCTTGTCCCGATAACATAACAACACAATGGCAACATATTGCCCACTCCATGCAAACAGCCGCAAAATCCATACTTGGATTCCAGAGACCTCCACAAAGGAATTCATGGTATGACCAGGAGTGTCGTGCTGCTACCGAAGAGAAAAATGCGGCATATAGAGCTACTTTATAATCAGTAGCAACGCGTAGCGCACGAGAGAGATATCGGGAGAAAAGGAGAGAAGAGAAACGGCTTTTCCGCAAGAAAAAGAGAGAAATGGATAAGCGGGAGTGTGAAAAAATCGAGATGTACAGGAGACAGAATGAAGTCCGAAAATTCTACAAAAGAGTGAAACATCAAACAGATGGCTTTGGTACAGGCACATCCTCCTGTAGAGACCAGCAAGGTAATCTGGTAACAGATACAGATAGCGTGCTCAGGATATGGAAGGAACATTTCTCCAATCTGCTGGTATCCAATAGTAGCGAAGACGATGATACCACAGATCCAATCCCAGAAGATGGTATAGAATGTATACCGCCCGGCCAAGATGAGGTAAAAACAGCAATCAACCGGCTGAAGAATAATAAAGCAGCAGGAGCCGATGGCTTACCAGCCGAGCTGTTTAAAACCGGAGGCGACGCGCTGATAAGGTGTATGCATCAGCTAGTTAGCACCATCTGGCAGGAAGAACGCGTTCCCGATGATTGGAACCTGAGCATCCTATGTCCCGTCCACAAGAAAGGAGATAAGACTGTATGCTCAAACTATAGGGACATACGTCTACTCCCTATTGCCTACAAGATCGTGTCAGGGATATTGTGCGAACGACTAAAGCCTATGGTCAACGAGATAATTGGACCATACTAATGCGGCTTTAGACCTGGCAAGTCCACCATTGACCAGATATTTACCCTGCGGCAAATACTGGAGAAGACCCAAGAGATGCATATCGACATATTTCACCTTTTTGTCGATTATAAAGCAGCATTCGACAGTCCCCTCCGATCAAAGGTATTTCACGCAATGTCTGAATTTGGTATCCCCGCAAAGCTCATCCGGCTTTGTAAGATGACTTTAACTGACACGAGGTCCTCAGTTAAAATAGGAAAGAACCTCTCCGAAGAGTTTTGTATCAAAAAAAGGTTTCAGACAAGGAGACAGCCTTTCGTGTGATCTCTTCAACATGCTGCTGGAAAAGGTTATACGAGAGGCAAACGTCAAAAGAAGTGGCACAATCTACACCAATAGCCACATGTTACTTGCTTATGCTGATGATATAGACATCATGGGACGATCAGTAAAAGAGGTAACTGATATCTTTGTGAAGGTGGAAGGAGAATCAGTGGTTTTGGCGGTAAACGGTGAGAAGATCAAGTTGATGGTGTCGACGCGCAATGCGTCCATTGAGATCGGACCAAATGTTGAAGTTGGTTCCTATAATTTAGAGGTAGTAAAAGACTTCGTATACCTCGGCATCACCGTTAGAGGTGGCAAACTATCGATATCGGTCCCATTCGATTTTTTCGATATTTCCGTTTCAAAATATCGATAAAATCGATACTATCGTAGATTTCCTACTCCTATTTATTTAGAATCCAAAATGGCCGACAAATGTGTTTACATTTCGCATGTCATTGAAATACGAGGCGAATTAGAAAAGTTTGCGGCCTAGGCAACACGCAGTGTCCCCAGTCGTCATTTGACTTATTTTGAAAAGTTTGACAGTTTTTACCCTAGGCGTACTCAGGACAGTTTGACATACGACCATGTGTTGTGTTGTTTACAGTGACTTGAAAAAATCTCTTTGCAAAAAATATGAACGTTTTCGTCCCATAATTTTTTACATCTTTCGACGTGGATAATCACGGCAAAGGACCTATCGCACTATGAAAAACTGGTTTAATGAATTCAATCGTTGCATACATTCGCGAAAAAACGAAGTTCTTGAGGGTCGTGGTGCCAGAAAAAATTAAGCCGTGCGTGAACAAATAATGGAAGATCGCCATGTTATATACCGTGAGATAGAGGCATACTTGGGCATTTATTCCACCTACTAACATTTGATATTGCATGAACACTTGGCGCCAAAAATGGGGTTTTTCATGTCTGATCCCGTGTTGATCGGTGCAAGAAGTATCGAAAAAATACGATCGCGGTGATTTAAAACTCGTTTATAAGAAAATGCAGAAAACAATTTCGACACGATCCGAGAGGACCTCTTAAACTTAACTTTTTCCGAATTTTCTGTGGAAGCTACCCGCAGGAGTAAGCCGATATAATCCATATTCGAAGCCGATCTATATCTGTAAGGAATAATACGATGTGCAAAGTTTAGACCAAATCGATTGGTTTCTTCGATAGTTATCGTTCACACTATTTTACAGAAAAATTTTGAACTTTTGTGGGGTAGGTACTCGAAAAAGTGGACCGATATGGTCCATAATCGAACTTAAACTAAGTTTGGGCAAAATATTACGAAATGCAAAGTTTGGTTCGAATCGCTTGATCCGTTCGAGAGTTATCGTGATGACCAGCTCTAAATGCTAAAACGACTCCAGTCTGAAACGAAATTATTCCAAAAATACTTGAGGTCTAAACCTTTATTTCGATGAGGCACATTTTTGGTCGTATCAAAGTGTATATGCCCTCGTCGTAAAAATGTTTGGCTATTGCTTCTGTGGCTTTCTTTAGTGATGGCCGATAATATCGATATAAAAAACTATTTGTCGATATTGGCGTAAAAAATTAAGTATCGATATTTCCATCGATGGTTTGCCAGCTCTAATCACCGTAAACACAACAAACGACATCAGTTGTGAAATAAAAAGAAGAATTGTATTGGCCAACAGATGCTACTTTGGTTTTAGTAAACAGTTTAAAAGCAAAGCCACATCTCGTCAAACAAAAATAACGCTCTAAAAAACACTGATACTACCCGTGCTGATGTATGGCTCCGAAGCCAGGGTTCTTTCTCAAGCAGACATGGCAGTGCTTGGTGTGTTTGAGAGAAAAATTCTTCGAAAGATCTACGGACCAATCTGCGTTGACGGTGAATATCGACGTCGCATGAACCACGAGCTGTATCTGCTGTACAACGACATCAAAGTATGGACCAACTCAGTATTCGGTTCGAGAGTTATCGTACACAGCAGCCACTACATGTGCTGGTCGTAGGCGCCAGGTACCCCAAGGAGTTGATATACATATCGTCAGCATAAATGCCAAAAGTCGTAACTAACAAAAAAATAATAATTTTACAGTAGAAGCAAAAAAACTTTATAAAATTAAAAACTATTTTATGGAGTATTAATCTTATTAAGGCGAGTATATGGGGTATTATCAATGATATAAGAATGGGAGTACATAATGAAACCAAAACCGCGGAAACGCTTCATTACAACAAAATCTACAATATTTCCCATTTTTCGAAATGCCTCGTCTTGAATAGGATCGTTATTTTTTAACATTGAAGCTTGAACTTTTGCAAGAGCATGTATTTTATTCTTATGTATTAGATTCAATAAAAAAACAAGTAAAAAAGTATCAGTCGGCTTTGCCGACAGAGATATACCCTCAGCCTGTGCAAATTGAAACACTGTTTTCACAAAAAACTTATGTATTTAGGGGGGTTTCAAAATTTTGGTCGTATGAACCGACAAAAATGTTGATTAGGATTAAAGTTCAAACATTTTGCGGAAAATGTACTTAAAGGAATGGACCGACATAGACCATGGTGGTGCCATTGGGGGTTTTTACACCCTTCGGGCTGTTTTCTCAAGAAGTATGGACTTGCTCCTGAAACAAATTTTACCATCGTAATTGAGGCAGCGAATGTAAGTTGATTCAACAAAAATCAAAGTGATTCAATAGCAGGCCTTAAAGTGAACTTGAATGTGTAAAGTATGGACCAAATAGGTCACTCCCATCAAGAGTTATCGTGCGCACAATTTTTCCGAATATTTTTGAACTTTTGTGGGGTAGGTACCTGAAGGAGTGGACCGATATGGCTTATCTACGAACTTAAAGTAAGTTTGGAAACAATATTACGAAGGCCAAATTTTGGCCGGAATCGGAATTTCCGTTCGGGAATTATCTTGCGCTTCCACCCATAAGCATAATGTCATAGGGTTTGTTTTTCAACTTTCAGGCTATTTTTTCAGGAAGTATTGACTTGCCCCTGAGGAAACTTGTACCATCGTATAGGGGACAGTGAATACAAGATGTTGCAACAAAAACCAAGGCGATTCGAGAGCAGGTCCTAAACTGAACTTTTCCGACATTTTGTGTGGGAGGTACTCGAAGGAGTTTACCGATTGAGTCCATATTGGAACCTCATCTAAGTCTGGTAGAAATTTCATAATGTGCTAAGTATGGACCAAATCGGTTACTCCCTTCAAGAATTATCGTACGCACAAATTTTCCGAACATTTTCGAACTTTTGTGGGGGAGGTACCGGAAGGAGTAGACCGATATAATCCATCTTTGAACTTGAACTAAGTTTGGACAAAATATTACGAAAGCCAAATTTGGACCGAATCGGCAGATCCGTTCGAGAGTTATCTTGCGCTCCAACCACTACACATGGTGTCATAGGGTTTTTTGTAACTTTCAGGCTATTTCTCAGGAAGTATGGACTTGCCCCTAATGAAACTTACAGCGTCGTATAGAGGACAGCGAATACAACTTGCGTAAAAAAATCAAAGCGATTCGAGACCAGGTCCTAAACTGAACTTTTCCGAAATTTTGTGTGGGAGGTACTTGAAGGAGTGGACCGATTGACTCCATATTGGAACCAAAACATAAGTTTGGTAGAAATTACACGATGTGCAAAGTATGGACCAAATCGGTTATTCTCTTCGAGAGTTATCGTGCGCACAAGTTTTGCCACAATTTTCGAAATTTCTTACTTAACTTCGAATCTGGACAAAATATTTCGATACCCAAAATTAAAACCGAATCGATTGATCCGTTCGAGAGTTATCGTGCGCACCAGCCTGTCAGACAGACAGACAGACGGACATTGCTAGATCTACTCAAAATTGTCTGAAACGGATATCGTACAAACATACTTGGGGTCTAAAACCATTATTTCGATGAGGCACATTTTTCGTCGTATCAAATTGTAAATACCCTCTTTAGCCTAAAGGCTGACTGTTTTGGAAACACGATATCGGGCATTTATGGTGATGGTATGTTGACAACTTTGGTGGAGAAGTGTTGTGACCTCTAGGAACCTGAAAAGTCAGTTAAAAATTCTAAATAAAATCCTCACAATACCATCTAAAGGTACCGTTATATGGGCCCTATACCAAAACACGGACCTATGTTGAATAAAGTTTAAAGAATATGTTTTGTGAACACTCGGAACCCCAATTGTGTTATTATAGGTAGTTCGGTCAAAAAATGTAACAAAAATCCTCTAAATACCTATAACAAAACGATATAGCACATCTTCGAACTTGACCTGCCTATGGGAAAAAACTCGCATGCAAAAATTTGTGGACGCTAGAGTAATAACAGTAGACGGACGGACATGGCTATATCGACACAGAATTTTATCCTGATTAAAAAAATATATATTTTATAGGGTGACAAATGATTACTTCAAGTATAATGAACTGAACATATGAGATCAGACTACTAATATCATTCCATCACAGTCAATTTAAACATTTTATTAAAATTTAAAATTTCTATCATTACATACTGTAATGAATACAATAATATGCTCTACTCCCTACACATGTTCACTCTTTGAATAGACATTAGCTGACAAAACGAAAACATAAAATATGCTAAGTATACGCTGTGCATTAACACTTGTCACTTTTTTATGAATAATTTACAATATGTACATATTCCCTTGTACTCAGAATTACAACTAAAATGTGTAACTTCATAGGAATAGAATTTGTGAAATGGATATGGAAATGAAAAGCCAAATGAAACAACGAGAGTGTTGAGTAGTTCACGTCAAAAAAATAGAATAATAAATGTGATGAATAAAACTACATTTTAGATAGTATGTCCAGATTCTTTGATGATTACATTTATGGGAATTACGATTTAAACATCAGATACAATTTCTTGAAATCTAAGTATTCTGAGCTAACAACGATCGTATTTTTTAAAATACATACATATATGAGATTAAAATAATGAGGTACTTTCATATTTTGCATCAAAATATGAATGTTTTTGAATTTTGCATATGTGCCAATCTATTTAAAAATAAACAAAAAACTAAAAATTAAAAATCAAAATTTTAAATTTTTAGCGTCAAATTTTGTTTTCAAAAAATTTAAATTTTTTTCAAATATTAAAAAAACTAGTTAAAAGTCATTAGGTTAAGCCGGGCCGAACTTTTTATATACTCCACCCTAAAATATTCTTAATTAAAATTGAGTAATTAGTTTTCAATTAATTGAATTAATCGACCTAACATAACCTAAGGGGTTTTCTTAGATTTCTTTCACAATTTTAGGTGGAATAAATTTTCGACCACGAATATCCCATATGCCTAAAATATCTAATCTAAACAAAAAATGTGCTCAGCCAGATGAAAGGTACCACCTATGGGGCAATATGAAAGTGTGGAACTATCTTTACAATTTGTATACCCTCCACCATAATATGGAGGGTACAATTAAAATTGTCATTCCGTTTATAACACATCGAAATATTCATCGGAGACCTTATAAAGTATATATATTCTTGATCAGGGTAAAATTCTATGCCGATATAGCCATGTCCGTCTCTCCGTCCGCCTGTTGAAATCAAGACACAGTTCGCAATTTTTAAGATGGAGCTTTGTAATTTGGTATAAAAAGTTTCTATTACTCCTCGGATTTTTGGTATTGCAAATGGGCTATATCGGTCCACGTTTATATATAGCCCCCATAAAACATTACCATCCGATTTTCGGTATTTTGAAGGATTTAGCCTCATTATTACTGGAAAAGTACAAGGCCGACATTACAACAACACCTAAAGGTGACGCACTGTATTATAGCTGCCATGACGTAAAGCATGAGTTTGGTTGCGGAGGCTGATAGACTTTGCAGCTGCAAAAAACATGGTAGTTAGCAGTACCAGATTTAATCATCTCGATATTCATAAGGGCAACTGGCTGTCTCCAGATCAAAGAACAAGTAATCAAATTGATCATGTTGTGATAGATGGAAGACATGCATCAAACGTGTTGGATGTACGATCGTTCCGAGGAGCAAACATAGACTCGGACCACTACCTTGTTGCAGCAAAGGTACGTACCAGATTAAACGTAGCAAACAAAGTGCGAACAGACACTACACGGAAGATGGACATCGGTAAGCTGCAATCACAACAGATAGCCACAGTATATTCCACTCAACTGGCCCAACTGCTTAATCAAAGCACTCCTCATCCCGATAACATATCAGGACAATGGCAAAACATTGCCCACTCCATGCAAACAGCCGCAAAATCAGTACTTGGATACCAGAGACCTCCACCAAGGAATCCATGGTATCACCAGGATTGTCGTGCTACTACCGAAGAGAAAAATGCGGCATATAGGGCTAATTTACAATCAGTAGCAACGCGTAGCGCACGAGAGATGTATCGGGAGAAAAGGAGAGAGGAAACACGTCTTTTCCGCAGGAAAAAGAGAGGGATGGAAAAGCGGGAGCGTGAACAAATCGAGATGTACAGGAGACAGAATGAAGTCCAAAATTCTACCAAAAAATCAAGCTTTAAACGGATGGCTTTGGTACAGGTACCTTCTCCTGTAGAGACCAGCAAGGTAATTTGGTAAGTGATACAGATAGTGTGCTCAGGATATGGAAAGATAATTTTTCAAACCTATTGGTATCCAATAGTAGCGAAGTCGACGAAGATACCACAGATCCAATCCCAGAAGATGGTATTGAATGTATACCAGCCGGCCAAGATGAGGTAAAGACAGCAATAAACCGGCTGAAGAATAATAAGGCAGCAGGAGCTGATGACCTACCAGCCGAGCTGTTTAAAACCGGAGGCGATAAGATGTATGCATCAGCTAGTTAGCTCCATCTGGCAGGAAGAACGCGTACCCGACGATTGGAAACTGAGCTTCCTGTGTCCCGTCCATAAGAAAGGATATAAGACTTTATGCTCCAACTATAGGGGCATAAGTCTTCTCCCTATCGCCTACAAGATAGTATCAGGGATATTGTGCGAACGACTAAAGCGCATGGTCAACGAAATAATTGGACCATACCAATGCGGCTTTAGACCTGACAAGTCCACCATTAACCAGATATTTACCATACTGCAAATCCTGGAGAAGACCCAAGAGATGCAAATCGACACCTACCACCTTTTTGTCGATTATAAAGCAGCCTTCGACAGCCCGCTACGTTCAAAGATATTCCAAGCAATGTCTGAATTTGGTATCCCCGCAAAGCTCATTCGGCTTTGTAAAATGACTCTAACTGACACAAGATCTTCAGTTAAAATAGAAAAGAACCTATCCGAAGAGTTTTGTACCAAAAGAGGTTTCAGGCAAGGAGACAGCCTTTCGTGTGATCTCTTCAACATCTTGCTGGAAAAGGTTATACGAGAGGCAAACGTCAAAAGAAGTGGTACAATCTACACCAATAGCCACATGTTACTTGATTATGCTTATGATATAGACATCATGGGACGATCAGTAAAAGAAGTAACCGACATCTTTATGAAGGTCGAAGGAGAATCCGCTAAAGTGGGTCTCGCGGTAAACGGCGAGAAGACCAAGCTGATGGTGTCGACGCGCAATGCGTCCATTGAGATCGGACCAACTGTTGAAGTTGGTTCCTATAATTTTGAGGTAGTAAAAGACTTCGTATACCTCGGCAACGCCGTAAACACAACAAACGACATCAGTTGTGAAATAAAAAAAGAATTGTATTGGCCAACAGATGCTACTTTGGCTTTAGTAAGCACTTTAAAAACAAAGCCACAACTCGTCAAACAAAAATAACGCTTTACAAAACACTGATACTACCCGTGCTGATGTATGGTTCCGAAGCCTGATTTTCATTATTTCCCTTGTATTTTAAATATTTTGAGATTTTTATCAGAACTAGATGTAATTTGCAATTTGAGGTTTTCTGTGGTCACAAACTCATTCACCAAAACTTGTCAACATAGGTCCTCTATATAACGTTTCCTCTGGCCGAATTTATCGCTTTTTTACCTGATTTTTTAGTTTCAAGAGGTCCACCTAAAATTTCAAATAATGTTGCTTCTATCGAATATTTTTTCTTTAGTACAATTTTTAAACAGTTGAGATTCCAAAGCAATCGATTATTTCATGCCATTCTTTGTTTATTATTCTTGCATTTTGCTTGTGCAATGGCACAAATCGACACCTCCAAATAATAGTATGCTAAGTCTAAAAAGTGTGTTTTGCAGGAGAAGCTCTCAAAGTTTGGAAATTTTTTTGAACTTCAGTACTATGCTAAGTCAATATTTGTTTATAACTTCTGTTAGGATTGACCGATCATTACCAAAATTGGACAGAATTTAAGTTAAGGGACGTTCGACACCTCCAAATAATAGTTTGCTAATTCTGAACAGTGAGTTTTCCAGGACAAGCTCTTAAAGTTTGGAAATTTCTTTGACCTTCAGTACTATGCTAAGTAAATATTTGTTTATAACTTCTGTTCGGATTGTCCGATCATTACCAAAATTTGACAGAATTTAAGTTAAAGGACGTTAAATATAAAAATGTAAAGAACTTGAAAACATGCTAAGTCGACTTAGCATACTATTGTTTGGAGGCGTCGAAATATACGTATCTGGAAATAAGATTTACTATCTGTCAAATATAAGGGTGTTAAATTCCATTGGGGTAGAGACAAAAAGGGGGAAAATACCAAAATCAAAATTAAACAATATATGTACCACTTGAACACATAATGGCTTTGTCTGTGTACATTATTTACATTCATTGCTTTATAAATATAAAATTTATTTATCCAACAAACACTGACTGACTGCATGAGTTTGTAAATATATGTGTGAGAGAAACTCTTCTCATGCCATGGGTAACAGACAACATAAAAATCAATTGGCGAAATAACCCATATAGATTTTGTTGTTGTTGGTATTTTTGTTTTCTTGTAAGTGAAAAATATAACCGCAATAACAGTAACAACAATTGGACAACACCACAAACAAAAACACACAAAAAACAGTGCAAACAGCAACGACCATTGCCGCCGTAGCAAGGACGAAATAAACTGATTTTATAGCTTCACAAAACGAGTCAATGTATGTGATAAATAGTTTTGTGTGTCTGTGTGAATGTTCTACAACAAAATATATTTATTTGTATAAGTTCACTATCGTGTGGCTGTGTATGTGTTTTTGCAAATAATTGCAAAATACAGCAGCAGCAATATTTACTTTTTACCCCTCTCTATTTTTCTCTATATTCCCAGTCAAATACCTTACTCCCAAAAAAACGTTTCTAATGTAATGACGTTACATAGCATGCCTTCACCCAACCCGCTTGGATGCCACTCCCCGCTTTAACATATTCGTATTCCCTTAAATGCTAACCTTTACTTTGCTGGCAAATACTGACTGACCGGACCGCACTTGGTGTCTAAATGTTTTACGTTGGTTTTTTTCTGCTGTTCCTGTTTTACTCTTCTCGACTGAGGTAAATTATGGTACTTTCAAATGGATAGATGTTTGAAACGTGTTAAGAATTTTAATTAAAAACAATGCACTCGAACACCGCAGTGTAAATGAGAATTAGAAGAAGAAGCAGCAGCAGAATATAAAATAACAAGGCAACCAGCTAACTATGGAATCAAGGACTTTTTATACCATCTAAAATGAATAGAATAGAAAAAGCTAACGGGGAAATGAAAAGATCTCAGTTGGATGTTTAAGATAAAAGCAATAAATGCAAGTAGAGGGCATTGCGTTTGCAATCCATAAAGAAATGATGCTAGAGCGTTAATTGATTGCAAATAACATGGCTGGCGGCTTAAAGAAGAAAAGCGGCCGAAGGGAATATTAAAGAAGTATTAAAGGAACTAGGAATTGATAACTATTTTAGACATTACCAAAGCTATTTTAAGAATATAATAGCCTAGAAGCTTTGAATAGTCAAGAGGATAACAACTAACAACCATTGACCGGCATAGACATCGGATCATATCGTCAGGTACTATATTTGATGTTATATGATATGCTGGGGATAAAATATACAAAGGAACGGTAAGCAGCTGCTTTAACATGGCAAAACCCATTATCCTGATTCCTTATCCTGATCTCTCAAGTATACACTGACCTTCCGTGATGTCACCTCAGGAACTACTTTTAATACCCATTCCCCAATAATAACGATAAAAAGTAAAAAAGCGTTAAGTTCGGCCTGGCCGAACTTTTTATACCCTACGCCATGAAATACATATTAGTTAATTTTCCGTCTTGTCCACAATTTTAAATAGAGAGATTTTGTGACCACGGAATCCCAAATGCCTTATAAGGTTAGAAAATGTATCAAACATTTTCTTTGATCGGTAATTCTCCACCAAACTTCTGATAATTGCTAATTTTTGGTGGAGAGGTTTGGTGACCATTTTGAACGTCAAAAAAAATAATTCGGTCAAAAAGCTGTTAAAATTTTCAAAATACTAAAAATCGGAATGTACCGTTACATGGGGGCTATACCAAAACATTGACCTATATCAAAAGGTTTTGTGTCCTCAAATGGCAAATTACGGCAAGTTTGGCTAAAAACAAGTAAAAAAGTATTAGTCGGCTTTGCCGACAGGAATATACACTCAGCCAATGTGAATTGAAACTTTCAGCTACGGACAGATCGAAGGTATTTAGGGTCTTTTCAGAATTTTGAGACCGTTTTTGAACATTGAATTTTCAGACAAAAATGTGGATTAGGATTACAGTTCAAAAGTGTTGCGGAGGAGGCACTTGAAGGAATGGACCGACATGTCCATTATGAAAGTGGATCTTATTTTGAAAGTCTAATCTTTTCGATAGATATCGCACCCTTTAGTTATTTCAGTGGGTCACCTTATTACATTTGGACCAGTAGGCCAGGAAGCTGGAACTTGTCCACGGAAAACATAATATCGAAAAGCATCGGTATACATTTCCAAAGGATCTTCGGACAGACCCTAAACTGCACTTAAACAAAAATTTTGAACTTTTGCAGTGAAGGTACCTTAAGAAGAGAACCAATATGGCTCATTTTTGGAGGTTAAACTAAATTTGGATAAAATATTAGAAGATCAAAAGTTTGGACCAAACGTGCTTACGTGCTATAAAGCCACAATATACGATGCCATGGGGTTTTTTTACAGCTTTTGGACTGTTTTCTCAGGAAGTATTTACTTGCCCCTGAAAAAAACTTGTACCATCGTAAAGGGGTCAGTGAATGCAATTTGCTTCAACAAAAATCAAAGTGATTCGAGAGTATGTCGTAAAGAGAGGAGGTACCCGAAGGAGTGGATAAATATAGTCCATATTCGAACCTGATCTATACCTGGTGGATATATTTTTGGATGTATAAAGTATGGATTAAATCGATCACTCCCTTCAATGGTTATCGTGCACAAAATTTTTCCGAACATTTTTGATCTTTTGTGGATGATGTACCTGAAGGAGTGGACCGATATGGCTTTTATTCGAACTTACACTAAGTTTGGACAAAATATTAGGAAGGCTAATTGTTGGACCGAATCGGCAGATCCGTTCGAGGGTTATTTTGTGCTCCAACAACTACACACGGTGTCATAGGTTTTTTTTTACAACTTTCAGGCTATTTTATCAGGAATTATGTACCATCGTTTGGGGGGCAGTGAGTACAAGTTGTCACAACAAAAGTCAAAGCGATTCGAGAGCTGGTCCTAAAATAAACTTTTAAAACTTTTGTGTGGGAGGTACCCGAAGTTGTGGAACGATTGGGTCCATATTGGAACCTCATCTAAGTCTGGTAGAAATTTCAGGATGTGCAAAGCATGGACTAAATCGGTTACTCCCTTCAAGAGTTATCGTGCGCACAAATTTTTCGAACTTTTGTGGGTGAGGTGCCCGAAGGAGTGGACCGATATGGTCCATCTTCGAACTTAAACTATGTAACGACAGGTTTTTCCCCTTTTTACAACTTTCAGGCTATTTTATCAGGAATTATGTACCATCGTTTGGGGGGCAGTGAGTACAAGTTGTCACAACAAAAATCAAAGCGATTCGAAAGCTGGTCCTAAACTGAACTTTTAAAACTTTTGTGTGGGAGGTACCCGAAGTTGTGGACCGATTGAGTCCATATTGGAACCTCATCTAAGTCTGGTAGAAATTTCAGGATGTACAAAGCATGGACTAAATCGGTTACTCCCTTCAAGAGTTATCGTGCGCACAAATTTTCCGAACGTTTTCGAACTTTTGTGGGTGAAATGCCCGAAGGAGTGGACCGATATGGTCCATCTTCGAACTTAAACTATGTAACGACAGGTTTTTCCCCCTTATGCTCGAGTAAGCTCGCGGGAGGTGTGATTTTGGTTGAATATTTAAAGTTCCTTTATTGACTAAGATGACGAGGTTCATAGGCTAAATATTATAATGATAATGCTTTTGGTAAGAGACTAGTATCTATATGAGTAGGATGTCCGTCCGTAACAACCGTGGTATCTTCGCTCAGTTTGGGAGTGCTCCTCCGAGAATAGAATAAGTACTAGAGCTGGGTGACAGGATACGGGACCGTGGGCTTGTGAGACCTGGATAAGTACTCTTAGCTACGTGGGAGAGGCCTGGATAAGTACTCTTAACTACGTGAGAGAGACCTGGATAAGTACTATTAACAACGTGGGAAAGACCTGGATAAATACTCCACGTCTCGCCTACCAAGACCTGATGGAAGGAGGGATAATGCAAAGGTACTACTATTAACTACGATTACGGCAAGAGACCCAAGTAAGTACTCAAGGATACCAGGGAATACTACTGCAAGAGACCTTAGTAAGTACTCAAGCAAGGATACTAGGGAATACTACTGCGAGAGACCTTAGTAAGTACTCAAGCAAGGATACTAGGGAATGCTACTGCAAGAGACCTTAGTAAGTACTCAATCAAGGATACCAGGGAATACTACTGCAAGAGACCTTAGTAAGTACTCAAGCAAGGATACTAGGGAATACTACTGCGAGAGACCTTAGTAAGTACTCAACCAAGGATACTAAGGAATACTACTGTAAGAGACCTTAGTAAGTACTCAAGCAAGGATACCAGGGAATACTACTGCAATAGACCTTAGTAAGTACTCAAGCAAGGATACTAGGGAATACTACTGCGAGAGACCTTAGTAAGTACTAAAGCAAGCATACCAGGGAATACTACTGCAAGAGACCTTTGTAAGTACTCAAGCAAGGAAACTAGGGAATACTACTGCGAGAGACCTTATTAAGAACTCAAGCTAAGATACTAGGGAATACTACTGCGAGAGACCTTAGTAAGTACTCAATCAAGGATACTAGGGAATACTACTGCGAGAGACCTTATTGAGTACTCAACCAAGGATACTAAGGAATACTACTGCGAGAGACCTTAGTAAGTACTCAAGCAAGGATAGTAGCGAATACTACTGCGAGAGACCTTAGTAAGTACTCAAGTAAGGATACGGGAGAATTCAAGGATCGAGAGATAATCGAAGGATATTTTTAGGATCGAAGGATATCCCAAGGATCGAGGGATATTCTAAGGATACTTTGGAGTCTTAAGGATACTTCAAGGATATCCCAAGGATCAAGGATTATCCGAAGGATATTTCTAGGATCGAAGGATATTCCAAGGATACCTCGGAGTCTTAATGATACTTCAAGGATATCCCAAGGATTATCCGAAGGATAAACTCAAGGATAATATACGAATGTTATGACTTACCCGGATGCCTACAGGACACTAGAAACTTTGTATTTCATGTACCGATGGTCTCGCACTGACTGACCTAATGTGAAAATCGTCCGCCTTTTATATGGTCGTAGACCACGTGTTTCCAATAGGAATAACGGGATCTTGTTTTGATCTAATTTGGCGCTATCTGTCTCTCAGCAACTCCCTTTATGGGAGTTGTGGTTTATCTCAATGGCTGCGTCAAAATCACGTGAGGCTAACGGTATATTGACAGAGACTGATGGGTTTCGTTTAAAATTAAAATAAATCCCTTTATTCATTAGAAACATAACCAAAACAAACAAAATTCCAATAAGCAAGGGTGGTGGCAAAATTGAGGGGATCCGATTTTTGCCGTTACACTTCCTCCTCTCCTGGGATGGAATTGCTCTGACTACGTGGCATCACTATTATTCGTCCCTTGCGGCCAAAAAGGATTCTAAATTTCCTCTCTTCGACACTCACCACTCTCTTGCATTGAATCCCAAGGCGATGTAAGGCCATTGCGGCCCGCAAATGTGGCTGGAGCCCTGCGACTATCTCCGGGGATAACTCGTGTTCGCAAGTGAAGGAAATTTGGGTGTCCACTTTCTTCGGTATCACCACCACACTACGGATCTGGACACGCTCCTGAATGGGCTGTGAAAGTGGCATTGGAAATTGTGGCACCGATTGAGGTAATTGGGTTCGTAGCACGTTTCAGCTTCTGAAGTCCACCGTGCTGGTACTGACGGCGGTGGGTATGGTGGACATTGGTGTTGTGGCTTGGAGTACTTGGCCCGTCGATAACGGATTCTCCTTCAGAATTCCCATTAAATAAGGCACGTCACTCCCAGGACTGCCGACGAGGGTACTACGCACTGATATAACGCCTGGAGAGGGCATAACTGCGGTTCTACCCGGGGTGATTGGCAGGCCATCTGGTTTTGTGGTACCAGGACTGGCGAGCAACCAACTCCAATCATCCTGAATACCCTTATTGGTGCGGGTATCTCTGTCGAATCCTGTCGACTTGATCGGTGATGGTGTTGCTGGTAGTGGTCGAGACTTCTTACGAGGCCTGGGTGGTGTCTCCTTCTCATCCTCCGATGACAATTCAATTGTCGCCACTGGCACTGGTTGGACAATAATACCCCGTTGTCGGAGACTCTGTAGTGTCTCATCAATTTCAGCTTGTGTTGGCGGGGTGGCAGATTCTTGCGGGCTAGTTGTCTTCACAATGCCACGAGTAGTTATATTTTTCACCCGGACTCGGCAAGGCTTTGTGGTTGGCATCGTCTTCCCATGTTTCACGGCCGCTTTGTTTTTGGCCGGGGACATCTTGTCTGGTAGTGTTGAGGGATATCCGGATGGCTACAGGACAATAGAAACTTTGATTACACTTCGACTAAGTTGCCGCAGCTTGATGTTCATGTACCGAAGGTCTCGCACTGACTGACCCAATTTGAAAATCGTCCGCCTTTTATATGGTCGTAGACCACGTGTTTCCCATTGGAATAACGGGATCTTGTTTTGATCTAATTTGGCGCGCGCTCTCTCTCAGCAACTCCCTTTATGGGAGTTGTTGTTTATCTCAACCAAAGGCTGCGTCAAACTCACGTGAGGCTACCGGGATATTGACAGAGACTGATGGGTTTCGTTTAAAATTAAAATAAATACCTTTATTCATTGGAAACATAACCAAAACAAACAACATTCAAATAAGCAAATTAAAAAAAAACCTCAACAATTATTTCCTGTTGCACGAATGGATGGTCTTTTACCTATTAATGACTAAAATAACTTTTATTCCACATACATTTAAAAAAAAAAGTCCCGCACAAACCACTTTTAATTTTTAAGATAAATGAAATAAAGTTATATAATATAAAATTACATATTGGGTATAATACGATGATAAGCTTACTGAGAAACAAACGGTTATATCATTTTGGGAGTGCTCCTCCGAGAATAGAATAAGTACTAGAGCTGGGTGACAGGATACGGGACCGTGGGCTTGTGAGACCTGGATAAGTACTCTTAGCTACGTGGGTGAGGCCTGGATAAGTACTCTTAACTACGTGAGATAGACCTGGATAAGTACTATTAACAACGTGGGAGAGACCTGGATAAATACTCCACGTCTCGCCTACCAAGACCTGATGGAAGGAGGGATAATGCAAAGGTACTACTATTAACTACGATTACGGCAAGAGACCCAAGTAAGTACTCAATCAAGGATACCAGGGAATACTACTGCAAGAGACCTTAGTAAGTACTCAAGCAAGGATACTAGGGAATACTACTGCGAGAGACCTTAGTAAGTACTCAAGCAAGGATACTAGGGAATACTACTGCAAGAGACCTTAGTAAGTACTCAATCAAGGATACCAGGGAATACTACTGCAAGAGACCTTAGTAAGTACTCAAGCAAGGATACTAGGGAATACTACTGCGAGAGACCTTAGTAAGTACTCAAGCAAGGATACTAGGGAATACTACTGTAAGAGACCTTAGTAAGTACTCAAGCAAGGATACCAGGGAATACTACTGCAATAGACCTTAGTAAGTACTCAAGCAAGGATACTAGGGAATACTACTGCGAGAGACCTTAGTAAGTACTAAAGCAAGCATACCAGGGAATACTACTGCAAGAGACCTTTGTAAGTACTCAAGCAAGGAAACTAGGGAATACTACTGCGAGAGACCTTATTAAGAACTCAAGCTAAGATACTAGGGAATACTACTGCGAGAGACCTTAGTAAGTACTCAATCAAGGATACTAGGGAATACTACTGCGAGAGACCTTATTGAGTACTCAACCAAGGATACTAAGAAATACTACTGCGAGAGACCTTAGTAAGTACTCAAGCAAGGATAGTAGCGAATACTACTGCGAGAGACCTTAGTAAGTACTCAAGTAAGGATACGGGAGAATTCAAGGATCGAGAGATAATCGAAGGATATTTTTAGGATCGAAGGATATCCCAAGGATCGAGGGATATTCTAAGGATACTTTGGAGTCTTAAGGATACTTCAAGGATATCCCAAGGATCAAGGATTACCCGAAGGATATTTCTAGGATCGAAGGATATTCCAAGGATACCTCGGAGTCTTAATGATACTTCAAGGATATCCCAAGGATTATCCGAAGGATACACTCAATGATAATATACGAATGTATGACTTACCCGGATGCCTACAGGACACTAGAAACTTTGATTACACTTCGACTAAGTTGCCGCGGCTTGATGTTCATGTACCGATGGTCTCGCATTGACAGACCCAATTTGAGAATCGTCCGCCTTTTATATGGTCGTAGACCACGTGTTTCCCATAGGAATAAAGGGATCTTGTTTTGATCCAATTTGGCGCTCTCTGTCTCTCAGCAACTCCCTTTATGGGAGTTGTGGTTTATCTCAACCAATGGCTGCGTCAAACTCACGTGAGGCTAACGGGATATTGACAGAGACTGATGGGTTTCGTTTAAAATTAAAATAAATCCCTTTATTCATTGGAAACATAACCAAAACAAACAAAATTCCAATAAGCAAGGGTGGTGGCAAAATTGAGGGGATCCGATTTTTGCCGTTACACTTCCTCCTCTCCTGGGATAGAATTGCTCTGACTACGCGGCATCAATATTATTCGTCCCTTGCGGCCAATGAGGATTCTAAATTTCCTCTCTTCGACACTCACCACTCTCTTGTATTGAAGTCCAAGGCGATGTAAGGCCATTGCGGCCCGCAAATGTGGCTGGAGCCCTGCGACTATCTCCGGGGATAACTCGTGTTCGCAAGTGAAGGACATTTGGGTGTCCACTTTCTTCGGTATCACCACCACACTACGGATTTGGACACGCTCCTGAATGGGCTGTGAAAGTGGCATTGTGGCACCGATTGTGGTGATTGGGTTCGTAGCACGGGTTGTGGCACTTGTAGTGTGGATACTAACGTTTCAGCTTCTGAAGTCCACCGTGCTGGTACTGAGGGCGGTGGGTATGGTGGACATTGGCGTTGTGGTTCGGTGGTTTGGAGTACTTGGCCCGTTGTGGTCGATACCGGATTCTCCTTCAGAATTCCCATTAAGTAAGGCACGTCGCTCCCACGACTGCCGACGAGGGTACTACGCACTGATATAACGCCTGGAGTTGGCATAACTGCGGTTCTACCCGGGGTGATTGGCAGGCCATCTGGTTTTGTGGTACCAGGACTGGCGAGCAACCAACTCCAATCATCCTGAATACCCTTATTGGTGCGGGTATCTCTGTCGACTTCATCGGTGATGGTGTTGCTGGTAGTGGTCGAGACTTCTTACGAGGCCTGGGTGGTGTCTCCTTCTCATCCTCCGATGACAATTCAATTGTCGCCTCTGGCACTGGTTGGGCAATAGTACCCCGTTGTCGGAGACTCTGAAGTTGTCTTCACAATGCCACGAGTAGTTATTTTTTTCACCCGGACTCGGCAAGGCTTAGTGGTTGGCATCGTCTTCCCATGTTTCACGGCCGCTTTGGTTTTGGCCGGGGCCATCTTGTCTGGTAGTGTTGAGGGATATCCGGATGGCTACAGGACAATAGAAACTTTGATTACACTTCGACTAAGTTGCCGCGGCTTGATGTTCATGTACCGAAGGTCTCGCACTGACTGACCCAATTTGAAAATCGTCCGCCTTTTATATGGTCGTAGGCCACGTGTTTCCCATTGGAATAACGGGATCTTGTTTTGATCTAATTTGGCGCGCGCTCTCTCTCAGCAACTCCCTTTATGGGAGTTGTTGTTTATCTCAACCAAGGGCTGTGTCAAACTCACGTGAGCCTACCGGGATATTGACAGAGACTGATGGGTTTCGTTTAAAATCAAAATAAACCCCTTTATTAATTGGAAACATAACCAAAATTCAAATAAGCAAGGGGTGTGGCAAAATTGAGGGGCTCCGATTTTTGCCGTTACAACTAAGTTTGCTCAAAATATTACGATACCCAAAATTTGGTTCGAAGCGGTTAATCCGTTCGAGATTTATCTTGCGCACCATAGCTAAAATCCTCAAAATAACGAAAATCGGGAGGTACCGTTATACCAAACCATGGACATATATTGAACATTTTTGGCGGAGAAGACTTGTGAGCACTGGGAACCTCAAATTTCAAATGACAGGTTGTTCGGCAAAAAAAGAGTTGAAATACTCAAAATACCAATAATTAGAAGGTATCAATAATAGGAAGGAAGGGGGCTATATTAAAACATTGACCTATGTTGACAATTTTTGGTGGATAAGTTTTGTGACCACTGGGAAACTCAAATGACAAATTACAGCTAGTTCGGTTAAAAAAGTTAGCTAAATTCCCTAAAAACAACGAAAGTCTGCACAGAAAAAAAAGCCACCCAGAAAATTTTGATTAAAAGCTTTATCATCATATTTTTGTCGAATGGGGATAAAATATTACGAATATATAGGGAAAATGTTTATCAAACATGAAAATGTTACTAAAAAGCGATCAATAAACGATTTCAAACAAATAATTTATTGAAATTTGTTTATGGTTATTAATAAATTTCTGTAGCTAAAATGGTTTTCAACGTTTGTCGCATGTTATCGCTCTCAAGAGCGAAAGAAACAACATTTTTAGGGCATAAAGAGAGCGCTACAAGAATGTGCTGTGTTTTTTTTTTTTCTTGAGATGTGAGTGTCGTTGCTATGTATATTTGAAAGCATGGTCATGGAATTTTTGCGGCATGAAGGGATGGAGCGTTTGTGTGGCATTTGGCTTGTTTATTTATTTGTGCTCGTTTGAAGGCTTGTATGTAAGTTTGTTACTTTTTTTGTTGCTGATTTTTATGAACCTAACAAACGAAAAGGAAAAGAAAAAAACGGTACGAGTTCTCATGTTTTTTTCTGCTTGGTGGTTTAGGAAGGCAGATAACATTTTTTGGTTTATTTTGGCAGTTCCTTTAAAGCAGTCGTTGTATGTGGATCGGTAGTACATAAATCTGTGTTTGTGTGTTTTCTTAAAGTAAAGGTGCTTTTCAAGTAAATTAAATGGCCAATACATTTTATAATTAAATTCACGAATATGAAAAAGGATACTAAGAATATTTTATTGGACAAAGAAGAAACCGCATGTGATATTGGTAATAACATCAAAACATTTTATATATTTGAAATATATATGGATGTACTATTTCTCACATTACAGATACCCATTTTCCGCTGATGATTTTCAATGTTTCACACATTTAATGATTTATTTGTTTTCTTATAGTAAAATAATGTGTGGCGCTAAATAATTATGTACTTCTGTTATTAATTATTCCATTTCGTTTTTCTTTCTTTTATCTGTTATTTTTTATGTACCTATGCGTCTGGTGTTGCTTTTGTTCTTGGCATTTCAAATAATAAATAAATAACCACCACCATTTATAAATGTGTGTATGTATATTTTTTTGTGGCGTTTGGGTTTGTATTAAAAAAAAAAACAACAAAATAATTGTAAATATGAATAAATATGCATTCAAAAAATTTTTTTTAATCGAGAAAATATTTTGTTTTTATCAAGCAAAATGTGGAATATTTTGATAAATATCGTTGTCAATATGTGAAATGTTTTATCAGTTCAAAATAAAACAATCGATAAATATTTTAATCAATATTACAATTTTATTTTATCAACATGTATTTTTACTTTGTGATCACAAAATTTGATCGAATTTTGTCAATATGACAATTTTTTTTTATTGCCGGAAAATCGATAAATTTTTGTTTGAATCTTTGAATTTCTTTATCAAATGGCTACAATTTCTTTTTCTGTGTGGAGGTACAAGAAATTGACTATGCTGTAAAACTTCTCTACACGCCGTTCCGACTCGGTGATAAACTGTAGGTCCCATATCATTGCGTTAATATGAAACGGGGTGTACTCATTGATATGAGAGAAGTCTCCCATGTCCCGCCTGGGATGTTTGTGGAACAATTATTATTATTATTATTATATTATACCAAAACATGGACCTAATTTGACATTTTTTAATGGAGATGTTTTGTGACCTTTGTGAACCTCAAATGTCACATTACAAGTAGTTCGATCAAAGAATGTTGCTGAAACTCTCAAAATCGGGAAAACCGGGAGTTTCCGTTATATGGGAGCTCTACCGAGACATGGGCCCATTTTAACGATATTTGGTGGAGCTAAAACCCTTAAAATTTCGAATATAGGGATGCTATATCGGCACAAAAAGTGGCCCGATGTAGCCTACTTTTGAACTTGACCTGTCTATGGAAAAAACCTCGTTTTAGCTCCATTATTGCGGACGATAGAGTCTTTACAACATATTTTTTTGACATATTTTCTCAAAAATGATTTCCTGTAGTGAGAATGAATGAACTTTTGCCTATTAATGCCTAAAATAACATTCATTCAACTTTATTATAAAAAAAAGTTCCGCACAAAACACTTTGAAAAACATTTTTTTGAAATCTATGAAATGAAAAAAAAACCTCAAAATATATTTCCTGTTGCAAGAATGGATGGTCTTTTACCTATTAACGACTAAAATAACTTTTATTACACAAGTGAAAAAAGTGAAATAAAGTTATATAATATAAAATTACATATGTGGTATAACACGATGATAAACTTACTGAGAAACAAACGGTTATGTCATTTTAGTTATCTGCTTATAGTGACTTCAAAAAATGTTCAAAAGTTCTGAGAAATAAAGACTGTGACAGCTTTTTGTGCGAAATCTTTTTTTTATCGAAACACTTTATAATTAAGATTTTATGTAATCTTAGGTAAAAATTCATCAAAATATCATACAGGGATGTGATTAGTTTAATGCGTTACAAACGGAAAAACAAACTTAGTATACCCTCCATTGGGGAAAGCTTCAAAACAACTTATTTGCAAGTTGCAACGCACTGTATTATAGCTGTGTTGATATAAAGCATGAATTTGGTTGTGGATTTGAAGTTAGTCGGACGTAATAGTAAGGCTACACTAGTGGTTTTTGCCGGGTTAACCCACTTCGAGAGGATTTATTTGACGTTTGCGCTATGGAATTGACATTTGAAATCCAAACCCACTGGGTTATTCCGGATAAGTGTAACTGGTGTATTAAATCATCTGGCATCCGAAAGACTTGCTATAATTCGTATAAAAGCTAAATTGTTAAGATCAGTCTTATGTGTGCCCACGCCCCCACAGAAGATAAGGACTAGCAGACAATCGAAACGATATATTTTAGGAGCCCTTGGAAAAATATAGTACATGTATCCAGCACATCTCACTCCAATTTTTCTGAGCAATTTTAATTCCAAAATTGGAAGGGGACTACCTTTGGCCCAAACGCCGAGAGAACACCAGTCTCCACAATGAAGCATCTGACAACGGCATGAGGCTGATAGATTTCGATGTGACAGAAGAGTGGTAATTAGTAGCACTAGATTTAAGCACCTCGACACTCATAAGAGTCCCTGACTGTCACCAGATCAAAAAAATAAGTAAAACATCGAATGTCAAATTACAAGAATTGGACAAGTCTAATTCCACCGATACCATGCTCGTTTTCTGTCATTTAAAACACTTTCCAGACCAATATAAATAAATTAATATTTCAATTCTATTTTGTGTTTTCAAGCGTTTTCATAGTTCTGATCTTCGTAGGTTATACATATAAAATCTCGTGTTTTGGTGAAGCATCTAAGTAGTTCCAACCACCCACCTCTACAAATTACATGTAATTCGGTCAAAAATGTAGCTTATATCTTCACAAGGCCTAAAATTGGAATGTGCTGCTATATAGAATGGAATTTACCCATATAGCAACTTGACCTGCCTATGAAACAAATACAGTTGGGCGCAAAAAGGGCTTTATAGTTAAATTCTGTGGTTTTCAAAGAAAACAACATAGTGCACAGTATTTTCGTTATCTAACCGTTTTCAAGTACCACGTTCCTAATTTTTCGGAATATGCCGTACAGAATTTAAAATATGCACCACAAAATATATTAAGATATTTTTCCGATAATAAAATTTGGTCAACTTTACCCGCTAAATACTATCCGATCATTATACAAAGTTATTGGCATTTGCCCTGATCAAACCTCTAACCTCGTGCAAAAAGATGTCAGTATTGAACTATAACTCCGACATATAGGTTGATTATGTTCACACTTCCCACTATTAAGGCTGTAGGATATCTGGATATGTTAGGCTGTAACTCAAGGTCAAGAGTTCCTCTTTTACGTATGTGGAACATATTTTCCAGGAGTAAAGCTATGGTCATTATAGTAAAAATGTTACCAATTTCCACACAAAAGTTTTGGTCAATTTAACACGCTAAATATTATCTGATCATCACGCTAAATTGCAAGCTACTTCTTTGTCGCAAACCCAAACCATACATACACAGCCGCTAAAAAATTGGATAACAATTTAGTTTTTGGTCCATTTCATCCCCAAAATATTTCACGAGATATGAATTTTGGTATACCATATAGTGGATCTACGACGAAAGACAAACTTATAATACCCTTTCCACATTGTGGTGTAGGGTATAAATATTTATTGATTCTCTTTCAAGTGAAAACGATGTAAAAATAAAAGTGATATTTTGTGTGCTATTTTATATTACTTTTCTGTTTTTATATAGTTTACTCTCGTTGCGTAGTTTTTATGAAAGCGAGGTCCAGGCCCAAGAAAACAGCAATAACTGCTGATCATCCATTTAACTACTAAAGTATTTCATTTTCCTAGGCTCTTTTTCATAGAAAACAACATAAGTATAAATGTGTCATTTTGTGCAAGAAATGCAAAGCTACATTTTTACAAAAATTCAATAAAAAATTTCGCTCTGCTGAAAATTTTGATTTTTAGACTTATGCCGTTTCCAAGAAAACCACTGAATTATTGCGGACGCTAAGGTGATTACAACAGACGAACATGCTTCTTAGGAGAGCTGGCTAAGAATTCCAGTAACTCGGCGATCTAGACGAGAACTGGATAATTTCTCGTGAAATAATAATTATCTTTCTCGGTTTTGGTGGAGACATATCGACGCCTCCAAACAATAGTATGCTAAGTCGACTTAGCATGTTTTCAAGTTCTTTACATTTTTATATTTAACGTCCTTTAACTTAAATTCTGTCAAATTTTGGTAATGATCGGACAATCCGAACAGAAGTTATAAACAAATATTTACTTAGCATAGTACTGAAGGTCAAAGAAATTTCCAAACTTTTAGAGCTTGTCCTGCAAAACTCGCTTTTCAGAATTAGCAAACTATTATTTGGAGGTGTCGAACATCCTTTAACTTAAATTCTGTCAAATTTTGGTAAAGATCGGACAATCCGAACAAAAGTTATAAACAAATATTGACTTAGCATAGTACTGAAATTCAAAAAAATTTCCAAACTTTGAGAGCTTCTCCTGCAAAACTCACTTTTTAGACTTAGCATACTATTATTTGGAGGTGTCGATATAAGAGCACTCCCTTCTTCCTCTAAGATGTGGCTGCGACAGAGACTTCGTGAAGTAGTACCTTCTTGTCTTCTTTATTATACCCTCAGCCTTTAGGCTATGAAGGGTATATACACTTTCATACGGGCAAAATGTGCCTCATCGAAATAATGGTTTTAGACCCCAAGTATGTTTGGACGAAATGTGTTTCAGACAATTTTGAGTCGATTGAGCAATGTCCGTCCGTCTGTCTGTCTGTCTGGCTGGCTGGAGCGCACGATAACTCTCGAAGGGATGAATTCGGTTCAAATTTTGGCTTTCGTAATATTTTGTCCAAACTTAGTTTAAGTTCGAAGATGAGCTATATCGGTCCACTCCTTCCGGTACCTCCCCCACAAAAGTTCGAAAATGTTCGGAAAATTTTTACGCACGATAACTCTTGAAGGGTGTTACCGATTTGGTCCATACTTTGCCCATCGTGGAGCGTGTACCAGACTTAGATCAGGTTTTAATATGGACTCAATCGGTCCACTCCGTCGGGTACCTCCCACACAAAATTTTGGAAAAGTTCAGTTTAGGAACATCTCTCGAATCGCTTTGATTTTTGCTTTAGCAACTTGTATTCACTGCCCTCCATACGACGGTATAAGTTTCATCAGGGGCAAGTCCATACTTCCTGAGAAAATAGCCTGAAAGTTGCAAAAATCCCCTATGACACCGTGTGAGGAGGTTGGAGGGCAAAATAACTCTCGAACAGGTCTACCGATTCGGTCCAAAGTTTGGCCTTAGTAATATTTTGTCCAAACATAGTTTAAGTTCGAAGATAAGCCATATCGGTCCACTCCTTCAGGTACCTCCCCCACAAAAGTTCAAAAATGTTCGGAAAAATTGTGCGTACGATAACTCTTGATGAGAGTGGCCGAATTGGTCCATACTTTACACATCCTAATATATCTACCAGATATAGATCAGGTTCAAATATGGACTATATTTGTCCACTCCATCCGGTACCTCCCACTCAAAATTTCGGATACATGTTCACTTTAAGACCTGCTTTCAAATCACTTTGATTTTTGTTGAAGCAACTTGCATTGCTGCCTCAATTGCGATGGTAAAAGTTGTTTCAGGGGCAAGTTCATACTTCTTGAGCTAACAGCCCGAAGAGTGTAAAAACCCCCTATTGCACCATATGTTGTGCCTGGAGATACACTTCCATAACGGTCAATGTCGATCCATTCCTTTTAGTATCTCCTCCGCAAAACTTTTGATCTTTAATCCTAATCAACATTGTTGTCGGTTCAAACGCCCAAAATTTTTAAAACCCCCTAAATACAGACGTATTTTGGGAAAAAATTGTTTCAATATACACAAGCTGAGGGTATATCTCTGTCGGCAAAGCCAACTGATACTTTTTTACTTGTTATATAATCCACCATTGTATGGAGTATTTATTAAGTTTTTTCGTCGTTTTGGTTCTTTTGGCTGAAGGCCAACTAAAACAATTTATTGTTTATTTTATTGTTTAGTTATTTTATTATTTTTTCGATATTTCGACTGTATTCTACAGTCATCTTCAGAGAAATAATTTGTTGAGAAAAGCGGCAGGTTTGTTACACTGTCTATGCTAAAACCTGCCGCTTTTCTCAATAAATTATTTTCCTGAAGATGACTGTAGAATACAGTGGAAATATCGGAATAATAATAAAATAAATAAACAATAAATTGTTTTAGTTGACCTTCAGCCAAAGAACCAAAACGAAGATAAATACTCAACAGGCCAACAACAACATATTAAGTTTTTTGTAATGCATTAAAATAATCATTTGCGACCCCATAAGGTATATGACGAAAACCAAAAATGTTTTACAATCGATGAATCCGAGTTTCACCCATTCAGAATTCGCGAACTTTTAACATATTCTATATAGTATGATTGAAATTCTTTAAAATGAAGCGTTTTAGGAGGAATCCCGTAAGGTCGACCATTAAAATTAATTTACGTGGAAGCTGTGTTGGCATCAATGTAGAAAAATAGGTAAAAATGGGTTGAAGCCAACAAGTTTTTATGCTCCCTTCCGATTTCTGGCTTAACCTTACATTTTATAGACATATGCCCAAAGAAAGACTCAAAGAATACTTCATGGGCAATGTGATACTGGTGTATCATTTTTCGATATATCCACTGCATCCACCTAAAATTGATGCTGACATTTTGAAGCCGGAATTTCGGGGTTTTTTAATTTTTTTAATAATTCGGACGCGCAACAAGATAATATTCAAAACTCATATAGGATTATAGAACTCTTGATTTTACATCGTTTGATGCATATCTCATGAGTGTGCTCCTTACAGCATCCTAGTAATTGGGGTCTAAAGGCCAATATTTGATGCGTGTTTTTTTTTAAAAAAACCTATTTTTGCGTTTAAAATTTACAAATGCCATTCAATTTCCTTTGTATCTCGCGTGAATTTAGTTTTTTTACGCGACGTATCTGATGAGACCTTCCGCGACCGAATCCATCCACCAAAACTGCGGATATAGATACTTTAGAAATACGAAAATCGGCAAGAATGTATTTTGACGAATCGGCGTATTAAACCGCGATTTTCTTTAAAATTTTTTACGTAAATGGAATCCTTTATACGCGATTATAATATTTGCGAAAACGCGTGTCATAAATTACAGAGATTCGCGAGTAATATGGGTTTTTTACCAAAAATAGAATGTGGAGGCACATCCGCGGTTCTTGAATAATCTGTTTGAAATATGTGTATATGTATAGACGTATTTTTGATGGGTTCTACTGAAACCGGATGTGCATCAAAATCGTATGTAAATTGCGCGTTTTTTCCCACTTTAAGGTTTTTGGCATTGTGAGATGCAACTGGCGGCACACTTTGGCCGCTGAGTGAAACATCGAAATATGCTTAAATATTGAAAGAGATTGATTCGCTGTATCCAAAAAACGGATGCGCATCAACTGATTTTAACTAATTCGCGAAATAAAAGCTTGTTAATTTCCACATTTTTTGAATGATTGTAATTTCAATATTACTCTTAGTTTCCTTCCTATAAGTTATCACAGGAAGCAGTAAAGCTTTCGCGATGGTAAACCATATTTCTTGATGAAGTTTTAGCAGTACACATTAATTATTGTATGGGATTTTAGCGAAATAGTTGGAGAACTCCGAAATATTTTTTTTCCAATTTTTCGAATCAAACCAAAAAATATATTTGCAACAATATTTTCCAACAATAAGTTTTTCTCTTTTGTTGTTGTTGCTATAATATGCAATTTATGCACCCAATCTCTATAAATTTGGTATCATATTTTTCTACGCATTGTCTAGATTCCGCAAATATTTTTTAATTTATTTTTTGAGGGTTAGTACGGACTCTGGGACAGGATAATTTGGATTTACTTCAAATTTTTTTTATTATTTGTTGATTTTCCGCAAAAATAATAATAAATTTAATAACTATTTAAACATCTACGAACAGATATGGAATGCTGTTAACGATTTGTGCATACATTTTCTCATAACAACAAATAAGATATTTTTAAATATTTTTTTCTATAACAGATTTGAAACCAGAATTATTTCTTAACCTCTATGCCAAACATTGTAGATGTGCTCGCAAAAAATTTTTTTAATTTTTTTCAAATGGATTTGCAAAGTATATATTGTTGATCAGAATAAAATTCTGAGCCGATCTCCGTCTGTTATAATCTCTCTAACATCAGCAATAGTTTAGTTAAATGCTATATTTATGCACTTTTTCAATGGGAATGTCAAGTGCGGATGGACTATAGCCCCCATGTAGCAGTACCTCCCGATTTTCGGTACTTTGAGGAACTTAGCTGCATATGTTGACAATACTATCTGTAATATTATATTTGAGGTTGCGAGTGGTAACAAAACTCCTGTATCCAAGATTGTGGACTATCTCTCTTGTCCATTATCATCGCAAACACTTTCGTCGGAGTTGTGTTAGGCTGCCAAAGAAAAACTTCTCATTGAAGTTTTTCTTTGTCACCTTTATACTTCGAGCTGACGATTGATGTTTGGGTATAAAAAGTTTCTTGTTGAAGAAGTTATTGAAAAATAACTTCGGTGGAGAATATCCACAAACAAGAAACAAGGGAACTGATGAGATCCAGTGGCGTGGATCGAAACTAGTCTTCCTTGCCTTACCCCTTGGCGAACAATGCCAACCTTTTTCCACTAATAAATTAGTTGTTTTAAAATAATAAAACAACAACAATGGGATTAAGCCAGACTATTTTGAAAAACAAAATTGTATTAGCTATCCCAATAAAAAACGACGCCACCAATGTTCGATTTTTTCAAATTCGTAATTCATACCAGGATTTTTGTTGATAGGGATAGAAGGGTTAGAAGTTTGAATGGAGCAGAAGATCCTCAATGTTGACGACACCCTCCCTCAACGTGTTAAGGAATATCATCTGCAAATCTGCACCTATCATGTCTGGGCTCTTCATAGAGTGGGAATAGCTTACGCACTAGTGGTGCGTACAAGGGCGATAGTAATGCGAGATAGACTGGGAAACACCAACACACAGGATAATGAACTCTACTATAGCTGCGAAAAGACAAGTTAACTGGGCAGTTGACTGGAACCTAAACCATATAGCTCCAGGTTCATTCCGGTGAATGAAATACCAAATGTAATTCGGACACAAACTAAATTTCTCTAAGGTCTCACAGTCCTTAATACACTTTAGACTTATCTGTTGTTCAATAGATTAAACATTAACACCAGATTTCTGGAAAAAGATTACTACTTGGCCACAGAACATCAACTACCAGGAGGGACAAAGGATGGTAAACAACTTGAACGCTTTGAACGACATGGCAGAGCAAGGAGTCAATCTTATTCCAGTTTACAACCAATTACTTACAATGGACGAGAAACAAAAATAATGAGTTCTCCAAGTAGTCAGCCGTTGCCGTCAGCTGTATTCTGATAGCTCCAAAATCACATAATGCCAGTGAGTTTACTCGTATTATATTTGTTGAGGGTTGGATAATATCGAATAGGAAATCGATAATTATTGTTTCCTCGACTATCATTTTATGTTTGTTCCGATTATTATATCAAGAAAATCCTAATTAATTAAATACAATCATTCTGTAAAACCTTGAAGCAGAAGCAACATAAAAATTATAAAACATAACACGGTGCTCTTGAATCAAAGTTAAATGGAAGGTGCTTACACCTGGAAAGTTTTTGCGGTTTCTGAAACTACAATGTTCATAGATGAGAAAAATCAAAAAACTAAATAATAAATCGCTATTAAAGTTGACATTTTAAGGGTTTTTAGGTTTTCACGATTTTGCTTGGAAACCGCAAGTCCTTACGAAATCGGACTAAAGAAGATGTTGTATCTATGAAAATTCTCTATAAGATAAACTTTTATGATATCATCGTAGTTTTTACCGTTATTGAGATATAGACGTTCAAATTAGAACAATGGATTGACTGCTTATAAAACAATGTTATATACAGTGTACCTTAACAAACTTTTCCGCAAAGACTTCCCAGGTGTAAGCACATTCCATTTAAATCTGATTCAAGAGTACCGTGATAAAATAAACCAATGTTAAAGACCGGCTGCGTCTAACATATCTATGTTTTTATTTAACCTATGTTCCATTTTCGCCCTAAAGGGTACGTAGTCACGTTGATAAAGAGGCATTGGTTTGCTTTCAAAATTTTGAGATACATCTGATTCTGATAGCTCCTTAAAGTGTAATGGTTTCCAATGTACATACCTATCTTTTCCTGAAACGTATTACTTTTTTATCCATATCCAATTAACAGAAAAAAATGTGTTCACCCCTTGAAGCGGATTGTAAATTGCACGACATATGTTTCAGAATTTTTGACAAAAATAATCACATGTCAAATGTTTTCGATTATTATAATCCTGAAGCTATTCTTCTAATAATTAAATTGTGTGTTTTTTTGTACACTTCCAGCAAAATACCTAGAAATGTTGCTTCCGAAGAAGACATGTTATTTTTAATTTTTAACTACAACATGAAAAACGATTCAGAATTTTATTGCAAAAAAAATGCATTAAAAAATACTTCATTTGTATAGATATATTATTGTGATCATCTACGTATGAACATCAGCTGCCAGATTTCCAATTTTAATGTATTTTTTAGTAGAAGCTATTAACAAAATATTATGAAACAATATGCATTTGTGTTGTTGTTTGTGTTTTTCCTTTAACTCTGTGATGCATGCCTAACTGACTACCGATGTTATCATTTTGTTTTTTTTTTTTTGGTTATGATGTTGTTGCTGTTGCTGCCTCAGTTTTAATGTTAACAACTCGACCGGTGTTGTTTTATGACCGCAAAGCAAATCACGTATCATTTTCATGTGATACAGTGGGGGCTTTACTATGGATTGCAAGATAAATATATTTTCGGTATGGAGTTAAAATGTTGTAACGTTCAAAAACTTGAGTACATACTAACACTGTGACACAAATTGCAGCTCAAGATCTGTGCAGTGAAAAGTTTTTTTTTTTTGGAGATGAAAGCCCTTGATGAGTATATTAAGAACTCAAAAAGAAACTTTCGCCATAGGTCAAGTTTCTGAATTATGGCGTAATGATTTTTTTTAATGTCTCCCTATTATGCTTGAGAAAAGAGCTTTATATCTCTTTTTGGCGCTACTGTAGCTTGGTTTTGAGATGTCATGTCTTCAGTCGAATCGAATGTAGATTATTATTGTAGAACATCGTCCTTGTAACACAATTCCTTACATGTCCTTTTCGTCCTAATTTTATTGAACCGTAGTGAAAGTACCACAAGATAACATTTTTGAACATCTACACAAAAGTTGATCAGAAGATTTTAGGCACGGCTCTCAAAGACAACTAATCGATATTTGCACGTTTTCATTGTCCGTTTTGACTTTCAACTTTGATCTTCATATTTACGCGTCATATTTACGATCTTCATAAATATCGATTAGCTGTTTTTGAAAACCCTACCTAAAATTTTCTGACCCTATTTTTGCAGAATATTTGGATATTAAACAATATCGTTTTGTGATACTTCCGTTCAATAAAATACATAAGAACAAAAAGTACATGCAATGAATTGCATTCGATTGGACTGAAGACATGTATCTCAAAACGAATATGTAATAACGCAAACAAATATAAAGCTCGTTTCTCAAGCATAATAACTTAGAAACTTGACCTATGACGAAAATTTCCTTTCGGGTTCCTCATATACTCATCAAGGAATTTTATCTCCGAACGGAATTTTCCACCGCACAAAAACACTGTTGCACATAGTAATCTAAGTCGTACAGCACGTAATGGAACACTTGGTCATCTATGAGATGATCATTTGTTCTTCTAAGAAAATACCAACTTGTCTCCTATGAGAGGCCAAATTGTTCTTCTATAATAAGAATACTTGGTCTTCTATGAGAAGGCCACTTGGTCTTCTATGAGAAGGCCACTTGGTCTTCTATGAGAAGGCCACTTGGTCTTCTATGAGAAGGCCACTTGGCCTTCTATGATAAGACCACTTGGTCTTCTATGAGAAGACGACTTGGTCTTCTATGTGAAGATCACTTGGTATTCTATGAGAAAACTACTTGATATTCTATGAGGAGACCACTTTGTCTTATATGAGAAGACCATATGAGAAGACCACTCTTCTATGAAAAGACCACTTGGTCTTCTATGAGACGACCACGTGTTATTCTATAAGAAAACTACGTGGAATTCTATGAAAATAACACTTAGTCTCCTATGGGAAGACCGCATTTGGTCTTCTATGAGAAGACTACTTATTATTTTATAAGAAGACCACTTGGTATCGTATGAGAAGACTACTACTACTACTAAAATTTGGTATTCTATGAGACGACCACTTGGTCTTCTATGATACGACCACCTGGTCTTCTATGATACGACCACTTGGTCTTCTATGATACGACCACTTGGTCTTCTATGAGAAGACCACTTGTTCTTCTATGAGAAGACTTCTTGGTCTTCTATGAGAAAACCACTTGGTATTCCATGATAAGACCACTTCGTCTTCTGTGAGAAGACCATTTAGTTTTTTATGAGAAGACCACTTGGTCTTCTATGAGAAGACCACTTGTACTTCTATGAGAAGACCACTTGTTCATCTATGAGAAGACTTCTTGGTCTTCTATGAGAAAATTACTTGGTATTCCATGATAAGACCACTTCCTCTTCTGTGAGAAGACCATTTAGTTTTTTATGAGAAGACCACTTGGATTTCTATGAGAAGACCACTTGGCATTCTATGAAGAGACTACTTTTTATTCTGTATGAAGACCACTTATTATTCTATATGAAGACCACTTGATATTCTATGAGAAGACCACTGTGATTTTTATGAGAAGACCATTTTGTCTTCTTTGAGAAGACCACTTTGTCTTCTTTGAGAAGACCACTTTGCTTCTTTGAGAAGACCACTTGGCATTCTATGAGAAGACTACTACTACTATATAATTGTTCCACAAACATCCCAGATGGGACAAGGGAGACTTCTCTCATATCAATGAGTGCACCCCTATTCATACTAGCTCAATGATATGGGACCTACAGTTTATCGCCGAGTCCGAACGGCGTGTCTTACGTCACCACTTGTAGAGAAGTTATACATGGCTGAAATACTCAGGATATGTCGCCAACATTACTGAGGGGTATTTTGCCACCGTTGAAAATAGTTTGATGTTGCTTGGTCGGGGAATCGAACCCACGACCTTCAGCGTGCAAGGCGGGTGTGCATACCATTGCATCACGGTGGCACCTACTACTACTACTACTAAAATTTGGTATTCTATGAGAAGACCACTTTCTCTTCTATGAGAAGACCACATTGTCTTTTATGGGAAGACCACTTTGTCTTCTATGAGAAGACCACTTAGTATTCTATGAGAAGACCACTTTGTCTTCTATAAGAAGACCACTTTTTCTTCTATGAGAAGACCACTTTGTCTTCTATGAGAAGACCACTTGGTCTTTTATGAGAAGACCACTTAGTCTTCGATGAGAAGACCACTTGGTATTCCATGAGAAAACTACTTGGATTTCTATGAGAAGACCGCTGTGTTTTCTATTAGAATACCACTTGGTATTCTATGAGGAGACTACTTATTATTCTATAAGAAGGCTACTTGGTATTCTATGAGAAGACCACTTGGTCTTCTATGAGAAGACCACATGATCTTCTATGAGAAGGCCACTTGGTCTGCTATGAGAAGACCACATGATCTTCTATGAGAAGATACTATGAAATGTTCGAAGCCACTAATGTATGATCCTGTCGATAGGAGTGACTCCTAAAATAAGACTTACTTACTTTTACTTACTTAGCTGGCCTTTTACAGAACATTTGTTCCATAAGCCGAACTAAGAAAAAATCTCCAATCCCCTTGTTTGCTGCTGTATTTTCCCAATCTGGGATATGTAGCTTTGTGATATCTCGTTTTACTTGTTCGCTCCAACGAAGCTTTGGCCTTCCAGATCTGCGAGAACCTCCATGCGGTCCGTATTTATACGCCTTTTTAGCGGGTTCATCATCACTCATTCTTATAACATGGCCTAGCCATCGCAATCGTTGTATCTCGATTCGTTCAACTATATTGATGTCATTGTATAGTTGATACAGCTCGATGTTCATACGACGCCGATATTCGCCGTCAACACAGATTGGCCCGTAGATCTTTCGAAGAATTTTTCTCTCAAACACACAAAGCACTGCCTTATCTGCTTGAGCAAGTACCCATGCTTCGGAACCATACATTAGCACGGGTAGTATCAGTGTTTTGTACAGTGTTATTTTTGTTTGACGAGAGGTGGCTTTATTCCTAAACTGCTTACTCAGCCCAAAGTAGCATCTGTTAGCCAACACTATTCTTCTTCGTATTTCACAACTGATGTTATTTGTTGTGTTTATGGCGGTGCCGAGGTAGACGAAGTCCTTTACTACCTCAAAATTATAGGTACCAACATTCACAGATGGTGCGGTGTTTATGGACATATTACGCGTCGATACCATCAACTTGGTTTTTACGCCGTTTACTGCCAGACCAACTTTAGCAGATTCTCTTTCGACTTTTGCAAAGGTGTCAGTTACTTCCTTTACCGATCGACCCATGATGTCAATGTCGTCGGCATAAGCCAGTAACATGTGGCTGTTCGTGTATATCGTTCCATTTCTTTTGACCTTCGCGTCTCGTATGACCTTTTCCAGCAGGATGTTGAATGATCACACGTCTCCTTGTCTGAAACCTCTTTTGGTAGTAAACTCTTCGGAGAGGTTCTTTCCAATTTTAACTGAGGATCTCGTCTCAGTTAATGTCATTCTACAAAGCCGAATGAGCTTTGCAGGAATACCAAAATCAGACATGGCTTGGAACACTTTGAACGTATAGGGCTGTCGAATGCTGCTTTATAATCGACGAAAAGATGGAAGGTGTCGATCTGCATTTCTTGGGTCTTTTCCAGGATTTGTCTCAAGGTAAATATCTGGTCAATGGTGGATTTGCCAGGTCTAAAGCCGCACTGATAGGGTCCAATAATTTCATTGATCATAGGCTTTAGTCTCTCACACAATATGCCAGATACTATCTTATATGCAATAGGGAGCAGACTTATGCCCCTATAATTGGAGCACACAGTCTTATCACCCTTCTTGTGGACTGGACATAGGATGCTCACGTTCCAATCGTCGGGTACGCGTTCTTCCTGCCAGATGGTGCTAACTAGCTGATGCATACACCTTATCAGCGTGTCGCCTCCGGTTTTGAACAGCCCGGCTGGTAGGCCATCTGCTCCTGCCGCCTTATTATTCTTCAGCCGGTTTATTGCTGTCCTTACCTCATCTTGGCTGGGCGGTATACATTCAATACTATCATCTGGGATTGGATCTGTGGTATCTTCGCCGTCTTCACTGCTATCGGATACCAACAGTTTGGAAAAATGTTCTTTCCATATCCTGAGCACACTATCTGTATCAGTTACCAAATTACCTTGTTGATCTCTACAGGAGGATATTCCTGTACCAAAGGCATCAGTTTGATGCTTCACTCTTTGGTAGAATTTTCGGACTTCGTTCTGTCTCCTGTACATCTCCATTTGTTCACACTCCCTCTTTTCCATTTCTCTCTTTTTCCTGCGGAAAAGACGTTTTTCCTCTCTCCTTTTCTCCCGATACCTCTCTCGTGCGCTACGCGTTGCTACTGATTGTAAAGTAGCCCTATATGCCGCATTTTTTTCTTCGGTAGCAGCACGGCACTCCTGGTCATACCACGGATTCTTTGGTGGAGGTCTCTGGTATCCAAGTACTGATTTTGCGGCTGTTTGCATGGAGTGGGTAATATTTTGCCATTGTGCTGATATGTTATCGGGACGAGAAGCGCTATCATTAAGCAATTGGGTCAGTTGAGTGGAATATGCTGTGGCTATCTGTTGGGTTTGCAGCTTGGCGTTGTCCAACTTTCGTGTTGTGTCTGTCCGTGCTTTATTTGCAACGTTTAGACGGGTACGTACCATTGCTGCAACGAGGTAATGGTCCGAATCTATGTTTGCTCCTCGGAACGATCGTACATCCAACACGCTCGACGAATGTTTTCCATCTATCACAACGTGATCAATTTGATTTATTGTTCTTTGGTCTGGAGACAGCCAAGTGCCCTTATGAATATCGAGATGCTTAAATCTGGTACTGCTAACTACCATGTTTTTTGACGCTGCGAAGTCTATCAGCCTCATTCCATTGTCTTATGTTTCACTATGTAGACTGAATTTCCCAACTGTTTGTCCAAAGATATTCTCCTTTCCAATTTTGGCATTAAAATCGCCTAGAACAATTTTAATGTCATGGGCAGGACGGTCATATGTCATATGTTTCTTCTAAGCTCTCGTAGAATATATCTTTGGTCTGTTCGTCCTTGTCTTCGGTTGGAGCATGAGCGCAGATAAAGCTGAGGTTGAAGAATTTTGCTTTAAATCGAATTGTAGCAAGTCTTTCATTCACTGGGGTGAAGCTGGAGACCAGATGTTTTAACCTCCGACCAACTACAAAACCGCAACCAAACTCATGCTTTGTGTCATGGCAGCTATAATACAGTGCGTCACCTTTAGGTGTTGTTGTGACATCTTTCCCAGTCCATCGTATTTCCTGTAAGGCAGTAATATCGGCTTTGTACTTTCCAAGTACGTCTGCCAATGCGAAGACTGCACCTTCTCTATAAAGAGTGCGAACATACCAGGTGCAGATTCGCAGATCATGGTCCTTAAAACGTTTGCGGGGTTCGTCAACTTTAGAGGGGTTTGTTTTTCTTTTCTTTCGTTTTTTCATAGTAGGCTGTTTTTTTTTTTTAGGGGAGGGTTACTAACCCGACGCCCAAACCCAAGTTTTTAACGTTCTTATGGGTGAACGCGCGGCACATGTTAGCTCACTACCTTTAACGGGTGTTAAAGGCAGTTCCCCAGGTGACACCACGGGGAGGTCAGTGTCCACTTGAGATGAAAGAGGGACCAAGATAAATCCTGGGCTTTGCCATGTTAAAACCGGTCAGGACCGTTCCTTGGTATCTTCCATACCCTACGTCACCCCCTAAAATAAGACACACTTCCAAAATGGACTATCTTGGTCCATTCCTTTAGGTAATTCCCACGAAAAACTTTTGAGATTTTTTCATTGTCGGCAAGTTAATACGCCCATAATTCTGAAAAGTATGTTTGAATTATCACAGGCTGGGTATATATCTCAGTCAGCAAAGTTATCTTTTTATACCCTCCACCATAGTATGGGGGGTATATTAAGCTTATTATTCCAATTGTAACTACTCGAAATAATAATTTAAGACCCTACAAACCATATACATTCTTGATCGATATATGTAGCCATGTCCGACCGTCTGTGGAAATCACTCTAGCGTCCGAACGGATTGATATAGGTGGATGAAATTTGGGTAGAAGCTATTGTATGTGCGTACGATTTTGGTATTGAAGACGGGCTATGTAGGTCCACGTTTTGGTAGTACGCGTAGCTTTAAGATATTTTGAATGTATTAGTCCCATTTGATAGGTTCTAACATGGTATTTTGTGTTTACAGAGGCTAAGAAATATTTCTACTACAAAATATTTATATAGGTCCACGTTTTGATATAGCCCATATAGAACGGTATTTCCCGATTTTCGGTATTTTGAAGGTTTAAGCTATATTATCCTACCAAAATGGCTAAAATTTGGTATTTATTCCTCCTTTGGGCTACAAAACTTCCTTTAAGATATTTGTCAGCACAGGCCCATGTTTTGACATAGACCCATAGAACGGTACCTCCCGATTTGCGGTATTTTGAAAGTTTAAGCCTCATTATTCGACCGAAATGTCTGAAATTTAGTATTAAGTCTTGTGTGGGACTATAACACCTTCTACCAGAAATTGGTTGGTAGCGGTCCACATTTTCATATAGCCCCCATAGAACGTTACCTCCCGATTTTCGGTATTTAAGGTTTTAGCCTCATTAAAACAGCGAATTGGCTGAACATTGGTATTTAGTCTTCGTTGGGGGTACTAAATTTTCCACCTGAAATTTGCCGGTATAGGTCCACGTCTTTATTTAGCCCCCATAGGAAGGTATGTACCTCCCGAATTTCGGTATTTTGAAGGTTGTGTCCTCAATATCACATTTGGCTGAAATTCGAAGGTCGTGTCCTCAATATGCCATCGAAATAACTGACATTTTGTAGTTAGTCTTCGTTGGGTGTATAAAACGTTCTTCTTTAAATTTGGTCCACGCCTTCATATAGCCCCATATAGCAGTACCACCGATTTTCTGTATTTTAAATGTTGTGGCCTCAAAATTCCGAAGAAATGGCTAACATTTGGTATTTAGTCTTCGTTGAGGGTATAAAACTATCCAGCTAAAATTTGTCGGTATAGGTCCATGCCTTCATATAGCCCCATAAACGGTACCTCCCGATTTTCTATATTTTGAAGATTGTAGCCTATATATATCCCAAATGTCTGACATATTTTAGAAGAGTAATTCTGGCTGGTTAACAGCTTCCACCTCAATTTTTTTTTTCGTCGACGTCCTCAGATAGTTCCCATAGAACGGTACCTCCTATTTTGATAGTTGTGGCCTCACATAACCCCCATAGAACAATACCTATCTGTTTTCGGTATTTTGAAAGTTGTGGCCACAATATAACAGCGAAATGACTGAAATTTGGTATTTGGACTTCGACAAGGGAGTATAAAATGTTGCAGAAGATAATTATCAGTCCATGTCTTCTTTTGAATGTTGCGCCATCAATATTCCATCCAAACGGCTGGAATTTAATATTTATTCTCCGTTGGTGGTATAAAACGTTCCACCTGAAATATTCTGGTATTTTCTTATGAAAAGTTTACCCACATTATTCACCCGGAGTAACTAAATTTTAGTATTTAGTCTTCGCTGGAGTTACAAAACTTCCCTCCAGAAATTTATCGGTAGAGCTCAATGTTTTATACAGCCTACATAGAATGGTGTTCCCGATATTCGTTAACTATCCAAATCCAGAATATCCAGGTTTTAAATTGAGTATTATCAGATGGGATATATGTACTACTCCTGCAATGAAAGGAAGAGTTTAGTATTTTCATAAAAGAAATTAAACTAATTGTTTCTATTCAATTCAAAACAGTTCGGGGGAAGGATATAAAAAGTTCGGCCCGTCTGAATATTTTTCTTTCATCTGAAAGAACACATCTTATCCTACTTTTGGAATTTTTGTTGTTGAAAACACATTCCGGGCAAGTAAGGTATACTAGGAAAAAGGAACTCTCGACCTTTCTCTTGATGCCAATTTTGTTGGTGTACATGGTCAGATAACGGAGTTACTGGCTAATATATCTAGTTATTTGTATGTAGTGTAATCGTAAACACGCTAGAGGTCGCAATTGTACCGCAATACCACGAAATTTTGCAAGAATTTACGTAGAAGAAGATGATGATATGATGATATGATATTATTGAGCGGGTGAAGTAGACCATTACTTTTGTATGAAAAACAAAAAAAATTATTTTTCGTCCATATATGAATTCTTTGAGGGTAAAGTAGCCTACATTTTCCCCGAAATGCGTTCCCGTACACCAAAAAAGTTGCAAAATGTTCAAATTTGAGCGAGCAAAAATGTGCAACATATTTGCCGGCTTCAGATTCGCTGACACGCCGACTTTGACGTTTGTTCCAGATTTTTTGACGTTTTTGCCATTTTTCCGTTCCCGTACATTTTGGAAAAATGTGTGCGTTGAACTCATTTTTGACAGTTTTCTCTTTTGAACATTTTACCATTAAAAAGTACTGGAACGAAGCTAATATGTCTGCTAGATAATGGGATTGCTGCCTAATATACAAAAGGTTTTTGTAGGAAACCACATTTTCCTCCCATGCTACAAATTCTCCCTATCATGGCAGAGAAAGTCCAGTTTTTGCATTATTGCAAATTATGTGGAGCCATAGCATATTAATGGTCCAATTGTATTTTTATACATGTATTGCAGAATGGGTCGCTTCGCCACCGTTTTTTTTTAAATGTTCTCGATGTAGCTACCGTTCTTTTTTTTTGAAGTATTAGTTTTGGTAAAGGCATAGGCAACCAATTTTAATGAACCGATTTTAATAAAAACTATCAGGAAAAGTGGATGTACATTCACAATCATTTTTATCCCAAAAGAGGATAAAACTTCCATAATGCTAAACTTTTTAAAACTCTGTTTCCCCAAAACACGAGTGGTGTGTCGGTATCTTAACTGAAAAATGAACGATCCACAGAAAATGCAAATTAACCCGCGATATTTTCAAAAATATTTTTAGCATTTTTTTTTAATTTTTGCAGTAGCCGTTTCTGCCTTTCTAGTGGATGGAGTATTACGACCTATGATTTATATTATCGGGAACTAAAATATCGCGGGTTACCAGCACACTCACATGGCTGAAATACTCATAAAATGTCGCAAACCTTACTGAAGGATATTTTGCCACCGTTGAAAATTTGGAAAAAAGGTGGCAAAGCGACCCATGCTGTAATGTATGTATAATCCAATTGGACAATTAAAACGTTAGGGCACCATGTAATTTGTAATAATGCAAAAACTGGGAATGGGCAAATGTGGTTTTCTACACAAAACCCATTATATATTAAGCAGTAGGCCCGTTATGTAGCAGACACGTTATTGCAATTTGCATCAGGGGGAAGATCAGTAGATCTATTTCCACATGTAGTCTACTTTGCTGGTATATGTCCTCCAGGAAATAAAATATAGACCAATCTTTTTTTTTAATTTTTCATAAAAAAGTAATGGTTCATTTTACCCGCTGAATATTATCAGATCATCATCCAAAATTGTAAGCATCTACTTCGACCTAAAGTCTTACCTCGTGCAAAATTTCGTGAGTATTGAGCTATGATTGCTACCTCTAGCGAGTTTATGATTACACTACAAAGAAATAACAGGGTATATTAGGATGTAACTCTGTTATCTTAGCATAACCATCAACACAATTGACATCAATAGAATTGTCAAGCGTTCCTCTTCCAAGTATAGCTTACTTTCCTTGGTATGTCACTTACAGGATTAAAGATTAAATCTGCATATTAAAACTTTTCACAATTTTCACACAAAAGTTGTGGTCCATTTAACCCTCTAAGTATTATCTGATCGCCATCTCAAATTGCATGATTCTTCTTTGTCATATACTCTTACCTTATTTAAAATTTCGAGGCGATCGGACTATTATTGTGACCTACAAAATCGGATAAAAATTATGTGTTTGGTCCATTTCACCCGCTAAATATTTCACGATCATCACCAATTAAAATAGCGATATATTCTGATGTAAAACCGACCTCCATACTAAATTTCGTGACGATCGATCCAAATCTGCGGCCTGGAGTTTGATTACAATTTATAATGGACAGACGGACGGACGAACACACATCTCAAAATCGCTTTATCTCGCCGAGATATGAAGATTGGTATACCACATTGGGGGTCTCCGACGAGTATTTCGCGGTGTTACATGCATTTTTACCAAAACAAAATTATGATACCCTTTCCACATAGTGGTGTAGGGTATAAAACCTAAAATCAAAATGTCAGCACAATCCCAACAAAATTTGAAGGAAAGTTTTCCATGGGATGACCTGATTTCATGGTATCTTTGGCATTGGTTCAAACGAAGTCGTGAAATATCCGATCTTTTCATCAACATTTTAACCCATTCCATCGATCCAATACAGATGAATTTTGTGTTTTTATACCCTACACCACTATGTGGTAAGGGGTATTATGTCTTTGTGCATTTGTATGTAACATACAAAAGGAAACGAAATAGACCCATAGTTCCTTTTGCGGATATACATATAATCACTTTCTGAGTCGATTTATGCATGTCCGTCCGTCTGTCTGTCTGTCCGTCTGTCCATGTATTTTTGTTCGCAACGTACAGGTCGCATTTTTTGTCCGATTCAGCTGAAAATTGGGGACTACAACTTTTTTAGCCATAGGAAGAACGCTATTGCTTTTGGTGAAAATCGGTTCAGATTTGGATATAGCCCCCATATATATTTTCGCCCGATTTCACGTACTTGCTGCACCAAACACGCTATATACGTCCAATTTTGATGAAATTTTGAATGTGTGATTGAATTCTGTCTAGAAATTAGTGTGCCAAATTATATAGAAATCGGTTCAGATTTGGATATAGCTCCCATATATATTTTCGGCCGATTTCACGTATTTTCTGTACCAAACACGCTATATATTTCCGATTTCGATGAAATTTGGAATGTGTGACTGAATTCAGTCTAGAAATAAATGTGCCAAATTATATCGAAATCGGTTCAGATTTGGATATAGCACCCATATATATTTACGACCGATTTCGCGTATTTGCTGCTCCAAACAAGCTATATAATTCCGATTTCAATGATATTTAGAATGTGTGACTGAATTCGGTCTGGAAATAAATGTGCCAAATTATATCAAAATCGGTTTAGATCTGGATATAGCTCCGATTTATATTTTACATATTCACAGTGGTGTAGGGTATCATATAGTCGGCCCCGGCCGACTTTGATCGTTTCCTTACTGGTTATTTATACACATTTTTCTAAATATATAAGATTAATTATTTACAGTAGGCTTGACGTTGTCGAAGACTCGAAATTACAACCAACGCTGTTAAAACTCTCGTCGTAATGATAATGTCATTGCAAAGGGTTGATGGAAATGACATGCCAAAGCATTGGTGAAAATGACATGTCAAAGCATTGGTGTAAATGACATGCATTGGATTCAAAAATGAATAGCATCTTTTGGGGTCCACTCTCATATAAAATTCATCGATGAAGTTGCTAAAATGATGACATGCCAGATCACTTGCACCCATTATTGAATGACATCTTTGGCATCAAATATTTTGCTGGGATTAAAAGGTGGATGTAACGTACAGACAGATGTCCGTTATTTGAATGTTTTTAACCAGCAATCGAATAGCAACGCATACAAGTAAGAACGGCGTTAAGTTCGGCCGGGCCGAACTTGTTATACCCTCCACCACAAGTTGTATTGAAGTAAAATGGAATAATTAGTTTCCTTTCGTGTATGAAGAAGTCTTAATACTAAAATTCAGCAATTTCGGTAAGACAATGTGAGGCACCATTCTATGGGGGCTATTTCAAAACGCCGATCTATACCGATAAATGTCTTACGGAAAGTTTTTAGGCTCAAAGAAGACTAAATACCAAATGTCCTATATTTCAGTAAGAGAATGTGGCTAAAACTTAAAAAATACCGAAAATCAAGAAGCACGCTTCTATGGGTATATAGGAAGACGTATACCTATACTGATAATAATCTTCTGGAATATTTTATAACTCTTGGAAGACGAAATAACGAATTTCAGACATCTCGGTTGGATATTGACGTCGCAATCTTCAGTATTACGAAAATCGGGAGGTACAGTTTTATGGGGGCTATATCGAAACGTGGACCTATACCGACGAATTTTAGTCAGAAATGGGGCAATATGAAAGCGTGGACCTGTACAGACATATTTCTGGTGAACAGTTTTATATCACTTTGAAGACTAAATACCAAATTTCAACCATTTTGGTGGAATATTGTAGACACAACCTTCAAAATACGAATAATCGGGAGGTACCTTTCTATGGGGACTATATGAAGGCGTGAACCTATACCGACAAATTTATAGGGGTAGTTTGAGCACCCCCAACGAAGCCTTCCTTCCACAGCCTTTTCTGTGGAATATTGAGGCCGCCACGTACAAAATACGGAAAATCGGGAGGTAACGTTTTATGGGGGCTACATGAAGGCATGGACCGATACCGACAAAGTTCTGGGGGAAAGTTTTATACCACCAACGTAGACTAAGTACCAAATTTCAGCCATTTCGGTGTGATAATGAAGCGAAAACCTTCAAAATACCGAAAATCGGGAGGTACCGTTCTATGTCGACTATTTGAAGGTGTGGACCGATACCGACAAAATTCTGGGAGAAAGTTTTGTAACCCTATAGAAGAATACGTACCAAATTTCAGATATTTTGGTAGGATAATGAAGCTAAAACCTTAAAAATACCGAAAATCGGGAGGAATCGTTCTATGGGGGGCTATATCAAAACGTGGACCGATATATCCCATTTTCAATACTAACCATCCTGCAAGTAATAAAAACTTCTCCACCAAATTTTTTAAAATTGCAAGCTGTATCTTGATTTCAACAGACAGATGGATGGACGGACGGAAGGACAGAAGGACATGGTCAAATCGACATAGAATTTTATGCTAATCAATAATATACACTCCGGTTCATCTGAATAGAACCAACCAAAATTTGTCTACAAATACCGTTATATCTGACGAAAGGAAAGGAATTGTAAATTATAATTTTGTGGACATGTAGACTATATAGTAGCCGATATTTTCAATACCTAACATGTTTCACATATGCGTTATAACGGTACTTATTACTCGCTTTATGAAAAAATGTCAAAATATTAGCATTTTTTAATGGTTCACCAGGATAGAACCACCCTAAGAATTTACACAAATCCTTTGTTAGATGTGGTAATCTTTAACAAAAAACTATTTATAATTATAAATAAATGCCGTGAGTGTTGATTGCCATCAAATATTGTGCAAAAATTTATATTAGGGTCTTGAAATTTGATGAAAATCGATGCTTAGAGCTCCCAAAAATATTTTTATGAAGAAATCGGTAGAAAGAATTTATAAAGTCAAAATTTTATGCTGAATTATGTTCAAAATTTTCTATATTACAATAAAATTACAAAAAAGTCACATTTGGTAGGTTTATGAGTCCGAAACAGAGGAAATATGGTAAAGATAACTCACATTTCTACGTTTCCAATCAAAAAATTGATATTTTATCTCAGGAAAGTGAACGCAAATCGATGGGTTCCACCCAGTTTCGTTGGCTGTGGACATCTAAAGGTCCAAAAAATTAAGAAAATTCCACCGCCGAACGCTCCATGTCACCATCAAGTCCATGGAATTTCAAAAGGTTCTAAGACATTTGATGTGAAGAAACAACTTAGCGATAGGGGAAGGCAAACGTTAATTTTTTCGAAAGGAAAGGGTTTAATTTTGATGGTTATGATATTCACACATCTTTTCCTCATAGTATAAGAAAAAAAATATTTCTGATCCGTTGTTACACAAAAAAGAGCGCCTATGTTTCGGTGCTTTCCATGTCATGCGATATCCTCTAAATCAATGCCCTTGATGTTGACATGAAGCGTTCGGCGGTAGGATTATCTTTATTTTTTGGACCTGTAGATGTCCACGGCCAACGAAACTGGGTGGAACCCATCGATTTACATTCACTTTCCTGAGATAAAATATCAATTTTTGGATTGGAAACGTAGAAATTTGAGTTATCTTTACCATATTCCCTCTGTTTCGGACTCATAAACCTATCAAATGTGACTTTTTTTGTAATTTTATTGTAGTATAGAAAATTTTGAGCATAATTCAGCATAAAATTTTGCGTTTATAAATTGTTTCTACCGATTTCTTCATAAAAATATTTTTTGGAGCTCTAAGCATCGATTTTCATCAAATTTCAAGACCCTAATATAAATTTTTGCACAATATTTGATGGCAATCCACACTCACGGCATTTATTTATAATTATAAATAGTTTTTTGTTAAAGTTTACTACATCTAACAAAGGATTTGTGTAAATTCTTAGGGTGGTTCTATCCTGGTGAACCATTAAAAAATGCTAATATTTTGACATTTTTTCATAAAGCGAGTAAAAAGTACCGTTATAGCGCATATGTGAAACGTGTTAGGTATTGAAAATATCGGCTACTATATACTCTACATGTCTACAAAATTATAATTTACAATTCCTCTCCTTTCGTCAGATATAACGGTATTTGTAGACAAATTTTGGTTGGTTCTATTCAGATGAACCGGAGTGTATATACTTTATAGTCAAATTTAATTATACCCTCCATATGGCGGAGGGTATAAAAACCTATTTAGCTTCATAGCTTCCAGGCAAATTAATTTTTTTTTGTCAAATTTTTGAGCTTTGTTCAAAAACACTTAATTTGATCAAGCAATAGTCATAGTTTCTGTCAAATATTTAGAATATTTAATAGAAATGTATGAAATATATAATTGTTGCCCAAACATTCCCTTGTCAGGCAAATCAATTGTTGAGACCCTCCGTAATATTGGCGACATTTTCTGAGTATTTCAGTCATGTAAAACTTCTTTACAAGTGGTATCTTAGGCCATGCCGCTCGTACTCGGCTATAAACTGTAGGTCCCATATCATTGAACCAATATGAAACGGGGTGCTCTCATGAGAAGAGAATTTGTTCCATAAAGGAATTTTGGTTTGTTTCAAGCTAATTTCCAGAGGTAGTGACGTAGGGTATCACATGGTGAGCCCCGTACGACTATAGTCTTTGCTTACTTTTTTCGATTTTTTGAAACTGATAAATAGAGGTAACCTCTTAACGTTTTTCTTACTTGTTAGTTGTCTTGATGTGCTCTTTCGGTAAATCATCACGGACACTGTTATGTATAAGTAATGGTTCATCAAATAAACACATTCATCCGCTCCCTAGAACATTGTGTATGGAAATTATTATAAATTAATAAAAAACATTTCCATTTTATCCCACTGTTCTGATGGATATTTGCCCAGACATACACACAGAAAAACCACAAAATCTCGTTGAAACCAAATGACGTACTAAATATTTAACTTTTCTTGCTTAATATTACTTTTGCATATGGAACCAATATTCCCATTTATTGTTATTTTTAAGTGGTTTCGTTTAATTTCAATGCCAGTTTTTTTTCGAGTTTGTTTGTATTTTTTTTTTGTTTTGTTTCATTTAAATTGAACAATATTCACATCTATAAAAAATCACTTGCCTCTTTCTGGGAATAACAACAACAGCATCAGAGCAGCGGTAGCATTGTTTTTCTATGATGGTCAATGGAAAATACAAATAAATGATTTGTTATGAATTGCATAACAAAAAATATGCATTTTCTTTTATTATTTATGGTTATAACGTTGTGTGCTTGGAATATTTGATATTAAAATATTTGTGATATGGTTGTGGTCGAGAGAGGCTTATACGTTATGCTTGTTTCGATTTCTTTATTCGTTAACATATATAATATTTTTTACTCTACTCTTGTGGTTTTTCCACGTAACATTTCCCTTTTATTGCGACTTTTTGAATGATTTTGTAATGAAAGGGAATTTAATTACAAATCTATAAAATGTTGGCTTATATATTACGTGATTTCGTACAGAGGCATACTTGAGTGAAATTGTAGGGATTTGTTAGTTCTCCTACCGGGCGCGTCCCCACCGGCGGATAGGGGGAGGAGGATGATCGTACCACTCTGTGCAATACCTATTGCATGGTGGGTCTGGGGCAGAAGGGTGGGATTATCCACCTCTGGAAACCTTGAGTTTCCCGCGGCGGTGTTCCCCTAAAACAAAAAACAAATATAGAAGGAAAAAAAAAGAAGAAAAAGTTACGGTGCAGGTCCTAATAAACCCAGTGCCGGCGGGGACCAGTGATCTGCCTACGAGTCACACCCCGTCGATATCATGCGATCGTGAGCAATCTCCCATAGATGTGGGTGCCTTGGCATCTGTGGTCGAAGGTAATGCTACAAGCACGCAACCTAGTGTAAAAACGGAGAAGGATAAAGGGCAGCACAGGGGGAGGATTAACTTAACCCAACTATCTGCGGCAAAACGAACACCACCGTTGTGGAAAATCCCATGAAAGAGGAAGTCCACAAGATGGTAGTGGAAGTGAGCGAGAGCATCGCAAAGCTCACGACGAAAAGAGTGCAGTGGTCTGGGGCCCAAAGGAAGAAATATAAGAGGAACCAGGCTAAACTAAAGAAGGAACAACAGCTGGCTGCTTTAAGGGTTACAACAGACAGTCCCTCCACTTCTTCGGAAGCGGCGAAGAGGACAAGGTCTCCTGAGAAGCAGAACGTGACAAAACCCAGTAAGAAGAAAAAGAGCTTCCCACCTTCAATTGCCCAGGACAAACCTCGTCAGGACAAAAGCCAAGGAGACTGCCAAAAGGATCCTTCAAATGATACTGAAGAGGCGAGTTCTGACAAAAAGAAGGTGAGCGCGACGTCGGAATCTTCTGCGGTGGCCAAGGACTCAGTAAAAAACCACCCAGAAGAGAAAGATGGACGCTGAAACCGGAACGGAGCCGCCATCGACTTACGCCAAGGTAGCCAAGAGATACTACAAGGACGAGCTGTGCTACTCAGTAATAGATACTAGTAAAGGATCTGGAAGGCTACACAAAGAGTACTTATCGGAGATCGAGAAATCGATCAACGATAAAATATTGGAACAAATCCTGCAAGGACGAGTCTCAATAAAAATAAACTGCTGTGAGCCAAGGGGGGACCTTCTATTGTACCACCTGCACTCACACGCAAACTCTGCAGCTCTCGGGGTGGTAGTCAGCAGTATAGCAACTCCATGGGAAGTTCACAGACTAAAACTGGTGAGGAAAGACGAAATTCCTCATCTAACCAAAGCATCGGTGAACGTCAAAGGGTATGGCTGCAAGCTCGAGACGGAGCGCATGCTCGAGGTCTTTGGCGTACAAAACGAGGCCCTAAAGGTGGAAAGATGGGAGGTCTTCCACAGGGAGGAGAAGGAAGGCGGCACTCTCCTTGTGATGGGGATCGACGATCTCTCACTAGCCGGGCTCGTCAAAACCAAGGGCAAGGCATTCTTCGTCTCGAACTCGGTCTTCTTCAAAATTGGAAAGGCAAGAGTTGGTGAGGAGGAGATTGCCAAACCAAACAACCAGGAGGTCAACCTACCAAAAGGCTTACAGGAGGGAGGAGCAGACGAAATTAGCGACTCCCAAGAAGCCAACCTACTGGAGGACCAATGATTGAGGTCATCCAGATCAACCTCCATCGTAGCGAAACGGCAACACTATCCCTGATGGACAAAATAACTAAAGGTAATATACATATTGGTTTAATCCAAGAACCTTGGTCCATAAAAAAACAAGGTTTCTGGACTTAACCATATAAATTATCAACTTTTTTACGTAAATACGGGATCCCGACCGAGGACCTGCATTATATGCCACAAAAACTTATGCTCTCTTTTTTCTCCAGAGTTGTCATCGTCGGACGTCACAGTATTGAAGCAGGGGAATGGTAAAATATACCTAGCACCATTATACCTGCCGTTCGAATCCCCGACATTACCACCTTCGTCGGAATTGCAGCAACTGGTGAGAAGGATAAAGCAAACAGGTAACGAAGTACTAGTAGCTAGCGATGCTAACTCTCACCACATCTCGTGGGGTAGTACTAACACTAACAAAAGGGGTCAAGCCCTTATCGATTACTTAAATACTAACGACCTGATTACACTTAACACCGGGAATACGTCAACCTTTGTTAATAGAATTAGGGAGGAAGTACTAGATATAACGATATGTTCAGAAAATTTAATAAACGAGGTACACGAGTAGAGGGTCCTGGAGGAACACTCCTTCTCAGACTATAAGTATATTAGATTTAAAATAGCTAGGCCATCGCCTAACCCGATAACCTTCCAAAACAAATCCAAAACAAATTGGACTAACTTCGGAAAACGAGTAAAATAAAGACTTGGGCAACCAGATGAGGAATGCCTAAGTAAGGAGGACATAGAGAGAGATATCCTAAAGTTAACTGAGGCACTAGTAAAGTCTTTCGAGGAAAGTTGTCCCCTTCGAGAGAGGAAATCCGCCTACGAAAAACCCTGGATGACAGGGGAAATTCGGAATAAAGGCAAGGAGGTCCGCAGACTTTATGATAGGGCCAAACGTAAAAAAGCAGCTGTATTCTAGGACAACTATCAGGCAAAATTAAAGGAATACAACAAAATAACAAGAAACGCCAAACGAAACTCCTGGAAGCTTTTCTGCGAACAGGTGGATAGTGTAGTTTGAAACGTCATTCAAAGATTAAAAAGTTTCTATCTAAAACCCATACACAGACCGAGCAATTGGTCGATGGAAATGGAAAAAGGATTGAAACAACAGAAGAAACTCTAGGCCTTCTGATGAAAACGCACGTCCCGCAGAATACCATGAGATATGTGTCCACCCGTCTATTACAAATTGTAATCAAAGTACAGGCCGCAATTATGGACCAATCGTCGTCGTCGGGAGGCTCGAATTTCACCGTAGACATGTGATCAAGTCGACTTCTTTTGCTCAGCGCAATCCCAGGAATCAGAAACGCGAAGAGCCCAAATAAGAAGTTATCAAATAAAGAAAATAACACCCAACGTTTCCAGAAATGACGTATATATGTCGTATATACATATCTGATATGTTATCATGTATGTATATCAACTTATGTATGTATGACTGGACGGCTAAAATATGTTGCAATCATATACAAGAAATTTTGTCAAAAACTTGTGGCCAGGGTTAGTGGGGTACGGTATCACATGGTCAGCCCCGTCTGACTATATCCCGTCTTACTGTTCAATGTCTTTATAAGTAGGAAACATTGTTATAAATTTTTATGGCATTTTTTAAGATAAAGCTTTATAATATGGCATAGAAGTTTTTTTTACTCCTATGATGTTTGGTATTAAAAATGTGATATAACGGTCCTCGCCTTCATATAGCCCCCGTAGAGCGGTACTTCCCGATTTTCGGTATTTTGAAGATCGTGGTCTCAATATACCACCGAAATGGCTGATATCTGCTTGTTGGTGTTCGTTTTGGATATAAAACTTTCCACCTGAAACTTGTAGTTATAGGTCCACGCCTTCATTTAGCCCCCATAGAACGGTACCTTCCGATTTTCGGTATTTTGTAGTTTGTGGCCCCAATATCCCACCGAAATGGTTAAAATTTGGAATTTAGTCTTCGTTGAGGGTACTAAACTTTCCACCTCAAATTTGTCGACAGAGGTCCATGCCTTCATATAGCCCCCATAGAGCGGTACCTCCCGATTTTCGGCATTTTGAAGGTCGTGGCCTTAATATACCACCGAAATGGCTGATATTTGTTTGTTAGTATTCCTTTTGGATCTAAAGCTTTCCACCTGAAATTTGTCGACGTCTTTATATAGACCCCATAGAACGATATCCCCAAATTTTGGAATCTTGAAGGTTGTGGCCTCAATATCCCACCGAAATGGCCGAAACTTTGAATTTAGTCTTCTTTAGGGGTATATAAATTTCTACCTGAAATTTGTTGATAGGGGTCCAAGTCTTCATATAGTTCCCATAGAGCGGTACATCCAGATTTATCCCGGTTGTGGCCCCAATATACCACCGAAATGGTTGATGTTTGGTTGTTATAAAGCTTTCCACATTAAATTTGTCGGTATAGGTCTTTATATCGTTAGGGAAATACAGCCTTCGTGCAATGAATAATCGGTAAAGGCCCACATTTTAATGTAGCCCTTATAATATATACCTTCCGATTTGCGGTATTTTTAATGTTTTAGACGCATTATTCAACAAAAATGCGTAAAATTCCGTAGTTAGACTTCTTTGGGAATATACAACATTCCTGTCAGGAATTGTAGTGGTGATGTAACCCCATAGAGGGTACCTCCCGATGTTCGTGACTTTGACGGGTTTAGCCACATTATCTAACCGAAATGGCTGATTTGGTGGAAACTTTCCAGCTGAGAATAGTCTGTAAAAATTCATTTGGCATATCGATGCCTTACTTCCTCAACCTCGTATCTTAAAAAATACAACTTTTCAGGAGAGACAAAAAACGGTTTATCTTTTGATACATCCGTGTTTGGGTAAAAGTGCAAAAGGCAATTAGGGAATTAGGTACATCTATGCACATTAGAATGAATAATATGTTAATTTTTTTTTTTTTAATTTAAGCATGAAACGCATTTTTTGAGATACGAGTTTGAGGCAGTAAATCAAATCTAATGTTTGTGGGCCCATTACAACGATAGTTCATGTGATAGCGACAAACGCCGAAACATGTATCTCCTCTTTTTTGGTCTTCTATCACGCTGCATGGTTATTTTGTTCGTGGTACCTCAAACATAGACACAACTAGTGACATAGATAATAAATGCTATTATTCCAATTTTTATCGTCAACTTCTGCCTTATGGTATTTGGAACCACCGTGGTGCAGTGGTATGCACGTCCGCCTTGCACTCAGATTGTCTGCGGTTCAATCCCTGACCAGAATATCAAAATTTTCGGCGGTGGCAAATCCCCTCAGTGTAATGTCGACTTAGCTTACATTTCCTCAGTATTTTAACATCACTAAAAAGCGTTGTCGTTGTGTGGGACATATGTTTGTATGTATTCCACTTTTATCCGTTCACTCGCATTTATTTCCAATTCACCTCCTTACATAAACATAATATCTCAACCAATATTATCACAACAATTTTGAAGATTTTAACTTTATTCGTTCACAAAATACCAAATTGTACACTTTTAATAAATTTTAGTATTTGTCGTAAACTTATTGTTCTAATTTCCAAAAACTCTTTAATACAACTATATTGCAATCCGTCCCTGTCCCAATTTTCCGCTCAGAATTCTAGCTCTAGTCGTTCGCGTAATACGAAAGGCAAATTTTTTTGTGAATTTCAGTACTTTTTTCTTACGAACACACCTACACTTCGATAGGAACCCTCACTCAGAATTTAAAGATTCTAGATTTAGCCGTTTCGCTTCGACGTTGATTACCAGTAAGTCAAACAAATGGTGCAAATTTTAGTACATTTAATTAATTTTCGTAACCCTTCTACAACGAATTTTAAAAGCCCAGCCAAATGGACCACCTACGCCCCAAGATTAACCCACACCCAAAATTTCGAGATCCTAGCTTCCGCCGTTTCACCTGGCATTGTTTGTCAGTCAAACATTATTGCTCAGGTTTTAAGATACGAATTTGATGCAGTTATGAAAATAGGAGTGAATGAGATACGAGAATATATTTTATTAATATTTAGAGAACCGCGACAACATATTGAGATAAAAAGTGGTTGCGGTAATAAAATACAAAAATAGCAATCGTTTGATACAAAAAAGTCAAAATCGCATTTTTTTAAGATACGAGGTTGAGGAAGTAAGGCGTCGATATAGTATACGACATGGGTATAAAATATGCATCTGTCAGGGGTAACAATATTGACGCGATACAGGGGCTTAGGTCGCAATTTCTCGATACTCGACATGTTATTCTGGACGGACTAGCAGAGCTCCGTTCTACATGACTTTTGAGAACGAGAAAGTGCGACAGACCAAAGGTTATCCAGGTAGTGATCACCTACCCATTAGAGATCCCCCCATAACGGGGTGTTATGCGTAATACTCGTGCCTATCGGTGTTTCTCAAGGTTTGCAGTGGGGTACCTATAAACTGTATTTGAACGGAGTCTCGTTGACACCTGGGCGAATCAACGGGTAACGAACTTGTTTTTATGTCAAGCCCTTGCCGTGGTAAGGAGGCAATGCCACGGATGACCTCCTGACCTTCCAGTAACTAAGTAACAAATATCAAAAACCCTTGGCCTTGGCACCCTCAGTCTTCACTTCCACTCGTTGACGATTAGGAACATGGACACGGACATTTCTCTCTCAATTTCCCCTTCCACTTCGCGTGTGCCCCAACTAGGGGTGAGATCGACAGCCCGAGTTTAGACATCATTAACGATAGTCTAAACAGACAATGTAGGGTCCTTTTGTCTGAAATTGAGGAAAACTTTATCCCACTAGCAAATTTGGAAGGCGAACAGGTCGACGATGTGAACGACTCAACATTAACCAATGAGGAAGAAATAATGGAAACCACCATTATTCTCTCCACCGGTCAAGCTGAGTCGCCACTTCTGCCTGACAAGGTCGCCTCTACAAACTGTTCAGGTGGAGAAAAACTACCATTGCTTCTTAGGCAAACTGCGGTGGATGAAGTTGTCGGAGAGTGTGACACAACCATGGACAACATGGATGAGTCACAAAAACCTTCAACCTCAAAAAGCGCAATTAAAGAAGCAATGGACTGAAAAGACTATCGTTTCGCGATTTCGTATTATAAGCGACATGTCAACAAAGTCCTCAGAATAATCACCGAAAGGGGATTTAAATTAATTCGGAAAAACCAAAAGTTTGTGAGGTGGTTCGAAAGAAAATATCTTCACTTACCGATTAAGGATTTTCGAGGTTATGAAATTCCCACGTCGTGTGAGGGAGGGAATCCTGCCGTAACCCACATGAAAGTAACGACAGAATGCCCTCCTGCTCTACCCGCAGTTGACCTGGCTAAATCACAGCCCGCACAGGCTGTGAAGAAGCCAAAAAGGTCAAAAACCAGGTCCAGAAAACCTGCTGCCTCCCCAAACCCCTCCGTCGCCCCTCCTTCTAAGCCCCTAAACAAGGTGATGGAGGTGGTTCAGCTGTTGGGCAGAGGGAAGCTCGCAAATCGAGATTACAAAAACCTTGTGAACCAGCAAGCAAGACTCAAGATAAACCCTGTACATCCAGGCAAAGTGACAATGATGTGCGACGGACAGTTCCGGATGACCTGAGAGTGGCCATCATTGACAGGGCTGATCCCAATGGAAGGATCAGCACAAGTCACTGGTTGCAAATCGAGGGTGATCTTAGAGACGTCCTTATCTCAGACGAGGTGGATCGCGGCAAGGTTAAACTCGGTCAGTCGGCCCCCTACAAAGGGGTCAAGGTTATCAACTGTGAGAGTAAGGAATCTGTCGATTTCCTTAAATCCACAGTTAATAATCTTGGTCCTCTTTGGGAGGGGAGTGATCTGGCGGCAGTTAGCATTGCTGTTTCATTCGAGGGGTGAACGATTACAATGAAAACGCGAATATTTACCATCAAAAATAGTTTTATTGTTGTCTTAAGTAGTCTCCAGCGTGATTTATATGCTTTTTCGTGGGGTCAAACCAATTGTCGAATCCCTTTTTCCACACCGAATTAGGCACCTCCAAAACATGGTTTTTGAACGCTTTTATAGCATCTTCTGACTACGAAAATCGTTGACCATGCATTTTTTTTATTGATATGCTGGAATCAGATAAAGTCATTGGATTGCCAGTCAAGGTTGTACGGCGGATGACCCCAATTCAACGTTTTGTCCGGTCAAACAGGCGCTGTTTTAAATCGATTCGTCTTCTTTTGTTCGTTTTTCGAATTTATCAGGAGACTTCTGGCAATCAAATTTTAGTATAGTGTTAAAAATTAACCATCGTACATTTCTGAAGCCGTTTAGTCGCCACACTCTCAGTTTTTCCGAAGAAACAGGCGGTCATTTGCTTCGAAGTGCTTCTTACATGAACTACTTTCGTTGGATTTGTCTCGCTTTCGAAGATCTAAATGGTCGATTCCTGTTTTGTTTCGGGCTTAGATCGTCTGTGACGATATTTTAAACATCGTTTGAAGCACAACGATTGTTTTTATTCACAATTTCTTTGCACCAATCCACAAGATTTTATTGAGCGATTGTTCAATTTTGCTGGATCTGACGAGAAAAATCCACTTCTGCGGCCAGGTGTTCATGCAATATCGAATGTGCGTTTGTGGAAGAAGTGCCCAAGGGTGCATCTATCTCATGGTATATAACATGGCGATTATGGCATTATCCGCTCACACATGGCTTAATTTTTTTTTCTGGCACAACGGCTGATATTGGGCTACCCTCACGACCATCGTTTTTTGGGGGGTGTCAGCCACGATTGAATTAAATAAACCAGTTTTTTATAGTGCTATAGGATGGCCCTTTATAAACATACACATTTTTCATTTGATCGATGCACTCTTGCCGTGATTATTCACTTCGAAAATTGCGAAAAATGATCGGACGAAAATGTTCGCAAGTAAATTTCATTTATTTTGAAAAGTTATTTTTTCAAGTCACTGTAAACAACACAACACAAGGTCGTATGACAAACTGTCCTGAGGACGTACAGGCCAAAAGCTGTCAAACTGAGCGAAAAATTTCAATTTCAATTGGCGCCTGACAACACGCTGTGTTGCCTATTTCTCCAATCTTCGAACATCTAACCAGATTATCCAAACTTTAATATAAGTTGATAAAAAAACTTGATTTTTATATTTGAACTCTTGCTTGTCAAGCGCTAAGAAGAAGTTTAATTTTTTGATTCTGCATCTAAATTGTTAATTTAGCACAACCAAATCACATAAGACCGAAAATAATTTTAAACATTCTTAAACGCCCATCTCTCGCAAAACTCCAATCACTCAGAAAAAAAAGTACTCGATGTGTGTAATTTGAATTTGTTTCAATTTAAACTTTTTCTCATATAAACACAGCAGCAATGCTATAAAATTCCGCCACATCCTTTTTCAATTCAACGAGAAAAGGAGTTAACCAAATCCGCGGAATGAATGAATACATTGTATGGCTTCTAAAGTTTGCAATTGGAACAAACGGTCGTTGTCGTAGTGGAAAAGGATATCTGGAGAGCAGAGAAAGAGTGCTACAAATTGGAAGCTAAAAACGGGAAATGATTTCCGTTAACTATATAATATAAATGTAAATTCAAAATGTCAGTGTACCAAAAACACACACATGCATACGTATGTGTTCATACGCTATGAATGCAAATATGTGTTTGTGTATGTTTATAAAGCAAAAAGTTCACCCTGTTCGTTATTCAAAAAACGAACTCAATGTTATAACATGAATCCCTACAAATAACACAGATACATACATACATTGATATGCATACGAATGTACTGTGTTTGTATGTATGGCAAGAAACGTCTATATTTCTGTAGATGTAGGTGTGATTTAGTTCGTGTGTGTGCTCGCTCTATAGAGTCTAACGGTTGCAATGGCAAATGTGAGAATTACTATTCTAATAAAAGCTAACCATGTATGAAATTACCCTTTTGTGTAAGTTTTTAACTTGATTTTAATAAAAACACACAAACACACACACATTTGTACATACCGACATATTTAGACATTCACTCACATGCATCGTGTTCTAATATCTATTCTATTCCCTCATACAAATAGGAAATGCCATGTTCCATATTCATAGAGATTTTTGTTTGTAATTTTTAGAAAAGAACTTTTAGTTCCGTTCGCTGTTTTGTTTTCGTCTTCTTGTTGTTGTTTTTCCCTGTCATAGGTTAGTAGTTATGGAAATATAGAGGGAGAAAAAAACAAGAAAGCTTGCAAAAATAGCAGCCACAGCAGTAAAGTTTTCTATAGCATGAATTAGGTTAATGAAAAATAAGGTTAGTTATCTGTTTTATGTGGAAGTTGTTTTTTCTGTGACAGTGTCTTTATTAAATAGACACTTGTATAATGGAGCATATATATGTCATGCGAAAGGGTTGGGTGACATATTTTATGAACACAAAAAACATATGGACTGAAAAGTCTTGTTATGTCGGGATAAGGGGTTAATTTATGCTCTATATGAATGAAAATTGCTCGAACATTGAATAATTTCAATGACTATTGAAAATTGGGCTATATTTCCACACTTCTGTGCGGAATGAATGTTTTCAGTGTGTATTGGAGTTGATTCTGGTAACACCTCGTTGAAATGGTTGAAGACTCAACCTTTAGTATACCAATTATCATATTTCGAAAATAGTTACATATATCTAGTCATAGACGATTTTGATATGTTTCCATCTGACTATCGTAACATGTTGCAAATACAGGCCAATTTAAGTGACATTTTACATTTTAGATTTGAACAACCCAGCCACTCATCATAAGATGGAGGGTGTAATAATATTTGTCATTCCGTTTGTAACACATGGAAATATTCGTCGTAGACCTGGATTTCTATTGCAAAAAAAGATTTTTGATTTCCTTTATTATACCCAGCATAATTTGAAGGATGCGATGCGATGACGTGATTTCATGGGATCTTTTGCATTGGTTCAAACTGAATAAATATAAATTTGATGCCGCAGCATTTAACAGACAGCCGCAGCTCGTCTGTAAAAAAATAAGGATAGACTCGCGAGTCTTAACACAAAGAGTGGTTTTAAGTCACTGATATATTTCAATAATATTTTAACTGTATCAATACAAAATATTTCTTAGACTACTTTTACATTATAATTCTTATCACTAAACTCTATGCTCTAAAAATACAAACATTTCATTTCATAGCGCACACACATACCACTATCGATATCATCTACCACTGCATGGGGGATCCTCAACTCTTGTCTTAAAGCACTTCCATTATCAAATCAATGGTTACAAAATAACCAGATATTTCGAGCGACATGCCCTTGTTAAAATAATGGGTGGGAAAGGAGGTTTGTAATGAGGATTTTTGCTGGGATGTCAATATTTTTTGTTTTCATTTGTATCTACAATGTTTATTGGTCCATTCAGCAGTTCTGCACCATTAATTTTGTTAATAATGTCTTTCAGATCAAGTTCAGGTCTGCACTGCATTACAATTTTTAACGTATTTTGAAATTTGCACCGCAGCATCTAAAAATGTTGCACTATATGTAAATCACCAACATTTAGAGGTCAAAACTATGAAAAATTGCGAGAGGTATCTTTATTTTACAGAAATTATCATTGTTAGAATTAGTGAGTCCAATTCTTCAAAACACAGTCAACAATGGCGTTCATTGTCGCGTTTACCTTCCACTTTTGGAAAATGCAACTGAATGAAATTCCCGAAGTCTTTTTAGAAAATCTTGAATATCTTCAAAGACCGCGCGATACCGCACCAGTTTTATAGCTTTGCGAACAGAGGAGAATCCAATCTTTCAGATTATATATATCTTAACACGTGAATGTACGTAATTCACTTTTGAAATGACCACGGAAAATAAAAAATTACAATTTTGAAAACTTCAAAAAATCACTTCTTTTCGACTAAAATTGCACGAAAACAATAAGGGTTTTTTGCATTTTTTTAAAGTGTAAAATATCATAATTATTTTGTAAAATATTAAGAAAAATAAATTATGGCATACTGACTTACCATTTGTCCGCGCCACTCCATTTTTTAATGAATCAAAAATACATTTCTTACAAAAAAAAATTAAAAAACAAAAGTGCAACTTTAAGTGCATTTTTAAGCCGTTTCGTGAAGTAAATCGCCAAACTAGGTATGAATCATTTGCAGTGGAGTACTTAGCTAACGAATTCAATAAAAGTTTAATTAATTTCATGTACTTTGAAAATCCCTTAAAGTTCCACTAAACTTCTCCAATTTCGCACTGTGCAACGTTGTTAAAACTCTCGTCGTAATGATAATGTCATTGCAAAGGGCTGGTGAAAATGACATGCCAAAGCATTGGTGAAAATGACATGTCAAAGCATTGGTGTAAATGACATGCTTTGAATCCAAAAATTAATAGCATCTTTTGGGAGCACATATAAAATTTATTGATGAAGATGCTAAAAAGATGACATGCCAGATCACTTGCACCCATGATTGAATAGCATCTTTGGTATCGAACATTTTTCTGGGTAACCTACTCCACAATGTGGAAAGGGTATTATAAGTTTGTTTTGCTAAAATTCATGTAACACCGCGAAATGTTCGTCACAGAGCCCTAATCTTATATACCATTTTCATATCTCGACGAGATAAAGCGATACAGCGATGTGTGTCCGCCTGTCCATTATAAATTGTAATCAGTGTGGCCATTTTAGCATTTTTGTAGCTAAATTTAACATTATTTTTTTGTATTTAGCCGCAAAATTTCCATTTGACATTTAGCATTTTTCTTAGCATTTTTCCATTATAAATTTAGCATTATTCTATCCACGAAATCTGAGATATTTTAGTACTTTTCTATTAAAAAATCTAATAAATGTTGGTTGAATTGAATAGAACAGCTGTTTGAACAGCTCAAAATACCAGATTTTTCCTTTTTTGCTCTGATTTAAAGGAATAAAATTGTGAATAAGCAAATAAAATAAAACAAGTAAAAAACGTTATGTTTGGCCGGGTCGAACTTGTTATACCCTCCACCACGAAATATTCAGAACTGATATGGAATAGTTAGTTTTTCTTTTTGCTACCAAAGTACCAATACCACTATTTTAGGTGGAGAAGTTTTTTGACCACTGGGAACCCAAAATACTTAATAATTCAGTCATCTAAAACACTTGAAACCACCTGAAATCGGGTGGTACCGTTATATAGGGGCTATAGCAAAACTTGAGCCTATGTACTCAATTTTCGATGGAGAAGTTTTTAACCACAGCGAACTTTAAATACCAAATGATATCCAATTTTGCACGAAAATGTAAATAAAAAAAAATAATAAAACCGATGGTGCCATAAATTTGGCATGTGTCCTTGATTTATGATGAATAAGTTGTTTAACCACTTTGAACCCAAATGACACCCAAAATAACTTTAATAAGCCGGTACCTTTTTATGGGACCTATTCTAAAACGTGGGCTCTATGTCCACATGGTGGAGAAGGTTTTTGGAATCTTAAATACCAAATCATAGCTAATAAAATGTAAAATACAACCGTTTTATAAGGGCTGTAACAAAACATGGACCGATCTAGTTCATCTTCGAACTTGACTCGATTGCAAACAAAAGACGCGTCTTTCAACAAATCAGTGCCATATCTCAGTTTTTGTGAATGCTAGAGTGATTACCACATAAGGACAGACATGCATAGATCGACTAAGAATTGTATCATTAATATATACTTTATGATTAGTTCAATGCGCTACAAACGGAAAAACCAACCTTATATACCTTCTATACTGTGGTGGCGGGTATAATTGATTAAAAAATAACGTTTTTAAATTTAGCATTATTTTTTGGCATTTTAATATTTATTTTAGCATTTTTTAGCATTATTTTAATGCTGATTTAGCTGCAACACTTTTTCAAATCTGGTCACACTGTTTGTAATCAAACTCCAGGCCACAATTACACTGTACAACATACAAAAAAATTACAAGATAATTCGGCCAGATTATGAAAGAGGACCGAAAAAAAGAAGATACCTGTATCGGCCTTTTGAAAGTTTACGTCGAGAAGTAACCTAAATAGGCGTGGCAAGTTCCGCCCATTTCTACAGGTTTTGAAATATTCGACATCAGATTCCTTGGAATCCTTGCATTTTAGGTATAAAGTGTCTTTGGCAATATTACTGACAACAATGCGGGGTATCTTTTTATGAAAAAAAATAAACCCTCATGCGAGTTAATAAAGGGGTCTTTTTGGTCCATTTTTTCAAAAACGTTTAAAAAGTCCTTTAAAATGAGATCGTATCATATCAAAATATTCCACAAAATTATTTGCCATAAAATTTTACTATAGGTCCCCGAATACACCAAAACTCTAAATCGTACCTGATTGCCAGGAATCTGCCAAAAGCAAAATCACGTTTTAGGGTTAATGTTGTACTTTATCTGAATTTATTAAGTTTTGTCCCACAAAACTTCATTTTAGATAGAAGACGTCAAAGACAAAAATAATCTCCATCAAATGTCAATATAAGTCGCCGAATAAATGATATATTTATTTGCAATATATATCAAGAAAATATATACATCAAATTTGCCAACAAAACACCCAAATATTTTTTTGAATAAATTAGTTTTGTTCTTTTTTCGGGTTGGTGCATGAAAGTAACATGAAATTTAGTTCTAGACGAAGTGTGGTAAAAGAAGAAACATTCTACACAAAATTTCACTATAAGTCCCAGAACAAACTATATATCTAAGTAAAATACTTTGCTAAGAAAATGACGTTACAAAATTAGATATTATAGGTAGAAATTATTTGTTAAACTTTTAGACTCTTAATTAAAATTTATTCCATACTGAGTCAAAATCTCCTAATATTCTTCACATTGTGGGGATTGTGTCAAAAGAAGAAATATTCCAAATCAAATTTCATTATGAGTCTCTGAACAAAAGAAATTTGAAGATATACTATTTAACATCTCCCAAAGCTTTCGCTTTTTATATATGATTTAGGACCATATTCTACAGTTTTTACTCACATTTTCGTTATCTGCGGTCAGAAAATATATTTTATTGATGTTTTTTCATAATAAATTCTTTCAGAAGATTATGTGTGCTCGATCCCAACTGTTTTTGAAATATCTATGGTGAATATATATTGACAACCCAGATCGGACTTTGTAAAATTACGTATTTTAGTACTATAAACTAAAATAAAGTCATCAGGGTAAGTCGTAGGTTCCTGATATTGTATGTGAAAATTCGGGGATAGTCTACGGCTATTGTCCAGTGAATATATATCTGACATATGAGTCCTAACATTCATGATTTTGGCAGGGTCCTAAATACTATAATGATGACAGCTACTTCTGCTCTGATAAAATTGAGTGAAAAATGGATCAAAAAGACCCCTTTATTGACTCGCATGAGGGTTAATTTTTTATAAAAAGATACCCCGCATTGTTGTCAGTAATATTGCCAAAGACACTTTATACCTAAAATGCAAGGATTCCAAGAAATCTGATGTCGAATATTTCAAAACCTGTAGAAATGGGCGGAACTTGCCACGCCTATTTAGGTTACTTCTCGATCCTCTTTCATAATCTGTGCGGGGTTTATTGTAATTTTAAAAAAAGTTCAATTTTGTTGTACAGTTTTATTTACCGATCGTCACGAAATTTGGTATGTAGGTCGGTTTCACATCAAAATAGATCGCTATTGTTATTGGTGATGATCGTGAAATATTTAGGGTGTGAAATGGACCAAAAGCAAAATTTTTATCCGAATTTGTATCTGCTCTGTAGGTCGCAATTATAGGCCGATTAGCACGAAATTTTAAATTAGGTGTTAGCTTATTGCCGGAAAGAAGCTTGCAATTTTTCATGATGATCAGATGGCGGGTGAAATGGACCGAAACTTTTGTGTGAAAATTGGAAAACATTTAAATATATGTCTTATATCTTTATTCCTGGTATACACATTCCGCCCACGTGAGTTATTTTTGGAAGATGCCAACAATTTTGGATAATGAGCGCATGATCCTTAGCGGGTGAACTTTTGTGGGAAAAATATCCAAATTCAATGTTTGGTCTATATTATATTTCTAGGAGACATATTTCGGCTATCTACTAAAATAAACTTGAAACCCAACATTAATATAGCGGTTAGATAACTAAACTGCAGCATAACATATACATAAGTGGTTTTTTATTGTTGTGATTTTCTTGCATTTACATTCCATGTTACAAAATGTCGCAATCATTATAGAAAAGTTTTAAAATCATGAAAGAAGTATTCCCTTGTTTTCAAATTGTTACAAATTACAATGCTGTCCGGGGTCTTGAAGATTTTGTGATACCTTTGTAAAAGGTAATGTATTAGTACCTCGAAATATTTGTCTTTTTTCATTGATCAATCCGATAAAAATCACCAAAACTATTTCTAAAATTCTTTTAATATTTGCTTATACCCTCAACTTTTAAGCTAACGAGATTATCGAAATAATGATTTTAGACCCCAAGTATGTTTGGACGAAATCCATTTCAGACAATTTGGAGTCGATTTACCCAAGCGCGAAGTATCAACCTATTTGGTTCAAATTTTAGGTGTCGTAAATTTTGACCAAACTTATTTTAAATTCGAAGATGGGCCATATCGGTCAACCCCTTCCGTTAATTACCCCCACAAAAGTTCGCTTTGATTATTCGCACGATAGTTACGGAAGGGACTAACCGAATTGCTCCAAACTAGGGATGTGGAAATATTACTTCGGTGTATGTATATATCAGGTTCGAATATGGACTATATCGGCCCACTCCTTTGGGAAAATTATATTCTAACAGACCTTCACGAACCGTTTTGCATTTGTTTGAAACATGTTCGCCTTTCGGCCCCTTTTACGACGGTGCAATTTTTTTTTTGGAAAGTCCATACTTCCTGAGACTACGCCAACTAAACTGACTAATGTCTAAGATAACCTTCGAAGGGAGAAACCGGTTTGGTCTTAATTTCGTACATCGTATTATTTCTTAGAGACTTGGATTACGTCCGAATATGGACTACATTGGAACACTCCTTCGGGTGCCTCCCACACAAATTTTGGAAGGAGTGTCGTTTAAGGACTAGTCTCGGATTTGTTCAATTTTTTTTTAATTTTTGTCTTTGTGGCCCTTGTTACTATGGTAAAATTTTTTGCGAGTCAACGTTGGAAATTGAGCTGCTAAAATAGGTCGCAATCATATAAAAAAATCCTTGGAAAATTGTGTCCAATTGCAGTGGAGTAGGGTATCACATGGCCGGCCCTGTCCGACTATATCCCTCTCTTACTTGTTATACCCTACACCACTATGTGGAGATGGTATTTTAAATTTTTTTTGGGAAAAATTCATGTAACACCGCGAAATATTCGTCGGATACCCCCAATGTGGTATATCAATCTTCATATCTCGGCGAGATAAAGCGATTTTGAGATGTGTGTCCCTCCGTCCCTGTGTCCGTCTGTCCATTATAAATTTGGTATGGAGGTCGGTTCCACATCAGAATAGATCGCTATTTTAATTGGTGATGATCGTGAAATATTTAGCGGGTGAAATGGACCAAAAACATACTTTGTAACCGATTTTGTAGCTGCTCTCTAGGTCGCAATAAAATTCCAATCGCCTCGAAATTTTAAACAAGGTAAAAGTATGTGACAAAGATGAAGCTTGCAATTTGAGATGGCGATCTTAATATTTAGAGGGTTAAATGGACCACATCTTTTGTGTGAAAATTTTGAAAATTTTTAATATAGAGCTTATATTTTTTCCTGGAAGAGACATTCCGGGCAAGTAAGCTATACTTGGAAAAGAAACGCTTGACCTTTCTATTGATTTCAATTGTGTTGGTGTATATACATATACAGCTCATATTTTTTCCTGGAAGAAACATTCCGGGCAAGTAAGCTATACTTGGAAGAGGAACGCTTGACCTTTCTATTGATTTCAATTTTGTTGGTGTAAATGATAAGATAACAGAGTTAGAGCCTAATATATCCAGTTATTTGTTATAATAAACACGCTAGGTTTCGCAATTATAGCTCAGTAACCACGAAATTTTGCACGATGTAACAGTTTAGGTAGAAGAAGATGCTTACAATTTTGGATGATGATATGATATTATTTAGCGGGTGAAATGGACCATTACTTTTGTATGAACAAGTAAGAAAGGCGTTAAGTTCGGCCGGGCCGAACTTGTTATAGCCTCCACCACGAATTATATTAAAGTAAAAGGGAACAATTAGTTTCCTTTCGTTTATGAAGAAGACTAATTACCAAATTTCAGCAAATTTCTTCGATCTATACCGACAAATGCCTGCGAAAAATTTTTAGACTCAAAGAAGACTAATTACCAAACGTCCGACATTTTGGTAAGATAATGTGGCTAAAACCTAAAAAATACCACAAATTAATTCTTTTCAGGAATACTCTATATCCCCCTGGAAGACTAAATAAAAAACCAGCCATTTCGGTGGGATATTTACGTCCCAAAGTTTAGAATTAAGAAAATCGGGAGGTACCGTTCTATGGGGCTATATCAAAACGTGGACCGATAGAACCCATTTGCAATACCAAACATCCTAGGAGTAATAGAAACTTCTATACCAAATTAAAAAGCTCTATGTTAAAAATTGCGAGCTGTATCTTGATTTCAACAGACGGACGGACAGACGGACATGGTTATATCGACTTAGAATTTTACTCTGATCAAGAATTTATGTACTTTATAGGGTCTCCTCCATATTATGGTGGAGGGTATAAAAATGCAAAAAATATTTTTGGTCTATATTTTATTTCCTGTAGGGCATATGCCGGGAAAGTAAGATCCATATGAAAATAGAATTACTGATATTCCCCCTGATGCAAATTGCAATCACGTGTCTGCTCTATAACGGGCCTACTGCTTAATATAAAATCAGTTTTAGTCAATAATTGTACTCTTCGATTTTCTTAAAATATATTCTTCGGCCGTTTTGTTGCTGTTTTACTTCATCTTGGACGGGCGGTGGGATTGGGTATGCGACAACAGTTTGAAAAAATGCTCTTTCCATGTCCTAAGTACACTATATGTATCAGTTATCAAATCACATTACTCGTCTCTACAGGATCATAAGCCTGTACCAAAGCCATCAGTTTGATGCTTCACTGTTGGGTAGAATTTTCGGACTTCATACTGGCTCCTGTACATCTCAATTTTTTCAAACTCCCGCATTTCCATTTCCCTCTTTTTTCCTGTGAAAATGACGTTTCTCCTCTCTCCTCTTCACCCGATACCACTACCGTGCGCTACGCGTTGCTCAATTTCTTTTCGGTAGTCATACCATTGGTTCCTTGGTTAAAGTCTCTGCCATCAAAGTATGGATTTAGCGGCTGTTTGCATGGAGCAGGCAATATTTTGCCGCTGCACACTGGAAAAATTTTCAAAAAACCTGGCCAAAAATCGAAAAACAATGGTATCAATTTACACTAAGCAGTGTCAAATATTGTTTATAGGATCCCAGTGCGTGTAGTTATGAAAAAAATATATACGTTTCTTGTTTTGTCGATTGGGTCTGTACTTTCATAAAATCCGCAATATCAGTTGTTGGTACAAAATACCTTGAAAATGTTGCACAGTGTTATAATATCTAAAATAAACAACGGGTTTTAAATATCTTTTTTTTGTAATTCCAATGAAACGTATGTAAAACGAATTTATAATGTTCAGTGTCGCCAATGATTTTTAATAATGTTTTTTAATAATTGATGTCCCTACTTGTTAATTTTTTATGGTCAATTTTCACAATAAATAATGAAAATAGTTGTAAGTAAAATCGAGTTGGGCTGTGCACCTTTTCATTTCACAAAATGGGAAGAGTTTTTTTTACCAATTTCTTTGGAAACATCTGCACATATTTGCACTTTTCGTTTTTATGTGATATTTTGTCTCGCAGATATACACACATTTTCGTTGACTCAGAATGTCAGAAAACAGCATAGGGTAACTTCCTGGCGTTTCGGTAAAATTTAGAGTTTTAATGTATAAGTTTTATATTATAATAATAATTGTTCCACAAACATCACAGACGGGACAATGGAGACTTCTCTCATGTTATTGAGTTCACCCCGATTCATATTAGCTCAATGATATGGGACCAACTGTTTATCGCCGAGTCCGAACGCCGTGTTTTAAGACACCACTTGTAGAGAAGTTTTACATGGCTGAAATAATCAGGAAATGTCGCCAACATTACTGAGGTAAGTAAAATTTTATGGCGAACAAATCTCTAAAATATTTTGATCAGATACTATCACATTTTATAGGAGATTTTAAAGATTTGTGGAAAAGGGAGCAGAAAGACTCCTTTTATGACCCACACGAGCGTTAATTTTTAAGAAAAGTATACCTTGCATTCTTTTCAGTAAAGTTGCTAAAGACATATACCATATACCTAAAGTGCAAGGATTCCAAGTAATCTTAACTCAAATATTTACAAAACTGTAGAAATGGTAGAAGCTTGCAACCCTATTTTAGTATCTTGCTTTTTTTTGGCAAAAATGATACCGATATTTCCTTGGTATGTAATGCAAAAAGAGATTTCATTTTTTCGGTGACTTATAGTAAAATTTAGCGGAGAGCATTTTTGTCTTTGACGCCATTCTTCTAAAATGATGTTTTCAATGAGTATTTTGCAAAACTCACATGAAGTACGACCTTAACCCTACAATTTGTTTATAATTTTGCATATTTCTGGAGTTTAGTAAAATGTGGAGTTTTGGTGTGTTCTAAGACCTATAGTAAAAATTGATGGCGATGTGATCTGATACGATCACATTTTAAAGAAGAGGGTACCAAAAAGACCCCATCAATGACCGTCTGAGGGTTAAAAAATTAAACTAGCGACCCGAAAAACGTAAGAACCCAAGGTTAGGTTTAAGTCTATTAATTTTTAGAGTTTTGGCCAGGGTTTTCGTGGTATTTGGCCACTGTGCACTCGGGACGAGGAGTGCTTTGATTAAGCAATTGGGTAAGTTCAGTGGAATATGCTGTGTCTGCCAGTTTTGATTGCAGTGTACCGATGTCCAACTTCCACATTGTGTCTGTTCGTACTATATTTACTACATTTATCCGAGTACGTACCTTTGCTGCCGAGTCTATGTTTGCTCCTCTGAACGATCGTCCATCCAACACGCTCGGTGAATGTCTTCAATTTATCACAACGCACTGTGGTTCCGCCAGTGGACAAAAATCGAAAAATGTATGTGGACAATTTTGATTGCGATTGAAATACATATTCTCTTACTTACTTACTTAGCTGGCCTTTTACAGAACATTTGTTCCATAAGCCGAACTAAGAAAAAATCTCCAATCCTCTCTGTTTGCTGCTGTATTTTCCCAATCTGGGATATGTAGCTTTGTGATATCTCGTTTCACTTGTTCGCTCCAACGAAGCTTTGGCCTTCCAGATCTGCGAGAACCTCCATGCGGCCCGTATTTATACGCTTTTTTAGCGGGTTCATCATCACTCATTCTTATAACATGGCCTAGCCATCGCAATCGTTGTATCTCGATTCGTTCAACTATATTGATGTCATTGTATAGTTGATACAGCTCGATGTTCATACGACGCCGATATTCGCCGTCAACACAGATTGGCCCGTAGATCTTTCGAAGAATTTTTCTCTCAAACACACAAAGCACTGCCTTATCTGCTTGAGCAAGTACCCATGCTTCGGAACCATACATTAGCACGGGTAGTATCAGTGTTTTGTACAGTGTTATTTTTGTTTGACGAGAGGTGGCTTTATTCCTAAACTGCTTTCTCAGCCCAAAGTAGCATCTGTTAGCCAACACTATTCATCTTCGTATTTCACAACTGATGTTATTTGTTGTGTTTATGGCGGTGCCGAGGTAGACGAAGTCCTTTACTACCTCAAAATTATAGGTACCAACATTCACAGATGGTGCGGTGTTTATGGACATATTACGCGTCGATACCATCAACTTGGTTTTTACGCCGTTTACTGCCAGACCAACTTTAGCAGATTCTCTTTCGACTTTTGCAAAGGTGTCAGTTACTTCCTTTACCGATCGACAAATGATGTCAATGTCGTCGGCATAAGCCAGTAACATGTGGCTGTTCGTGTATATCGTTCCATTTCTTTTGACCTTCGCGTCTCGTATGACCTTTTCCAGCAGGATGTTGAATAGATCACACGACAGGCCGTCTTCTGGTCTGAAACCTCTTTTGGTAGTAAACTCTTCGGAGAGGTTCTTTCCAATTTTAACTGAGGATCTCGTCTCAGTTAATGTCATTCTACAAAGTCGAATGAGCTTTGCAGGAATACCAAAATCAGACATGGCTTGGAACACCTTTGAACGTATAGGGCTGTCGAATGTTGCTTTATAATCGACGAAAAGATGGAAGGTGTCGATCTGCATTTCTTGGGTCTTTTCCAGGATTTGTCTCAAGGTAAATATCTGGTCAATGGTGGATTTGCCAGGTCTAAAGCCGCACTGATAGGGTCCAATAATTTCATTGACCATAGGCTTTAGTCTCTCACACAATATGCCAGATACTATCTTATATGCAATAGGGAGCAGACTTATGCCCCCATAATTGGAGCACACAGTCTTATCACCCTTCTTGTGGACTGGACATAGGATGCTCACGTTCCAATCGTCGGGTACGCGTTCTTCCTGCAAGATGGTGCTAACTAGCTGATGCATACACCTTATCAGCGTGTCGCCTCCGGTTTTGAACAGCTCGGCTGGTAGGCCATCTGCTCCTGCCGCCTTATTATACTTCAGCCGGTTTATTGCTGTCCTTACCTCATCTTGGCTGGGCGGTATATATTCAATACCATCATCTGGGATTGGATCTGCGGTATCTTCGCCGTCTTCACTGCTATCGGATACCAACAGTTTGGAAAAATGTTCTTTCCATAACCTGAGCACACAATCTGTATCAGTTACCAAATTACCTTGTTGATCTCTACAGGAGGATATTCCTGTACCAAAGCTATCAGTTTGATGCTTCACTCTTTGGTAGAATTTTCGGACTTCGTTCTCTCTCCTGTACATCTCCATTTGTTCACACTCCCTCTTTTCCATTTCTCTCTTTTCCTGCGGAAAAGACGTTTCTCCTCTCTCCTTTTCACCCGATACCTCTCTCGTGCGCTACGCGTTGCTACTAATTGTAAAGTAGCCCTATATGCCGCATTTTTTTCTTCGGTAGCAGCACGACACTCCTGGTCATACCACGGATTCTTTGGTGGAGGTCTCTGGTATCCAAGTACTGATTTTGCTGCTGTTTGCATGGAGTGGGCAATATTTTGCCATTGTGCTGATATGTTATCGGGACGAGAAGCGCTATCATTAAGCAATTGGGTCAGTTGAGTGGAATATGCTGTGGCCATCTGTTGTGTTTGCAGCTTGGCGATGTCCATCTTTCGTGTTGTGTCTGTCCGTGCTTTATTTGCAACGTTTAGACGGGTACGTACCTTTGCTGCAACGAGGTAATGGTCCGAATCTATGTTTGCTCCTCGGAACGATCGTACATCCAACCCGCTCGATGAATGTCTTCCATCTATCACAACGTGATCAATTTGATTTATTGTTCTTTGGTCTGGAGACAGCCAAGTGCCCTTATGAATATCGAGATGCTTAAATCTGGTACTGCTAACTACCATGTTTTTTGCCGCTGCGAAGTCTATCAGCCTCATTCCATTGTCTGATGTTTCACTATGTAGACTGAATTTCCCAACTGTTTGTCCAAAGATATTCTCCTTTCCAATTTTGGCATTAAAATCGCCTAGAACAATTTTAATGTCATGGGCAGGACAACGGTCATATGCTTCTTCTAAGCTCTCGTAGAATATATCTTTGGTCTGTTCGTCCTTGTCTTCGGTTGGGGCATGAGCGCAGATAAAGCTGATGTTGAAGAATTTTGCTTTAAATCGAATTGTAGCAAGTCTTTCATTCACTGGGGTGAAGCTGGAGACCAGATGTTTTAACCTCCGACCAACTACAAAACCGCAACCAAACTCATGCTTTGTGTCATGGCAGCTATAACACAGTGCGTCACCTTTAGGTGTTGTTGTGACATCTTCCCCAGTCCATCATATTTCCTGTATGGCAGTAATATCGGCTTTATACTTTCCAAGTACGTCTGACAATGCGAAGACTGCACCTTCTCTATAAAGAGTGCGAACATTCCAGGTGCAGATTCGCAGATCATGGTCCTTAAAACGTTTGCGGGGTTCGTCAACTTTAGAGGGGTTTGTTTTTCTTTTCTTTCGTTTTTTCATAGTAGGCTGTTTTTTTTTTCTAGGGGAGGGTTACTAACCCGACGCCCAAACCCAAGTTTTTAACGTTCTTATGGGTGAACGCGCGGCACATGTTATCTCGCTACCTTTAACGGGTCTTAAAGGCAGTTCCCCAAGTGACACCACGGGGAGGTCAGTGTCCACTTGAGATGAAAGAGGGACCAAGATAAATCCTGGGCTTTGCCATGTTAAAACCGGTCAGGACCGTTCCTTGGTATCTTTCATCCCCTACGTCACCCATACATATTCTCTAAACACATTAAATTTTTATTATCCAGTATTATTTTTGCCAATTTATAGCGGTAATATGCCAAGTTAAGTCGAAGAAGTTGAGATTTGTATGTGGTACCTTAAAAACGAAAAAAAGATCCGCAAAGCATTCGTAGCTTATGAGTGAAATTATAAAAAAAATTAAGAGGTAAATGTACATTATCCAAAATAAAACTAAAAGTTGATGGCATTGATAATATTCTTACGAAAAAACAAATTCAAATTTCGTTTTCTAAGTTCCTTAAAAATAAATTCGTTGTAAATGACTTTTTGTGCTATTTTTAATATCATTGCTATAAATTTATGTTGAATCATACAAATGTTGGCCCGTAAGGGCAAGTCCATATATATTTTTTTTTAAATACAGGGGAAAGTCTCTAGTTTACGATAAAAATAAATGCAGCTGCCATCACCTGTAAAATCGCCAACATTCCGAAAATCGGGAGGTACGTTTATCTGGGAGCTATACCGAAACGTGGACCTATATTGAACATTTTCTGCACGGAGGTATGGTGTTCCCTCAAAACTTAAAATGCAAAATTACAGCCAAATCGGTTGGAAAATTTGGCTAAAATCGTCAAAATACCGAATATCGGGAGGGAGCTATACCTAAACTTGGACCTATATTCAACATTATTTGCACGGACGTATGATCTTCACTCTGAAGTCAAAATACAACATTACAGCCGACTCGGTTAGAAAATCTGTCTAAAATTGTCTAAATACCGAATATTGAGAGGTACGTTTATATGGGAGCTATATCTAAACGCGGACCTATATTTAACATTTCTTGCAAGGTGCAAAATTACAGCCAAATCGACTGAAAAATTTGGCTAAAATCTTCAAAATATAAAAAATCGGGCGGTACCTTTATATGGGGGCTACACCCAAATGTGGACCTACATCCATTAAATTTGGTTTTCTCCTTTTTGGGTTCATTATAAAACTATGTTTAAAATTTCCAGGCGTTAACTCGATTAGAACTATTTTTGGCACTCCTTTCCATACAAGTGGGACCACTGTGCAACGTGATCAATTTGATTTCTTGTTTTGTGATCTGGAGACAGCCAGATGCACTTATGAATATCGAGATGCTTAAATCTGGTACTGGAAACTAACATGTTTTTTTGCCGCAGTAATATCGGCCTTGTATTTAAAGTTCATCCATCAGTATATAATCTGCACCTTCTCTATAAAGAATGCGAATATTCCAGGCGCAGACTTGCAGATCGCGGACCTTAAAACGGTGGTCGTAACCAACAATAGATGGGTTTGTTTTTCTTTCCCTACACCACAACACAGTGGATCCACTTGTATGGAGAAAGTGGCCAAAATATTTAGAGTGTAAAAATCAAGCCAATGCGCCGGTGACAGCTTTGTGCTGCAGCGAAGAGTGTTTTAAGAAACCACGAGCGTAACATTCCCCCCCCCCCTTTCCCCTCTGGAGGGGGTATACGCTAAGAATTGTTTTATGCTGTCAATACAAAATGACATGAACAAAGGTCCCGATTATCTCATGATGCAAAAATTGGCTTGGGGAAACAAAACAATCTCCAAAACAACATAATGTCCAACCAATTTAGCGGATTAAAAAAATCAACATTTTTGTCTGAAAATTGGTAAAATTTTTAATATAGATCTTATAGCGTTCATCTTGGAAGGCTTGTTCCGCCAACGTAAGACAAATTTGGAAGAAGATTTCTTCATCTTGCCACTGATGCCAATTATGTTAATGTACGTGGTCAGTTATACACTAATATATCCATAGAAACACTATTCTAAGGCAGCTTTAGTCAGCAACCCACCATTTATAGTCTGGCACTAGATGTCAGCTGATTTTAATACTGAATAATCTTAAACTTATGGCCTACTTTGGAAAATTACTCCCGAAGTGGGCACTTGTGGGCATCTGACTAAAACCTTAGGTCAAATTTAAGTAGATGATCGAATTGGCATTACAAAATACACTAAGAAAATATGCAGCTAACTAGAATTCCCCAACACGCTAAAACACTATTTTTTAATGAAAAGTAAGCTATTACCTCCTCCTTCAAAATCCACTATAATATTTTGCTATACGTATTAGTTTCGCGATATTTTGAATATATTTACCTGCACTTTAAAATATAGGTTGTACTCACAACAACAAATATTAGTCGAATGTTCGGACTTTTGAAGCTATTCTTAAGAAGATCGCGTTCGAATGAAACTAATATATTTTGTTTTTATACCCTATACCACAATGTGGAAAAGGGTATTATAAGTTTGTTTTGGTAAAAATTCATGTAACACCGCGAAATATTCGTCGGAGACCCCCAATGTGGTATACCAATCTTCATATCTCGACGAGATAAAGCGATTTTGAGATGTGTGTCCGTCCGTCAATCCGTCCGTCCGTCCGTCCGTCTGTCCATTATAAATTGTAAACACGCTCCAGGCCGCAATTATGGACCGATCGTCACGAAATTTTTATGGAGGTCGGGTTCAGATCAGAATAGATCCCTATTCTTATTGGTGATGATCGTGAAATATTTAGCGGGTGAAATGGACCAAAAACATAATATTTATCCAATTTTCTAGCGGCTCTGTAGGTCTCAATAATAGTCCGATCAACGCGTAATTTTAGATAAGGTAAGAGTATATCACAAAGGAGAAGCTTGCAATATGAGATGGAGATCGGATAATATTTAGAGGGTTAAATGGACCAAAACTTTTGTGTGAAAATTGTGAAAATTTTTAATATACTGCTTATATCTTAATTCCTGGAAGTGACATTCCGGACAAGTGAGATATACTTGAAAGTGGAACGCTTGACCTTTCAATTGATGCCACTTACGTTGGTGTGCATGACCAGATAACAGAGTTACAGCCTAATATATTCCGTTATTTGTTTGTAGTGTAATAATAAACCAGCTAGAAGTCGCAATTATACATCAATAGTCACGAAATTTTGCACCGGGTAAGACTATAGGTCGAAAAAGATGCCTACAATTTTGAATGATGATCTGATATTCTTTAGCGGGTGAAATGGACCATTACTTTTGTATTAAAAATATATAAAAAATATATTTTAATTCCTTGAGGACATATATATTTCGCAGAGTAGCCTACATATGGAAAAAAACTACTGACCTTTCCTCTGATGTAAATTGCAATAAAGTGTTTGCTAGATAACGGGCCTACTGCCTAATATACATATAATGGGTTCTGTGTAGAGAACCACATTTTTATCCCATGCTACATATTGTCTCCCCAAAAGTTTATGTAACACCACGAAATATTCGTCCTAGACCCCTTATTTGGTATGCCAAAATGCATATCTCGACGAGATAAAGCGATTTAGCGATGTGTGTCCGTCCATTAAAAATTGTAAACAAGCTTAAGGCCGCAATTGTGGACCGATTGTGACGAATTTTTTAAGGAGGTTGGTTTCGGGACAGAATAGAAATGATTAGTTTTTGGTGATGATCGTGAAATGTTCAGGGGATGAAATTTTTTTGTGTGAAATTGGTAAAAAATTCAAAAACGTAGCGGTTGAACAACGGAACTAGTAGTACTATATAAGTGGGTTTCATTACATTTTAGTTTGTGTGAACTAAATTTTCCTTTCCTGATACAAAAATGTCTTTGTCATGCTAGATAACTTTTTGGTTTTGGTCATAAGTATTAAATTGAAATCATTGAAAAGAAGTTCCGTGGAGAGAGATTGCCCAGGGATAGTGGTATAGGGTATCCCATGGTCGGCTCCGTCCGACTATAGACTTTTCTTACTTGTTTTTTTTTCAAAATAGTCTGGCTTAATCCCATTGTTGTTGTTTTAATATTTTAAAACAACTAGTTTATTAGTGGAAAAGATTTGGCATTGTTCACCAAGGGGTAAGGCAGGGAATACTATAGTTTCGTTCCACGCCACGGGATCTCATCAGTTCCCTTGTTTCTTGTTTGTGGATATTCTCCACCGAAGTTATTTTTCAATAACTTCTTCAACAAGAAACTTTTTATACCCAAACATCAATCGTCAGCTCGAAGTATAAAGGTAAGCAAAGAAAAAAGTTCAATGAGAAGTTTTTCCTTGGCAACCTCACACAACTCCGACGAAAGTGTCTGCGAAAACAATTCAAACCTCTTCCACAATGTTTCTAAAAACTAATATATTTTTAAAAGGTCCATGTCAGAGTTGCCAGATGTTGTACCAAAATTTTGACATTATTTTTTTTATTTTTGGCGAATGGGTGGGATCCGCTGTGCACAATGTCGAAAGGGTAACATAAGTTTGTTTTTTTCCGAAAATGCGCAAAATTCATATCCCGAACAGGTAAGACGATTTTGAGATGTGTGTCCGTCCGTTCGTCCCTCCATCCATTAACATTTTGAAAAATGATCGGATAGGCTTTAGCTCGTGGAATTGATCAAAATTTTAAATTCTGGTGCCATATTCCGACAAATTACGAAAACGAAACATGGAAATCAACTCTTGACCTTTTCTTTGATGCAAACTATATCAATAATAAAAGATGCAAATATATCAATTAATTATATCAATAACATAAAAATCATACAAAAACAAGTAAAAACGTTATGTTAGTTTTCATTCCGGTCCACAATTTAGTTGGAGATATTTTGTGACCACGGGTAGTTGGATATCCTAAATAAAATCAGAATAAACAAGTAAGAAAAGTCTATAGTCGGACGGAGCCGACCATGGGATACCCTATACTACTATACCTGGACAATCGCTCTCCACGGAACTTATTTTCAATGATTATGAAAATTTAATTATCAAATACCACAGATGTAATGTATAATACTTATGACCAAAACAAAAAAGTTATCTAGCATGACAAAGACATTTTTGTAGCAGGAAAGGAAAATTTAGTTCACACAAACTAAAATGTAATGAAACCCACTTATGTAGTACTACTACTTCCGTTGTTTAACCGCTACATTATTGAAATTTTTACCAACTTCACACAAAAGTTTCAGTCCATTTAACCCGCTAAGTATTCTCTGATCTTCACGTTGGCTTGTAGGCTTCTTCTTCATCATAAACTCAAACTTTGTTCAAAATTTTGCGGGTTATTATTTTGACCTACAGAGCCGCTACAAAATTGGTTAAAATTTTGTTTTTGGTCCATTTCATCCCCTGAACATTTCACGATCATCACCAAAAACTAATCTGGCCCGAACCCAACCTCCTTAAAAAATTCGTTACAATCGGTCCATAATTGCGGCCTTAAGTTTGTTTACAATTTTTAATGGATGGACACACATCGCTAAATCGCTTTATCTTGTCGAGATATGAATTTTGGCATACCAAATAAGGGGTCTAGGACGAATATTTCGTGTTGTTACATAAACTTTTGGAGAGACAATATGTAGCATGGGATAAAAATGTGGTTCTCTACACAAAACCCATTATATATAAGCAGTAGGCCCGTTATCTAGCAAACACTTTATCGCAATTTACATCAGAGGATAGGTCAGTAGTTTTTCCCATATGTAGGCTACTTTGTCCTTAAGGAATTAAAACATCGACCAAAAATAAAATTTGTATATTTCTTACAAAAGTAATGGTCCATATCACCCGCTAAAGAATATCAGATCATCATTCAAAATTGTAGGCATCTTTTTCGATCTATACTCTTACCCGGTGCAAAATTTCGTGACTATTGATGTATAATTTCGACTTCTAGCGAGTTTATTATTACACTACAAACAAATAACGGAATATATTAGGCTGTAACTCTGTTATCTGGTCATGCACACCAACATAATTGACATTAATTGAAAGGTCAAGCGTTCCACTTTCAAGTATATCTCACTTGTCCGGAATGTCACTTCCAGGAATTAGGATATAAGCTGTATATTTAAAATTTTCACAATTTTCACACAAAAGTTTTGGTCCATTTAACCCTCTAAATATTATCTGATCGCCATCTCAAATTGCAAGCTTCACCTTTGTCATATACTCTTACCGTATTTAAAATTACGCGTTGATCGGACTATTATTGAGACCTACAGAGCCGCTAGAAAATTGGATAAATATTATGTATTTGGTCCATTTCACCCTCTAAATATTTCACGATCATTACCAATAAGAATAGGGATCTATTCTGATCTGAACCCGACCTCCATACAAAATTTCGTGATGATCGGTCCATAATTGCGGCCTGGAGCGTGTTTACAATTTATAATGGACAGACGGACGGACGGACGGACGGACTGACGGACGGACACACATCTCAAATTCGCTTTATCTCGTCGAGATATGAAGATTGGTATACCACATTGGGGGTCCCCGACGAATATTTCGCGGTGTTACATGAATTTTTACCAAAACAAACTTATAATACCCTTTTCCACATTGTGGTATAGGGTATAAAAACGAATCAGTTGAAGAAGGCACTTGTTAGAAGGAACTGGTGTTGGGTATCACATGATTGGCTACGTCCGTCTCTTGCTTGTTGCGTAGTATGTTGCTTTTTAGAAGAATGGGTTACTAACCCAACACCCAACACAAGTTTTTAACACTTTTATGGGTGAACGCGCGGCACATGTTAGCTCACTACCTTCAACGGAAGTTAAAGGCAGCACGTGAAGGCCTTGTCCACTTCAGATGAAAGAGGGTCGAAGATGAGTCCGTCAGGGCCATTGTTTGGTATCTTTCATCCCATACATCACCCACTGGGAACCTCTAATGTCAACTTACAGATAGTTCTTTCAAAAAGATTTTGATAAATTACTCAAAACACCTAAAATCGCGTTTAACGATAAAATACAAAAATACGTACCTATTTTGGAAATTTTTACTGGAACCTCAAATCTGAGAAAACAGGTCTTTCAGTCAAAAAATATAGCCTAAGTCCTCAAAATACCTATAATCGGAAGGTATTTTTATAGGGGGACTATACCTACCAAAACATGGATCTATATTGACAATTTGTGGTGTAGCTGAAAACCTGCAAATACGGCAAATCAAGAGGTACCGCTATATGTGGGCTATACAAAAGCATGATATAGCCCGTCGTCGAAATTGATCTGCTTATGGAAAAAATACATACCGGTGAAAAACTGTAGCGTTCTACCTAAATTATTGGGAATGCTAGAGTGATTAAAACATGCGGACATTACTGGAGAGATTATTATTTCAGTGCATTACAAAGGGGAAAACAAATTTCCATACATACAAATGGAAACGTGTCCTCTCTATTGGTTAAAATATATATCGCTACTGAATGACTTATGGGGTTGTAGTGTGTTACACACAATTTAGTCTTACATAGGCGAAGAACAGACATGAAATACACCACTATTTTCCTATACGTTGTTTCACAAAAATTTTAAACAAAATATTTTTTTAAATTTTATTAAAACACTTTCAAAGGGACAGAGAAAGAATTTTTAACATCTTCCTTTGATAAGTTTCGTTCTTAGCAAACATATTTATTCAATCTATTTTTTCTGCTGATTCCAAGAATTTTTAAAGATTTTAGTTCTCCCCCCATTATGGAAGTAGTAGTCCTCTCTAACCCAAGAAAAATAAACGGAAACTAAGCATACAAATCCACTCATAGCGAATAAGTGTTAAATGCTACTCGAAAACAATGTGCGTGTGTTGGATTTCATATGCTTTACTCTGTTCAAACCAAACATTGTTCGTTATACCTTTTCTATGCTCCCCATCATTGTATGTATTATGATGTTACGGTGGCTATGGCAAGAAAAAAGGAAACTACAAATGTTCGAATGAATGTCTACATTCAACTACAGCTACGGAACGAACTCCAAACTAAACATCGACAATATGTTACCAATCCTAACAGCTTATGGCTTTAATACTTTCCCTTTACTTTTCGACAGGCTAAAAGAACAAGTAAAGTAAAACTAGGTGGGTTATTATGAAGGACACGATGTGTGTAATTGTCTGATGAAGATTTTGATGAAGGTGTTTGTGGGCGAAACAAATGTGTACGGGGACCCGTAGCAAAAGAACCCATAATGAAATGTGTGTTTTCGTGTGTGTGTGCGCGCTTGATATCTTGGGTTTAAGTGTTACAGGATAAATTGCTTTATCATCAGAAAAATTTGGTGATAATGTCATTTGTAGAAAAACACAACAAGAAGACAAGAAAAAACACATTGTGGATTCGTGAATATAAAGAGGGTTTGTCCAGAATCTGATGTTTGAAATTTGGAATTTGTAGCGGGTAATGTGGAGATTTCTTAATAAAACATTAACTGTGTGCTATCACTTTCTGCTTATTACAATGAAAACACACATGGCATCCAGGTGAATGGTCGTGATTAGTTTTAAGATTGCGGATATCTGATATTTTATTGGTATCCTTTTCATTAGAATTATTCACGGCGACAGTCGTGGTTAGCTACTTTTGATAAAAGTTTTTGTTTATATTCACTTGGACTCGACAGATATTTTGTTTTCAATGAATAAATAAAATATGGGAGTAGGACAACTTTATAGATGTAATGGCAAGACGGGGATTTCACGATGCCAGATTACACGAGTAGTAAATATGTAGATTAGTTTTCGCATTATATTCATAGATAATGTTGACCCTGTATTCTTTGCGAGATAAGACGCCAGATTCATATCGCTTAAACCACACTTATGGGATGAACGATTCCAAGTAACGCCCCTGATCGGCATTAACATTGCAAATCCCAGGAATTTTCTTGGTCTCTCTTTCTTCTCAAGAGGACACTGATTTCCACGTGTTGTCACATGTGGAGCTGCCTTTAACCCCTCTAAAATTTACCACCCCACAAACGTTTTTAAGACTTTGAATATGTTTGCGCTCTTTATGGAGAAAGTACAATCCACGCATTGGCAAATGTACATCAAAAATACTAGATCGATATTATGGAGGGTATAATAGGTTTGTTTTTCCGTTTGTAACGCATTGAAATAATCATTTGCGACTTTATAAAGTATGTATGCATATTCTTGATAATCGTAAAATACTGAACATATAACGGTACCGTCAAGTATTTTGACGTTTTTAGTCACATTTTACAACCGAATTAGCTAAAATTTGACATTTAGGGTTCCAAGTGATCAACAAACTTATATTCAACAAGTAAAAAAGATCTTCCGCCACTACATATAATGCCATAGGGGGTTTTTACACCCTTCGGGATGTTTGCTCAAGAAGTATGGACTTGCCCTTGAAAAAACTTTTACCATCGTAATTGAGGCAGTGAATGCAAGTTGCTTCAACAAAAATCAAAGTGATACGATAGCAGGTCTTAAAGTGAACTTATCCGAAATTTTGTCTGGGTGGTACCGGATGGATTGGACAAATATAGTCCATATCTGAACCTGATCTATATCTAGTAGATATATTAGAATGTGTAAAGTATGGACCAATTCGGCCACTTCCTTCAAGAGTTACCGTATGAACAAATTTTCGGAACATTTTTAAACTTATGTGGGGGAGGTACCTGAAGGAGTGGGCCGATATCGCTTATCTTCAAACTTAGACTCTGTTTGGACAAAATATTACTAAGGCCAAATTTTGGACCGAATCGGCAGATCTCAGGAAGTATGGACTTACCCCTAATGAAACTTGTACAAGTTGCTAAATCAAAAATCACAGTGATTCGAGAGATGACCCTAAACTGAACTTTTCCGAAATTTTGTGTGGGAGGTACCCGAAGGAGTGGGCCGATTGAAACCTTACCTAAACCTACATTGAAACCTTATCTATGTCTAGTACACATTTTACGATGGGCAAAGTATGGACCAAATCGGTTACTCTCTTCAAGAGTTATCGTGCGCACAAATTTTCCGAACATTTTCGAACTTTTGTGGGGGAGGTACAGGAAGGAGTGGACCGATATAGCCCATCTTCGAACTTAAAGTAAGTTTGAGCAAAATATTACGAAAAAAGTGTATATACCCTCGTTAGCATAAATGCTGAGGGTATAAAAATTACCATGTTTTGGTATAGCTCCCATATAACTGTACCTGCCGATTTCGGTATTTTGAGAATTTTAGCTACACTTTTTGAACGAACTAGCTGTAATTGGACACTTTAGGTTCTCAGCGGCCACAAAACTTCTCCACCATAAATCGTCAATATAGGTTCATGTTTTGGTATAGCCCCCATATAACGGTACCTCCCGATTTTCGGTATTTTAATGGTCTCAGCTACATTGTTTGACGGAACTACCGACTTTGTAGGTTCCTTACAATTATAAAACTTTTCCACCAAATATTGTAAAAATAAGTCGACACTTTGATATAACCCCGTAGGTGGTACCTTTCACCTGGCTGAACACATATTTTATTTAAATTAGATTAGAACCAGAAGTGTCGTGCTGCTACCGAAGAGAAAAATGCGGCATATAGGGCTACTCACAATCAGTAGCAACGCGTACCTCACAAGAGAAGTATAGGGAGAAAAGAAGAGAGGATATTTTCCGCAGGAAAAAGAGAGAAATGGAAAAGCGGAGTGTGAAACGAGTAAGAACGGCATTAAGTTCGGTCGGGCCGAACTTTTTATACCCTCACAACAAGTTGTATTGAAGTAAAATCGAATAATTAGTTTCCTTTCGTGTATGAAGAAGATTTAATACTAAATTTCAGCAGTTTCGGTAAAAACAATGTGAGACACCGTTCTATGGGGGCTATTTCAAAACTTCGATCTATAACGACAAATTTCTGACGGAAAGTTTTTAGACTCAAAGAAGACTTAATACCAAATTTCCTATATTTCGGTAAGAGAATGTGGCTAAAACTTTAAAAATTCAGAAAATCGAGAAGTATGCTTCTATGGGGATATAGGAAGACGTGGACCTATACTGATAATACTCTTCTGGAATATTTTATAACTCTTGGAAGACTAAATAACGAATTTCAGCCATTTCGGTGGGATATTGACTTCGCAATCTTCAGTATTACGAAAATCGGCAGGTACCGTTCTAAGGGTGCTATATCGAAACGTGGAGTTATAAAGACGCAAAGCGTGGATCTGTACAGACAAATATCTGGCGAACTGTTTTATGTCACATTGAAGACTAAATACCAAATTTCAGCCATTTTGGCGGAATATTGAAGCCACAACCTTCAAAATACGGAAAATCGGGATGTAACTTTCCATGGGGGCTATATGAAGGCGTGGACCTATACCGATAAATTTTAAGGGGATGTTTTAGTACCCCCAAGGAAGTCTAAATACCAAATTTCAGCAATTTCGGTGGAATATTAAGTCCACAACGTTCAAAATAACGAAAATCGGGAGGTACCGTTCTATGGGGGCTATATGAAGGCATGGACCGATACCGACAAAGTTCTGGGGGAAATTTGTATACCAGCAAGGTAGACTAAGTACCAAATTTCAGCCATTTCGGTGTGATAATGAAGCTAAAACCTTCAAAATTCCGAAAATTGGGAGGTACCCTTCTATGGGGCTATGTGAAGGCGTGGACCCTTTTTCAATACCAACCATCCTGCAAGTAATAAAAACTTCTGTGTCAAATATTGACTCTCTATCTTTAAAATTGCGAGACAGACGGACATGCTTAAATCGACGTAGAATTTTATGCTGATCAATAATATATATACTTTATAGGGTCTCCGACGTATATTTCGATGTGTTACAAACGGAATGACAAATTTAATTATACCCTCCATATGGTGGAGGGTATAAAAATGTTATACCTAAAATTGTGAAAGGAAACAAATTATACCATTTTAATTAAATCTGTTTTATGGTGAAGGATATAAAAAGTTCGGACCGGCCGACGACTTTTACTTGTTATACCCTACACCACTATGTGGGGAGGGTATTATAAGTTGGTTTTGCCCAAAAAGTTTGTAACGCATCGAAATAATGGTCGCAGACCCATACTTATATATACTAAAATGAATGTCTCGACGAGCTGAGTCGATCTGGCTATGTGTGTCCGTCCGTCCGTCCGTCTGTCCATCTAAACATTGTAATCACGCTACAGGTCGCAATTTTGATCGGATCGTCAGGAAATTTCGCATGTTGATGGGGGTCCCGGAGGGGAAGAAGCCTATTGATTTTGGTGATGGTCGGATAATATTTAAGGCTCGGAAAGGGCAAAAAACTTAGGTGGATAAAAAGACAACGTTTTTTTCCAAAGCGAATATCTCAGATTCTATATGGGCTATACCAAAAGCAAAACCTGACAATTAAAGTAGAAAATATCACCTTTCTAATGATGTAAAGTAGGTGCTAGTAGGTGATAAAACAACGAAGATAGCACAATAGTAGCAAATAAAACGCCAATTTTCATTTTTGCGATTTTAATTATATTGACGAATAAGACAGCTTTAGTTGTAAACTTTCCAAAAGCAAAGCCTGACTATGAAAGTAGAAGATCCCGTCTTCACAATGATGCAAACGGAGATATCGCAATAGTCGGTAATACATCCCATTTTTCTATTTTTTTGGAAATCACGCTACAGGTCGCAATTTTGATCGGATCGTCACGAAAATTTGAGGGTTAATGGGGGTCTCACAGATGAAGAAGCCTATTGATTTTGGTGATGGTCCGATAATATTTAGGGGTCGGAATGGGCAAACACTTATTTGGAGAAAAGTCAACATTTTATTTCAAAGCCAATATCTCTGTTTCTTTAAGAGCTATATCAAAAGCAAAACTAGGCAAGGAAAGTATAAAATATCACCTTTACAACGATATAAAGTAGGTTGTCGTAGGTGGTCAAATAGCAGGGATATGGCAATAGTCGATAATGCATCCCATTTTCTGATTTTTTTGTAATCACGCTACAGGTCGCAATTTTGATCGGATCGTCACGGAATTTTGGGGGTTAATGGGGGTCCCAAAGAGAAAGAAGCCTATTGATTTTGATGATGGTCGGATAATATTCAGGGGTCGAAATGGGCAAACACTTATTTGGAGAGAGGTCAACGTTTTATTTCAAAGCCAATATCTCTGTTTCTTTAAGAGGTATATCAAAAGCAGAACCTGGCAAGGAAAGTAGAAAATATCACCTTTACAACGTTGTAAAGTAGGTTGTCGTAGCTGCTCAAACAACATAGTTATCGCAATAGTCGATAATGCATCACATTTTCTGATTTGTTTGTAATCACGCTACAGGTCACAATTTTGATCGGATCGTCACGAATTTTTTGGGAGTGGATGCGGGTCCCACAGAGGAAGAAGCCTATTTAGTTTGGTGATGGTCGGATAATATTAAGGAGTCGGACTAAGCGAAAAGCTTATGTGGAGAAAAGTCAACGTTTTTTTTTTGCGAATATCTCCGCTTCTGGTTGGAGTATTCCAAAAGGAATACCCGTCAATGGAAGAAGAAAAGATCACGTTTATATTGGTGCAAAGTATGTTGGCGTAAGTGAGCAAACCGAGATATTGCAAAATTCAGTAATATACCCAATATTTCCATTTTTTGTAATCATGCTACAAGTTGGAATTTTGATCGGATAGTGACGAAATTTTTAAGGGTAGATGGGGGCCCCACTGAGGAAGAAGCCTATTGATTTTGGTGATAGTCGGATAATATTTGGGGGTCGGAATGGGGAAAAACTCATTTGGAGACAAATTCAAAGATTTATTGAATATATCGGCTTCTAGTAGGGGTATTCCAACGGCAAAGCCTGTCAATGGAAGAAGAAATTACATTACAATTACACTGGTGTAAAGCAGGTTGGCGACGGTGGTCAAACAAGGGAGATACCACAATAGTCGGTAATGCATCCAATTCTTCCATTTTTTGCAATCAAGCTACAGGTCGTAATTTTGATCGGATGGTCACGAAATTTCGGTTGCTTATGGGGGTCTTAGAGAGAAAGAGGCATATTATTTTTGGTGGTAGTCGGATTATATTCCCTAAAAGAAATGTGTACCAGTGAAAAGTTTATGCACAGGGGTATCACATGGTCGGCCCCTTCCCGACTATAGCCTTTGCTCACTTGTTTTATTATACATATGTTTGTATATTCGTTTTTCGGCTTAATCATGGCCCTGTGTCAATCTCCAGCTCCACTAGTGTAAGTTGAGTAGATTTGGCGGGGCAGTTGAAAAGGCGCCGGGTGTTGTGCTGGCCTGTGCCGCATGCTGGGCACATGTTTTGCACAGTGTCGTCGATCCTTGCCCTATATGTATTAAGACGACTGTATCATCTCGAACATAGCTGAACCAAAATTGCTCTGGTTTGTCATGGCAGCTGACGCTCCTCATCTGCGATAGATGGGGGCTGAGGGGAACAAGAACTGCATTTAAACGACAGTCGATCTGCAACTGCGTCCGTATTCAAACCCGCTTGATATACTTGTTAATCTATGGGTTTTCTTTTGTAACGCTGGACCTCTTCTTCTAGATCATGAAGATTCTCCTTGACCTGTTTGAAAAGGTGGGACCTACTCACCATATGGTGATTCGGATGGCCCTCCTGGCAACAACCGAGCAGTTACTGCAACGAAAGCATGTTATTGTGTTGCTGTACTGGAAGAATATTTTCCCTCTCATGTATATGGTCCACTGGAGTCATGAGCAGGCACCCTGTCGCCGCCCTGAGACATTCTAGACCCCTAGAATGTTGAGGTTGTTTGTGGTAGCAATTCTGCTGTGCAATGCCGTTTGCAGGGGGCGGAATACAGGAGAGTTAGAGGATAAAAAAATCCGGAGATATTACCCCAGGGAACTCACTGCTTCACTCTACGGGGCTTAGACTTCTTGTTACTGAATTCCACGTACGACTGGAGTTCACATATATAATTGAATATTCAAAGTTTCAAGCTTGGTCGGAGGGTTGTCTGCTCAATGGCACAAAACAGCGTGGAGCGCTTAGCAGTATGAAGGGCTGTTAATAAGTCAAACGCCTACATCACTATTCTATCTCACGGCTTTGTCTGGTTGAATCCTCGAAAAATATGTGTGGAGATGGCGTGTAGCGCTATTGTCGGCATGTACGATTCACCTTTGCTGGCATCCTTCAGTATGGGAATTTTTCAGACTTCGGGTACGATGAATGATGGCTAGCAAGAGGTTGTGAACTTCAGTGAGGTACTGCAATCGAGGCATATCCAGCTATTTCAGCATTACAATGTAGGTTCAATTATGTCCCAACGCTTTTGCTGATTTAGCGTTCCTGATCACATTCACAAGATCATCCATTGTCTATTGTGGTGATTCATTCTCGACAGGAAGAGATCTAATTCGACGTAGTAGCAGTCTCTTCGCCTGCCACTCCCGGAACTCGAATGATTGTCAATTGAAATAACTTCCGCACGTGTTCGTATCAGTCAACGCAACGTCGCCAAACGAGACTTCTCCCTTCTTCCCTTGATTTGAGAGTGATTTAACCGTTGCTCACAATGCATATGTTCCGGGTCCAACGTTGCAACTCTTCAGATGATTTAACCACTTCTTTCGCTTATGTTCACCGACCAACTTGTTCACTTCCAGTGTAAACTCCCTTACTCTGGGTTCACTAGGGTTGGCACGACGAAGCTCGTCATGTTCGACCACTAGGTATATGGCGAGCGGCTGCAGCAGTGTTGATGTCTCGGAACGTCTTTTCTGCCACACGAACATCTGAAAGGTTGGGCAGATCTCTGAAGCGGTGATTAGTGAACTCCCTGAGAAAAAAACAAGAAGCATTTTCAAGGTCCACAAAACAATTACCAACAATTTTGAAGTAATTCTTCGTTCAGCTTAGCACCTTCATAAGCCCTACAAATACCGAAAATCGGGAAGTACCGTTCTATGGGGGCCGCAACCTTCACAATACCGAAAACAGAGAGATTCTGTATGAAGGGGTGGATTTTTACCGACGAATTTCAAATGGAAAGTTTTATACCCCCAACAAAGACTAGCCACCAAATGTAAGTCATTTCGGAGGGATATTGAGAACACAATACCAGAAATCGGCAGGTACCGTTTACAGGGGAATATACAGACCTATACCAACAAATTTCAGGTGGAAAGTTTTGTACCCCCAGCGAAGACTAAATAAGGCTAAAACCTTCAAAATACCGAAAATCAGGCTTCAATGTTGTAGAAAAAATTCTGTCAAAAGCAATTTCATCTTTGTTTATATTCATTTTCATACGGGCAAAATGTGCCTCTTCGAAATAATGGTTTCAGACCCCGAGTATGTTTGGACGAAATGTGTTTCAGACAATTTGGAGTTGATTTAGCAACGTCCGTCCGTCTGTCTGTCTGGCTGGAGCGCACGATAACTCTCGAACGGATCAACCAGTTCGGTCCAAAATTTTGGCTTTCGTAATATTTTGTCCAAACTTAGTTTAAGTTCGAAGATGGGTAATATCGGTCCACTCCTTCCGGTACCTCCCCACAAAAGAACGGAAATATTCGGAAAAATTGTGCGCACGATAACTTTTGATGGGAGTGACCGATTTGGTCCATACTTTACACATCGTGAAATTTCTACCAGACTTAGATGAGGTTCCAATATGGACTCAATTGGTATACCCCTTCGCGTACGCACACACAAAATTTCGGAAAAGTTCAGTTTAGGACCTGCTCTCGAATCGCTTTGATTTTTGTTTTAGCAACTTGTATTCTCTGCCCTCCATACGACGGTACAAGTTTTATAAGGGGCAAACCCATACTTCCTGAGAAGATAGCCTGAAAGTTGCAAAAAACCCCTACGACACCGTGTGAGGTGGTTGGAGCGCAAATAACTCTCGAACGGATCTGCCGATTCGGACCAAAATTTGGCCTTAGTAATATTTTGTCCAAACATAGTTTAAGTTTGAAGATAAGCCATATCGGCCCACTCCTGCAGGTACCTCCCCCACAAAAGTTCAAAAATGTTCGGAAATATTGTTCGTACGGTAACTCTTGAAGGGAGTGGCCGAATTAGTCTATACTTTACACATGCTAATATATCTACCAGACATAGATCAGGTTCAAATATGGACTATGTTTGTCCACTCCATCCGGTACCTCCCACACAAAATTTCGGATAAGTTCACTTTAAGACCTGATATCGAATCACTTTGATTTTTGTTGCAGCAACTTGCATTCGCTGCCTCAATTACGATGGTAAAAGTTTTTTTAGGTGCAAGTCCATACTTCTTGAGCCAACAGCCCATATGTTGTGGCTGGAGATCCACTTTTAGTATCTTCTCCTCAAAACTTTTGATCTTTAATCTTAATCAACGTTTTTGTCGGTTCAAACGCCCAACATTTTTAAAACCCCCTACAGACATACGTTTTTTGGGAAAAAATTGTTTCAATATATACAGGCTGAGGGTATATCTCTGTCGGCAAAGCCGACTGATACTTTTTTGCTTGTTTGTTTCCATTAGCTTTCCATTGATGGATGAAAGTGTTGCGTTCAGAGGTGATGAAGTCGGGCTGTCGGGTTGCCAGGTGACTTTGTTTGTCAAACCAGGTGATACAATGGTAGGGACGTCCTCATTTATGGACAAAACGTAGATCTATAAATCTTCCCAGCTATACCCTTCTGGTCATTTCCGAGGATCGAATGTTTTAACGCATGATGAGAATTGAAGTCTCCCAATAGCAGACCTTCCAAAAGCGGGCTGTTGTTGGGCCTATAACATGGAGTGCAGTTGTTTATCGACGACATGTGTGGTTTTAAAGGAAAGCTAACCCCCCACTTCCACTTCTGGTGCGATTCTTCCTCAGTACATTGTAACCATCGCAACGTTCTAAGCTGCAGTTGTTGTTGAGCTTGGTTTCCAGCACCGCCGCGACAATGACATTATCCCGACTCATGAAATCGACTACTTCTTTTATCATATCCCGGAGTCCATTGCAATTAATTTGCAAAACAAGATTTTGAAGTAATTGAAGACTTCGTTCAGCTTAGCACCTTCATAAGCCGCAACCTTCACAATACAGAAGAGCGAGGGGACGAATTTCAAATTGAAAATTTTATACCCCCCCACCAAATGTCAGTCATTTCGGCGGGATATTGAGGATACAATACCAGAAATCGGCAGGTTCCGTTCTGTTGGGGATATTTGAATGTGCGGACCTATGCCAACAAATTTCAGGTGGAAAGTTTTGTACCCCCAACGAAGACTAAATAAGGCTAAAACCTTCAAAATATCGAAAATCGGGCTTCAATGTTGTAGAAAAAATTCTTTCAAAAGCAATTTCATCTTTGTTTTAGATGTGCGTTTGCAGCTTTCTTTTAAAATTGTGTAATAAGTTCTGTTTTGCCAACATTAAGTTGCGCGTATCTTAACTTGGATCCCAGGTAATGATCCACCCCAGTCGATATTTGATGTTCAAATCTTTCATAATTATAAATGTGGTTATTTGATAAATGGTCAGTTGACAATCTTATGCACACCAAACTGATGACATTTTGGGAGTCAATTAGCCCAATTTCCTTGTCGTATTAACTTCATTAAAGCAAGTGAAAACGTTCTTTGTGAAGATACGGAAATCTTCGTTCATATCATACTTGCGGGGGAGTCCTTATACATATCTTTCTGTTCTTGTTTCTTCTTATTTCAATTACATTGTTAAAAATAAATTAATTTATGAGAAATATTGTAAAATTCGCCACTTCCTTAGACCACCCACAAATATATCAACTTGTTATTGTTATTGTTACCATGATTGTTTAAGTTTGGTCAATTTTCATTTTTGTGTGTTACATAAAATATTTGACTTTCGAAATTTGTTGTTTAAAAATTGCCTTAAAGCAAATACATTATACAACAACTTTGGTTGTTTTTGTTGTTCATTCAGCTCGCCTTTTTCACAAATATTTGCACAAAGGCAACCTCAAATTATTGTTGTTATTACTCTGTTTGTTTTTCGCAGATTTGATATTGTTTATTATTGTGACCATCTAAGAACACATCCACACGTAAATATACACTGCACACATGTACTTATATATGCACATATTCATTTTCTCGAAAAGGAGAGATTTCCCCCAAACGCACCCCAGACATACCAAGAGATAGTAGGACACTCCTTCGTAGCTACTAAATTCGCCTACATACATATGTTTGTTTTGTATAAAAAGTAAATATTTGTTAAGTGCGTGTATGTTTTTGTATGGATGAGTGCAAATGTGTTGATGTGTGTGTGGGTGTGCGTGTGAATGAACACATAAAATGTGTGTTTTCCCAGTATGCCCAGTTTAGTCTGTGGTTACTCACCTTCATCTTCTTTTTAGCCGTAAAAACATTTTGTCGCTACCATTGCTACCCATTACCCGGGTATCACCCACATCTTAAGTAAACTTCCGGTTTCCCCCCATTCGCCACGACCTAAACTAATGCTATGCTTTTAGCTCAGTTGGAATTCATTGCCAGCTTGCTATATATTTATTGGTAAGCCATTCTTTCGTGTATTGGCATTTGTCTGGTAAAAGATCTGCTTGTTGTTGTCAGTTTGGGAAAGAGTATGTCAGCATTTCGAAATTGGGATGTTGCAAAAAAACAACACAGAAAAACGAAACATATAAACAATTGAGACATCAACAACAAAAACTACACACAAGAACTATGGCTACAAATAAAAATAACATCAAATCTTACCATCAAGTGGGAACATGAAGAAGAACAACAACAGCAATTCAATTGTATTCAGGATATTAAGGCAATATATTGTTTTGTCAAAAAAAAAGGAAAAAAAATACAGAGAACGACAAGAAATGAAAACAAACTTACAACAAGTAACAATATTAGTTGAGTTATTTACACAAGTACAGTGTGACGACTTCTTATTGTAACATACTATAGATCATATAATATAATACGGGTATTTATTATCTGTAAAATATAAAAAAACATTGTCATAGCTTTTAGAATGTCATCGGCATTAACTGTTGAGAGATTACCGCTACAATATCGGCACACTGCATAAATACACATACTTCGAGAAGTTAAAACGCAAATGACACGTGGGGTTTTAATGCAGACAAGACAATGACGGCGGTGATTTCGTGTCGTAAATTATTTTCGTATGATTGCTTAAGTCTGGAGTATTCCCTCATAGGCTTAACTTCATCTTTACCTTTGAGAGTAATGTTTACAAAACGCACTGACAGCCTGCAACATTTACTGATCGCTACCAATATCATGATTTCATCCCGACGAAGGGAATTATCAATTGGCTTATCTGTTTTGAAATGATGATTTTTCTAGTGAAAACCTTAACTCTCATGTTAATGAGAATGATGCTCACTTTTCGGCTTTCCCAAAAAACACCAGAACAGCACGATTCAACTAAGAAATCATCGATTATATATTATTTCTTAATAAGATATTCTGTAATGAATACACAGGTCTTCACAATGACATTTGGTAAAGAAGAGGCAAGTACCCAAACCTTCTTATTAGACAGTCGAAGGTTCCATTGCCTTGCTATTCCACAAGCGGTTTTTAAATAATTATATCCTCAAGACACACAGTTCCACTTTTATTTTTTGTTAGAAGAATAAACCCTTAACCATTGTATGGAGGGTATAAGTTTGTTTTTATACCCTCAGCATTTATGCTATACACTTTCATACGTGCAAAATGTGCCTCATCGAAATAATGGTTTTAGACAACAAGTATGTTTGGACGAAATGTGTTTCCGACAATTTGGAGTTTTAGCAATGTCCGTCCGTCCGTCCGTCTGTCTGTCTGGCTGGCTGGAGCGCACGATAACTCTCGAACGGATCAACCGATTCGGTTCAAAATTTGGCTTTCGTTATATTTTGTCCAAACTTAGTTTAAGTTCGAAGATGGTTTATATCGGTCCACTAATTCCGGTACCTCCCCCACAAAAGTTCGAAATTGTTCTGAAAATTTGTGTGCACGATAACTCTTGAAGGGAGTAACCGATTTGGTGTATACTTTGCACGTCGTTAAATTTCTACCAGACTTAGATTAAGTCCCAATATGAACTCTATCGGTTCACTTCTTCGTGTACCTCCCACACAAAATTTTGGAAAAGTTAAGTTTAGGACCTGCTCTCGAACTGCTTTGATTTTTGTTGTAGTAACATGTATTCACTGCCCTTCATACGACGATGTAACCTTCATCAAGGGCAAGTCCATACTTCCTGAGAAAATAGCCGAAAGGTTGCAAAAAACCCCTTTGGCACCGTGTAGAGTGGTTGGAGCGCCACATAACTCTCGAACGGATGAATCGATTTGGTCCAAAATTTGGCCATCGTAATATTTTGTTCAAGCTTAGTTTAATATCGAAGATGGGCCATATCAGTCCACTCCTTCAGGTACCTCTCCCACAAAAGTTCAAAAATGTTCGGAAAAACTGTGCGCATGATACCCCCTGATATATAGATAATATATTCACCAGATATAGATCAAGTTCAAATATGGACTATATTTGTCCAATCCTTCGGGTAACTCCCACACAAAATTTCGGATAAATTCGCTTTAAGACCTGCTCTCGAATCACTTCGATTTTTGTTGAAACAACTTTTATTTGCTGCTTCAAATACAACGGTAAAAGTTTTTTCAGGGCAAGTCCATACTTGAGAAAACAGCCCCAAAGGTGTAGAAACCCTCTATGTCACCATATGTAGTGGCTGGAGAGCACGAAAACTTTCGAACTGATCAACCGATTTGGTTCAAAATTTGACCTTTGTCATACTTTGTCGAAACTTAGTTTCATTTCGAAGATGGGCAATACCGGTTCCCAACTACCGGTACTTTCCCCCAATATTTAAACAAATCACTAAAATGGTATGCACTATATCTCATAAACGGGCAACCATTTTGGACCAAACTTTGGATCTCCTAATATTTTGTTCAAATTTAGTTTAACTTCAAAAATGGCTCATATCGGTCCTTAGGGTACTTCCCCCACAAAAGTTCAACATTTGTGTCTAAGTGCAGTTTAGGGTCTGTTCGAAGAACATTTTGAAATGTATACCGATGCTGTTCGTTGTGGTTCTGTTTACAGCGATATAATGTTTTCCGTGGACAAGTCCATGCTTCCTGACATACTGGTCAAAACAGAAATGACTAGTGGGCTCGATATCTATCAAAAAGGTATGAATACCATAATGGACTAGGTCGGTCCAGTTCTTTAAGTACCTCCCCCGCAACACTTTTGAACTTTAATCCTAATCCACATTTTTGGCGGTTCATACGCCCATAATTTTGAAAACCCCCTAAATGCATAAGTTTTTTGGGGAAAAAAGTGTTTCAATTTGCACAGGCTGAGGCTATATTTCTGTCGACAAAGCCGACTAATACTTTTTTACTTTTTTACTTGTTTTTTGTTTTTAAATTACAAGAAACCGTGCACATACTATGAAAGAGGGCCGAAAAATAGAAGACAAGTGTATCGGCGTTTTTAAAGTTAACGCCGAGAAGTACCCTAAATGCATGGGGCAAATTGTCCCTATTCGGACATGTTTGGAAATAGTGTAGATAGGATTCCTTAAATTCCTTGCATTTTATGCACATAGTGTCTTTGGCAATGTTACTGCCAACAATACGAAAATTTTTTTAGTTTAGTATTCTGTATTCTTGGGTCTATAGTTAAATTTTATGGCGAACGTTTTTGTAGAATATTCGGATCCGATTTGATCGCAGAGACCAAAAATTACCCTTTAATGACTTGCTTGATAGTTGTTTATTTTTTTTTTTTTTAACAAGAAGACTTCTCATGCCTAAATCGCAAGGATTCCTAATTCGAATATTTCCAAAAATGTACAAATAGGGGGAACTTCCCCGACGCATTTGGGGTACTTCACGACGTAAACTTTCAAAACGCCGATACACGTGTCTTCTATTTTTCGGTCCTCTTTCATAATCTCCGTGGTATGGTTACTTGCGCAAGCAGATAAGACAGTACTTGTTGTGTTCGAGAGAAAAATTCTCCGCAAGAATTCTCGAATGAAACACGAGCTATACCTGATATACACTGATATCGACATAGATAAACGTATTGAGCTACAACGATTGCGTTGACTTGGTCATGTCATAAGAATGAACAACGATGCCCCCGGCAAAAATGGCGCATGCACATGAGCCACAAGGCTGTAAACGAAAAGCTGCTAGGCCAAGATGTAAAGAACAGGTGAAAGGTGACATCGAAGCCCGTGGTTTCCTATTTTAACTGAGGACCTAGTATCAGTTAACGTCATCTTACAAAGCCGAATGAGTTTTGCGGGGATACCAAATAGAGGCATGGCTTGGAATTCCTTTGTGCGTAGGTGGCTGTTGAAGGCTGCCTTATAATATAGGTGTTGATCTGCATCTCATATGCCTTCTACAGCATTTGCCGCAGGATAAATATCTGGTCAATAGTGGAGTTGCCAGGTCTAAGGCCGCATTATTTCGTTCGCATAATATACCTGACACTATCGTGCTGGCAATGGGGATAAGACTTATGACCCTATACATAGGTAGGGCATACAGCTTTATCTCCCTTATTGTGGTCTGGACATAGAAAGCTCAGGTTTCAATTGTGGGGTATGCGTTATTCCTGCCAAATGAAGCTAACTAACTAATTCATACACCTTATCAGCATGTCGCCTCCGATTTTGAACAGCTCGGCTGGAAAGCCATCGCCTCCTGCTGCCTTATTATTCTTCAGCCGGTTTTTTGCTGCCTTTACCTTATCTTGGCCGGGTGGTATACATACATTCAATACCATCTTCTGGGATTGGATCTGTGGTATATTCGTCGTCTTCCCTACTATTGGATACTGTTGAAACTATTTATTGTTTGGTGATGATGTCTGCTGCGTGCGAAATGAAAAACGATGCGTGTTGCTTGGTTGAGTGCTTTATTACGAGTGAATCTTGTTCTACTTACACACTACACAAGTATGTATCTCTACCATTTTTTCTATTTACAAACAAGATTGATCGCTGATGTTGGTGTGTTTTGCATGAACTTATCGTGGAGATACTAATATTACAACAGATACCAACAGTTTGGATAAATTCACTTTTCATATCCTGAGCACACTACCTGTATCAGTTATCAAATTAACTTGCTGGTCTCTACAGGAGGATGTGCCTGTACCAAATCCATCAGTTTGATGTTTCACTCTTTGGTGGAACTTTCGAGCTTCATTCCGTCTCACGTACATCTCGATTTTTTTACACTTCGCTTTATCATTTCTTTCTTTTTCTTGCGGAACGGACATTTATCCTCTTTTATTTCCTCCGATACCTTTAGGCCGCATTTTTCTCTTCAGTAGCAGAACGACACTTCTGGTCATACCATGGATTCCTTGGTGGAGGTGGTATTCAAGTATGTATTTTGTGGCTGCTTGCATGGAGTGGGCGAGAAGTGCCTCGATTAAGCAATTGGTCTAGTTGAGTGGAATATGATGTGACTATATGTTGTGATTGCTTTCCGATGTCCAACTTTCGTTTTGTGTCTGTTCGTACATTATTTCCTACGTTTTGCTGCAACAAGGTGATGGTGCGAGTCGATGGTTGCTCCTTGCAACGTGCTCAATTCTTGTTTTCTGATGTGAAGACAGCCATGTAAGGGTACCTGCATGTCGCGATGCTTAAATCTGGTGTTGCTAACTACCATGTTTTTGGCGCTGCAAAGTCTCCCAGCCTCATATCATTTGTCCGATGTTTAACGGTGGATCCTGAATTTCCCGACTGGCGGTCAAAGATATTCTCCTTTCCACTTTAGGTATTAAAATCGCCTGGAATAATTTAATAATGTCATGAGCAGGGCAATGGTTATATGTTTCTTCCAAGCGCTCGAAAAATATATCTTTGGTCTGTTCGTCCTTGTCTTCGTTGGGAGCATAAGCGCAAATAAAGCTGATGTTGAAAAATTTTGCTTTTATTGGAATTGTAGCAAGTCTTTCATTCACCGGCGTTGAATCTGGAGACCAGACGTTTTATCTTCCGACCAACTACAAATTCGCCGCGAAACTCAAGCTTTATGTCATGGCAGCTATAATATGGTGATCGTATTTCTTGTATGACAGTAATGTCGACCTTGTATTTTCAAGTATATCTGTCAATGTGTAAACTGCACCTTGCCCATAAAGAGTACGAACATATATTCATGATCAGGTAATATTCTGTGTCGATTATGTCCATGTCCATCGATCCCATCAATCCATTATCACTCAAGCGCCCGCAATAATTGATATAGAACGCTATTCTTTTGCACATGAGTGTATTTTTTCATAGACTGAATATAGATTATATCGCTCTATATTTTGGTATAGCTATCATATAAGGGTACCTCTGGATATTAGGAAATTTGAGGGCTTTAGTTAAAATTTTTTAACCGAACTTGCCTACAAACAAAACACGCATCTTCCCAAAGCGTCCTATCTCCATTTTTGTAGATGCTAGAGTAATTACAACAGGCGGACGGCCGGACATGCATAGATCGACTCAGAATTTTACCCTGATCAAGAATATATATATGGTAATATTCAAAAATGTTTTACAATCGTTGAAGTTAAGGTTCACCATTTAATAAGTCGCGAACTGTTAATATATTTTATAAAATATGAATATATTTACATGAACTGAAGTGTTTTAGCCACGATCTTTTAATATGGACCATAACAAATAATTTTCGTGGAAGCTGCGTTGGTGGTAATATAAAAAAATGGGTAAAAATGTGTTGAAGTTAGCAAGCTTTTTTGTGTTTTTTCTTGATTTCTGGTCAAACGAGGGAAAATTCAGACCTGAGCTCAAAGAAAGGATTGAAGAATACCCCTTGGGCAACATGATGCTAATGTGTGACTTCTCGATATATACAGTGCATCCCTCTTAAATCGATGCTGACATTTTGAAGTTTTGAAATCGGGGTTTTTTGAATTTTTCTTATAATTGGAGGGCGCAACCAGATAATGACCTAATCTATTTATTGGATTGTAGAACTCGTGATTCCACGTCGTCTGATGTATATCTCATGAGTGTGCTCCCCACAGCTCCCTAGTAATAGGAGTCCAAAGTCGAATTTTTGGTGCGTAATTTTTCTTTAAAAACCTATTTTTTGGCTTCAAAATTTACAACTATGACTCAGGTACCCTTGAACCCCGCGTGATTTTAGTTTTTTCCGCGCCGGATTCAATGAGCCCTACCGCGATCGAATCCATCCACTAAAACCGCTGATATAGATACCCTGAAAATAGGAAAATAAGCAAAATTTTATTTTGACTAATCCGCATACTTAACCGCGATTGCCCTTAAATTTTTTTACATAAATGGAATCCTTTATGCACGATTATAATATTTGTCAAAAAGGTGTGTCATGAATTTCAGAGATTCGGGAGTAGTATTCGTATTTAACCAAAAATAGAATCAGGTAGCACATCCGCGGTTCTTGACGAATCTGTATAAAATTTGTCTTATTGACGTATTTTTAACAGGGGGTCACTGAAATCGGATGCGCCTTATAATCATATGAACATCGCGTTATTTTTACCCACATGAAGCATTTTGGTGTAGTAAGATGCAACTGATGGCACACTTTTGCGGTTAAATGAAACATGGAAAAATGCAAACATATTAACAGAGATGCACTCGCTCTATGCGAAAAGCAAATGCGCCTCAACTGATTTTAACTATTTCGCGCGTTATACGGTTTTTAACTTTTATGTTTTTTCTTTGATTGTAATATCAATATCACTCTTTATTTCCTAATTCTATTGCTTATCACACTATGCAAATATACTTTCACGATGATAAACTATTTTCCTTGAAGAGGTTTTAGCAAAATAATTCAGGTTTTGTTAGGAAATTTAGCGAAATAGTAGAATAACTCCAAAAAAATTTCTCAAATTTTTCGTATTAAACCAAAAAATATATTCTTGAAATAATGTTCCAACAATAAACTTTTGTCTTTTGTTGTAGCTGCAATATGCAATTTAAAATCCTAATCAATAAAATTTTGGTCTCACATTTTTCTGGACATTGTCAAGATTCTGTACGTATTTTTAATTTATTTTTTAGAGATTTTTATGGACTCTGAGTAAGAATAAATAAAATTTACTCCAAGATTCCTTCATTATTTTTTGATTTTCCGCGAAAATGAAAATAAATTTAGCTAATATTTAGGCGTCTACGGATAGATATTAAATGTTGTTACCGATTTATATATACATTTTGGTATTGCAACACAAAGGGAATTTTTAAATATTTTTTCTTTATAAGGGAATAAAACCCCCCATAACTTTTGGGCGCAGCATCCAATTTTGTGAACGCGAACATATTTGAAACCACGATTTTTTTCTTAACCCATGTAACAAAAATCGTGAATGTGCTTGTCAAAATTTTTTTAATTTTTTTCTCGATGGAATTGTAAAGGAAATTTGAATTTTACCATATATACGTTATAGGGTAGCAAATGATTATTTCATTCCATTACAAACGGAAAAACAAACTTAGTATACCCTCGATACTATGGTGGAGGGTATACAAATATTAGAAGTCTTGGAACTAGTAGACACTCCGAATAAATTTTGAATTTTTACAACAACTTTTATAGGAATATTTCATGCCCCTATGCCTTTCCTTGTCTATTCAGCTGTGTCTAGCATGCATTATTTCTTCAACTTTGTTGGGGTGATCCAAAACATATGGCTTGGAATAGGATGAAATTTGATATGTTGGAGCCCTCTTATCTATCGAGATACCTTGTAGTTTAGCCAAGAAGTGTGTATTCCTATCTTATCCATTTTGAATAATATTCTTTCCCAAATTCTTTGAAGACAAATGTGTTGTTAACCAACATAATAAATTGGCCTTCTACTGTATTACACCTTATATCTGTTAACATCACATACGTAGTCGGTGTATATACCTTATATTTAGACAGACAACGCTATTTGTATAGGTAAACAGGCAAACATACATTAAACAAACCGAAAATATATTTGATTTCCTTGTACATCCTGTCGAGAGAAAAAACCAACACACAAAAATTGAGCAAATGTAAGCAATAGTTAAAGTGATAAAATTTGTTATGAACTAACCAAAAAAAAAAAAAACTGGAAAAATATATTGAGGATATTCTGTGGTAAGTAAATCACACACAAAAGAAGCCTTGATTATTTCATTTGAGTATATTTTGTAACACAATATTGTACGAAAAGGATTCTTTTTATGTATGTGAGTATTTATTACAAGTGTGATGACAGGAAATTTAATTCTAGAAAAAGAAAAATACATTTATAAATGTTAAATAATGTATATTTATGTACAACATATATGGAATTAAAAAATATACATACTCTGGGAGCTATGTCCACATTTTTTAACCATTTTGTGCATTAAATGCCAAATTCCAGCTAATTCAGCCTGAAAATGTACCTAAAACTTCGATATATCTAAAATGGTGATGTTTTATGGGGACTATTCAAAAACCTGGATCTGCGTCCGGAATTTTTAGAAGATACGTTTTGTGACCACTAGGTACCTTGAATGGCAAATAATAGCATATTCGAAGTATAAATATTACTATAAACGTCAAAATGCACGAAATCGGGTGGTACCGTCTCTATAACGTGGCACTTGGGTACCGAAGAATTACTACCTTATAGAGAAAATTCGTTATAGAGAAACCAAGGTAAAATGGTTAATTTGACTTACGAACATGAGTAATAAAAAAACAAACGTTTGTATACGAATAAACAAATATTGAATTTTTATTTAGGAGTGAAATAAGAAGTGATTTTCATTTGGTTTTGATTTTGCCACTTTGCTTTATCACAAAAGTCTTCACAATGAGTAATAGAAGAAAAAATATTATCCGGAACTTTGTTTGGAGGCTCCAAAAAATCGTTAACATTTTGAATTATTTCTGTAGCCGGGAAAGTAAAGGCAATTCAAAACATATTGTCCGATTAACCAATCTTCGAATCTAAATAAAAACAAATGATAAACATGCTGATCTCTATAATTATAGTCTGCGTTCGAGCACCACAAAAAATATTTATTTTGTGTGGACTGAAAAAACTGTGTTTTCAATTTTTCTTTGTTATAGAGAAAAATTCGTTATAGGGAAGTTCGTTATAGAGAAGTTTCACTGTACATATGTCCACAATTATTGGTAAAGTTTTGTGACCATTAAAAACCCTAAATGCCTAACTGTAGTTATATGATTACATATATTTTATACTCCACAATTTTTGGTACATAATTCGGACATAATTATGTGGGGTCTATACCAAAACGTGGACCGACATAGCCCATCTTCGAACTTGACCTGCCAACAGACCCATCTTGCCAAAATTTCAGCGTCCTATTTTCGGTATTTTTGTAGATGCTAGAGTGATTACAACAGACGATTGCTCGGAGGAACATGCGTAGATCGACTATGGTGGATGGTACAATACGGATGTACACACATGGGATGAAAGAAAGACCCAAATAAGTTCTAGACTTAGCAATGGGCCTGACGTTCGTTAACATGACAAAGCCAAGAATTTATCTTCATCTTTCATCTCAAATGGACACTGGTCGCCCGTTAAAGGTAGTGAGCTAAAATGTGCCGCGCGTTCACCGACAACGTTAAAAACATGGGTTGGGCCACCCATCCAAAAAATCATATTATGAAAAAAAATAAAATGAAAAACAAATGCCTTCTGAAGTTGACGCACCTGCATAATTTTTAAAGACAATGATCTGCGAATCTGCGCCTAGAATGTTATGAATCTTTATAGAGAAGGTGTAAGTTTACGCATAGGCAGATATGCTGGCTGATATCACTGCCATACAGAAAATACGACAGATTGGGAAAGGCGTCGCAACAACACGAAAAGGTGATACACTGTATTATAGCTGTCAGGATATGAATCATGAGAGGTAAAACATCTGGTCTTCAGCTTTGCCGCAGTGAATGAAAGACTTGCTACAAAACGGATAAATGCTAAATTTCTTCAATATCATTATATATTTTACGGCCGCTTAGAAAAAAACATATGGCCGTTATCCTGCCCATGACATAAATAAAATTATACGAGGCGATTTCAATGCCAAAATTGGAAAATTGGTTAGCCCAACAGTCGGGAAAAAACATGGTAGTTAACAAACCAGATTTTAATATCTCGCAATTATAAGCGCACCTGTATGTCCTCAAACCGAAAAACAAGATATCAAATCACATTGTGATAGATGGAAAATATTCATCGAGCGTGTTAAATCGTCCTGAGGAGGACATATAAAATCGGACATATAGTTCGGAATCGAACTTACGTACGAACAGACAGAACGCGCACAAGTTGGACACCGCTAAGCTGCAACCACAACAGATAGCCACATCATATTCCACACAAGTGGCCCAATAGCTTAACCAAAGCACTCCTCATAGCGATAACGTATCAGCACAGTGGCAAAATATTGCCCAATCCATGCAAAGAGCCGCAAAATCCACATACTTGGATATCAGAAACCTCCACCAAGGAACGCACGGTATAAGAAAGAGTGTCGTGCCGCATACAGTGTACTTTATAATCAGTAGCAACGCGTACCGCACGAGATAAGTATTGGAAGAAATGGAGAGAGGAGAGATGTCCTTTCCGTGGGCAAAAGAGAGAAATGTAAAAACGGGACTGTACAAAATCAAGATGTACAGGAGCAAGATTGAAGTCCGAAAATTCTACCAGATAATTAAAAACCAAACTGATGGCTTTGGTACAGTCACATCCTCCTTTAGAGACCACCAATATAATTTGGTAACAGGATATGTATCTGTGCTGTGTGCTCAGGATATGGAAAGAGAATTTTTCCAAACGATTTGTATTAAGCGACGACTATGAATATTCCACAGATCCAATCTCTTAAGATGTTATTGAATGTATACCGCCTGGCCAAGATGAGGTAAAGACAGCAATTAAGCGACTGAAGTATAATAAGGCAGCAGGAGCCAATGGCTGAAAAACCGACCTGTTCTAAATCGGAGACAACACGCTGATAACGCGTATCCAACGATTAGAACATGAACATTCTGTGTCCCGTCCACAAGAAAGAAGATAACACGGTGTGCTTTAACCAAAGGGGCACAAGTCTTCTCCCTATTGCTTATACGATAGTGTCAGGGATATTGTGCAAACGACTTAAGCCTATGCACAACGAATGCATTATGGATCAGATATTTACCTTACAGCAAATGCACATCGAGACGTACCATCCTTTTGTCGACACCCCCTTACGTTCAAAGCTATTCGAAGTCATGTCCGAATTTGGTATCCCCGACTTTGGAACGTCATTCGGCTTTATGAGATAACATTTACTGATACGATGTCCTCAGTTAAAATAGAAAATAACCTCAAGCCACATAGATCACCACGCTTTCATGTGATCTACCCAACGTTCTGCAGGAAAATGTTATATGCGATGCAAACGTTAAAACAACTGACACTATATACACATACACTAATAGTCGTATGTTATTTGCTTTTGCCGACGACATTGATATCATGGGTCGATCCGTAAAATATATAATACCTTTAAGAAGGTCGATATAGAACCTTCTAAAGTGGGCTTGGAATTATGGTGCGTCCATAGAACTTGGACCAACTATGGAAGTTGGTTCATATAATTTTGAGGTAGCTAAAGATTTCGTCTACCTCGGTACACAACAAACAACATCAGTTGTGAAATATAAAGAAAACAGATGCTATTTTCGCTTAAGTAAGCAGTTTAAAAACTAAGCCACTTCTCGTCAAACAAAAATAACACTTTGCAAAACGCTGATAGTACCTATACTAATGTATGGTTCCGATGCATAGGTAATTGCGCAAGGAGATAAGGCAGATAAGGCAGTGCTTGGTGTGTTTGAGAGAAAATTTTTTCGAAAGTTCTACGGTGAATATCGACGTCGTACGAATCACGGACTGTATCTGTTATACAACGACATCAGTATAGTTAAACTTATGGAAATACAACGATTTCGTTGGCTGGTCCATGTCATAATGATGAGTCATGATAAACCCGCTTAAAAGGCACATACATAAATCTGGTCGCTAAACGCAGAACTGGAACATTAAACCTTCGATGTACCAAACAAGTCGAAGACGAGATTGAAAAACACGGTATTCCAAATTGGAAAAGTAAAGCAAGTGATAAAGAAGAATGTTAATCTTTTCCGTTTTTAGGAAACATGTTCTGCAAAGGACCAATTATGCGCGGCACTCATTTCCCTTTTTATACCCTCAGAATTTATGCTAACGAGGGTATGTACACTTTCATTCAGGGAAAATGTGCCGCATCGAAATAATGGTTTTAGACCCCAGGTATGTTTGGACGAAATCCGTTTCAGAAAATTTGGTGTTCACACTGTTATCTAACTCATTCTTATATTCTCAAAAAGGAATCCCAACCAATATGTGATTACTGCAAGCGCTGTAATTTATCCGCCCATCATTTAGTCCTTGATTGCCCGGCACTTCAAAATTTAAGAGCGAAATTTTTCTCATCAACGAGCCCATTGGATATGCTAAAAATTGCCTCTCCTGAAAACATCACCAATATCTACAACTTTTTAAAATACCTTAACATACATCATAAAATATAATTAAGATTGTCTATTAATTACATTTTATATTTTTTCAACCTAAATTAGTTATATTGAAGCCGATAGCCTGTGTTGCTAGTGCTTTATTACTATAATTTTATTATAATTTGTTATTATAATAAATATCTTAAATAAAATAAATAAAAATTTGGTGTTGATTTAGACATGTTTGTCCGTCTGGCTGGCTAGATTCGGTCCAAAATTTGGTTTTCGTAATATTTTGTCCAAACTTAATTTAAGTTCGAAGATGAATTGTATCGGTCCACTCCATTCGGTACCTCCCCCTCAAAAGTTCGAGAATGCGCACAATAACTCTTGAAGGCAGTAACCAATTTGTTCCATACTTTGCATATCGTGAAATTTCTACCAGACTTAGATGAGGTTGCAATCGGTCCACACCGTCGGGTAACTCCTACACAACATTTTGGAAATGTTTAGTTTAGGACCTGCTCGCTTTGATTTTTGTTGTAACAACTTGCATTCACAGCCTTCATTACGAAGGTTTAAGTTTTATAAGGGGCAAGTCCATACTTGCTAAGAAATTAGTCCGATAGGTCTAAAAAACCCCGATATGGTCCAACATTTGGACTTCACATTCCTTTGATTTTTGTTGTAACAACTTTTATTCGCTTTCCCCATTACGACGGTACATGTTGTTTTTTTCAGGAGAAATTCCTTACTTTTAGAGATAATGGCCCAAAAAGCCTACCGGCACCAACTAAACTGGTTAGTATCTAAGATAATCCTCAAAGGGAGAGGGTATATAGACGTCTGAAATATTGCGTGTTACTTACTTTCTTTAGTTCCGAGGCTGAGGGTATATCTTTGACGACCAAGCCAACATTTACTTTTTTATTTATTTAATGTAATATTCAGCAGAAACAATATGATGTGAATTATTCTTCATATTTTTGTTCTATTGCTGAGTATTATATTCCAAGGAATGTCCATTGTAAAAAATATGTTAGCAAACATACGCAGGTTAGCCTATATGGGCCCAAATATAGGAAAAATTAAAAAATTTGTGCACTTTTTATTCATTTTTATTGGTATAGGAATTTACCCTCGGAGTAGACTCCGGAGTCGTGAAAAAACTGGTCTGTAGTCGGAGTCAAGCCAAAAATACATCCACTACGAAACTTTCTTCCTAGGGGTACCTCCGCCCACAAAATTTCAACACTTTTCTCTAAAGTGATGTGAACGATAAATCTCGAAGGTAGCAATCGTTTTGGTCCAAACTTGGCACATCGTATTATTCTTTCTAGATATAGATCTAGATATAGAAATTTGGGAAAAGTTCAGTATAAAGATTCGTCGGGTACCTACTAAAAAGTTTTTGCTGAAGGTTGTTTTCACGGTCACTAAAACAACGTTACAATTTTTCGGGAGTAAGTCCATACTTCCTGAGATAATAGCCCAAAAATCCCTGTCGTCACTACTAAAATGGCAAGTGTTCCATATAAGCCTCAAACTTTTTCAAAAATTTCTTCCAAACTTTGTTTAACGTAATTAAATATTTCGCGTTCTCTATGAATAAGAACTTCACTCAATTTTTCGCTCAAAAATTGTGGTATATGTCAATGATTTGGTATAACCCCAGCAAAAAAAGTCCTCCCAAAGTCATGGGTTCTGTAAGGGATTTTTGGCAGCGGTAACTACTCGCAAACCCCCTTTCTTCCCCATTATTTTTACAAGGGCATGTCGCCTCAGTTTGTAGTTATTTTATGACCACTAGAATAACTAGTTACTCTTTGTCCACTAGAAGTTGAAAAGTAAGTTGAAAAAAAAATTATATTTTTAGAACAGAGATAGAGATTTTTTTTAATTTCATCACACTTCTTACTTTTATCTTACTTTATTTTATTTCGCTCGCTGTGCGAGTTGAACACACGAACCCTCTGATTTCTAGCCAAAGACATTACATATGTGCACCACGAACTGTTTTAATTAAAAAAACTCGCGTGCCGACCGTGAGCGTTGAACACACAACCCTAGGATTTATAGTCGGACACACACTCACTGTGCCACCGTCCTCATTACTTAGTGAGGACCAAAGTAAGTAGGTTTGCCTTGTATTTTTTTAAGAAGTATCCCATTACTTTTCAGATTACTTGTAATGGGAAAAGAAGTTTGTTTACATTACTTTGTAATGGGTTACGTAATGACTAATGGATCCGAATTTTTGCTGGGACATTACGATTATGACTTTTTTTACAACCTCGTATCACTCTATTATATGTTGATGATTTTTTACCTAAGTTTAAATAAAATCTGAATTATAAGGAGGTTCGGTAAAAAAGCTCAAGCACAGAATCATTTTAAATTTTTTCGATATGAGCTTCTTTCACAAACTTTTGATGTCACTATAAGCAGATATATAACTGAGAATAAGCCTTGGAGCCACACCACACAGCCAAAATGACATAACCATTAGGTTCTCACTAAATTTATCATCATATCGTTACATAGATATCAAATAAAATTTATATATTACTGGCTGAACCAGGTGCGCTTTGCTGCCCCGACTACGATAAAATATAATGGAATGCCAGAATTATTTTAACGTTTTTAATATTTTAACGAATAAATATAGGAGATATGAAGACGTCCCAGCAAAAATCCTCATTACAAACCTCCTTTCCCACCCATTATTTTAACAAGGGCATGTCGCGCGAAATATCTGGTTATTTTGTAACCACTGAAATAAGTAGTCAGAATCTACTCAGTATCTACTTATTTCAGTGGTTACCATCTACTTTATTCAGTGGTTACAAAATAACCAGACATTTCGCGCGACATGCCCTTGTTAAAATAATGGGTGGGAAAGGAGGTTTGTAATGAGGATTTTTGCTGGAGTTATATACATACCTATTCAGGGTTGTTATGGAGCTACTATGGTAGCTCGGAGGAGGTAAAACTCCTCCAAAAGCCTTTCCGCCTATAAGTATTCCTAATGATTTAGATATATCATAATAATAAATAATAATACAGGAAATCGGCCTAAAATATAGATAGGACCAATATCCAAATCTGAACCGATTTCGATATGATTTGGCACTTTTATGTCTAGACCAAATCCCGTTATGCATTCTAAATTTCAGCGAAATTGGACATATATAGCGTGCTTGGTGCATCAAATGCGGAAAATCGGCCGAAAATATACATATATGGGAGTTATATTCAAATATGAACCGACCTCTATATAAGTTAGCACATTTATTTCTGGAACAAATTCCATCAGACCTTCCAAATTTCAGCGAAATTATGTATCGTGTTTTGTGCATCAAATGTGGAAAATCGACCGAAAATATATATTGGAGCTATATCCAAATCTGAACCGTTTTCGATATAATTCGGCACATTTATTTCTAGACCAAGTTCTGTAACACATTCTAAATTTCAGCGAAATTGGACATATATAGCGTGTTTGGTGCATCAAGTGCGGAAAATCGGCCGAAAATATATATGGGAGCTATATTCAAACCTGAACCGATTTCGATATAATCTGGCACATTTATTTCTAGACCAAGTTCTGTAACACATTCTAAATTTCAGCGAAATTGGACATATATAGCATGCTTGGTGCATAAAATAAGGAAATCGGCCGAAAATATATATGGGAGCCAGGGACGTACGCAGGATTTCATTTCGGGGGGGGGGGGGGCCCAACTTGAGAAAAATCATGAAAATTGAAAATGGTGTGTAGGGTTACGTAAAGCTTTTTTAAGGTTTTGCTGTTGATTTTATATGAAATATTGACACAAAGTATAAAAATTCAGTAGAGAAAGATCACAATATTTATGATACAATTTTAACTTTTTACAGAGTATTAAATATAAGTTATATATAAGATATTTAGAATTGATATTGAAACCACGTTTGGTATAGTCGCCATATAAAAGTTGCGCCCCGTTTTCAGTATTTTGGACCTATATGATTAAAAAATATAGGTCAACGTTATGGTATATCCCAGAATTTAAAAAAAACAGAGAATTGCCATTATTTTTAGAATATCAGCTGTAATACAGTGGTTAAAATTTATCCACGTTTTAATCCAATCCCTACTTAACTAGATTCGCGAGTATGACGAGTTGAGTTATACAGGAGTTATAGGGTATAGGGGTATAGTTCGACCCAAACATAACTCCTCATTTTACCTTTAAAAAGAAGAATTAATTACCTTTAAAAAGAAGAATAACACGAATCTGCGAGCACAGATTGCTAGCTATTGTGTCGATAACCTAAGAATAAACTATTCTTTATTGCCATAAAAACGCCAAATTTGATTAATTAAAAACTTTAGAAATTTTAAAACGGACGATACAGACTACGTTTCATAGACTCCAAATCCTTCTCAGAGTACGGTTTGAGACTACAAAACTCATGTTTGGACTAAGCAACAGCATGGTCGATCAAATATCTCAGAAACCAATTGGCAAACTCTAGCTAAGTCGTGACATTCTTCCGGCTGCATTCTTTACTTTTGGTATAATGTCAAAGAACGCCTTAACTAACTTTAATTGAAAGGTGCTTACACTTGGGAAGTTATTGCAGTTTCTGAAACCACAATGTTCATAGATGAGAAAAATCCAAAAACAAGAAAAAAATCGCTGGATGGATTTTTAAATAAATCGCGTTCAAAGTTCACATGTTTAGGTGTCTCTTAGGTTTTCACGGTTTTGCTTGGAAATTGCAAGTCCTATCGTAATGGGACTAAAAAATGTTGTAGCTGTAAAAATTCTCTACAAGATTGGCCTTTACTACTTTTTCCTAAGTTTTACCATTTTTGAGATATCAGGAAAAATGTACAAAATTGTCTTTTCCATTTCAAAAAAATCAAAAAAATTTGTTGATACTACATCAATGATTTTTGATACATAGATTAAGAAGAAAATCAGCATTCCAAATCTGTTTTCGTTACTAACTTTGATCTTTGCGCGCAAGAGATATGACCGTTTTAATTATGATAACTAGAAAAAATTCAAAAAAAAAATCGCGGCTTAATATAGTTAGCTGTTATATCCTATTATCGTTAACTGAATTCGTAACCTTTGCGATGATGCAAAAAATAATCGCGAAGTCTCAATGGTTTCGCGAAAATAAAATTTGTTAAATAATTTCACGTATTTACGAACATATTTTTGAAACAATAGCGCTCATAGTTACGAAAAATATATAAAAAAAATTATAACAGCATCCAGACTTTTTGAGGAATAAAATGAAACCTAAGTTGTGAAGGTTGGAGCTATAGTATTCATGTTATTTGTAAAAATACGAAGAAAATATTACGAACAAATTAAAATCATATTATTCTAATTTTATTTTTTCTTATGGTTTTATAGCAAAAGTTGGAGAAAAATTTTTTGAGTTCTTCGGCATTTTCGTGAAAATTTCACGCAATAATGATGATATTCCGTTGTAACAAATTTTTCGCTTTTAGTTTTCCTATTGGATAATATTATTAGAACCTTATATTAAATCACAAGGAATTCCAATTGTAGCATAACGTTAAAATAATATTATAATGAATATTACAACATTTTAGACGCATATAAACCGCGTAATTATGAAAATGACATGATGCGCATCCGATTTTCCAACACAGCGAATCAATCCCTTTTATTTGATGTACAGTTTGTGAAATTCTATTTGGCGGCCACGATGTAGCATCTGCTGCATATTAAGGTGCAAAATACTGTAAAATGGTCATAATATCCGCGAAGTTCATTTACATTTTATGCGCATACGATTTCAATAATCACCATTAAAAAAAAAAACATCATTCTATGCCGTTTCAACGCGATCCATCAAGAACCGTGGATGTAGCATCGCACTCAATTTTTAGAAAAAATCTATTATATCTCTGGATTTACGAGAGTTTTTAAATATCTGTTTTCGCGCAGTTTAAACTCGCGTATCGATCTATTTATTTAAGTCGAACTGACACATCCAAAACGCGTTTTAATATGCGATATTTTCAAAATAATTTTTTGCAAATTTTCGAAATTTGAGGGGTATCATATCCGCCGATCTAGTGGGTGGATTTTTACGCGTCGTGGCTTGTTAGATTCAGAACGTAAAAAAAAACTAAATTTACGCGGGTTTCCACGAAAATCGAATGACGTTTGTAAATTTTAAACCAAAAAAATACGTTTTTGAGAAAAATTTACGCACAAAAATTTCGTGTTTAGGCGCAGATTACTGTGATCCTGTGAGGGCTACACCCTAATGTTACACATTAAAAAATGCGACATCGCGAGTACTACAATCCAATAATAAGCTTTTAGGGAAATCCATCTGCGCGTCCCGATTAGAGCAAAAATTCAAAAAACCCCATTTTTCAGGTTTCAAAATGTCAGCATCCGTTTGAGGTAGATACAGTGGATATATTAAAAAATCATACATTAGAAACTTCTACTCTGAGTGTGCTCTTTAACTTCTCCTTTGAGCAATAAGCTCTACATTGTGTTGTAAAACCACTAATTGGAAAATAACATAATGAAACTCGTTTATTTCAACGATCTTTTCCGATTTTTTTACATTAGTACGACCACAGCTTCCGCTCAAATTATTATTTTAAGAAACCCCTCGGTGAATCGGGCTAAAACAGTTTATTTTGCCGAAATGAGGTCAAAAGTTATGGTATAGTAAAATTGATCGCGAGTTTCAACATAAGTTAATTTTCTACAAAAAGCTTGATATAGAAATTCAAACAATTATAAAACAATGTCATGTATGGTGTCCTTAACTAACTTTAGTTGAAAACGGCTTACACCTGGGAAAATAGATGGAGGGATTTTTAAATAAATCGCGGTCAAAGTTCACATTTTTAGGTTCATTTTAGATTTTCAGGATTTTGCTGGAAGCGGCAAGTCCTATCGAAAGGCAACTAAGGAAAATGTTGTGGCAGTGAAAATCCTCTTTAACATTTTCTTTAGTCCCATTTCGACAGGACTTGTCGTTCCCACGCAAAATCGTGAAAACCTAAAATAACCCAAAAAATGTGAACTTTGATCGCGATTTATTTAAAAATTCCTCCGGCGATTTTTGTTGTTTTTTTCATCTATGAATAGTTACTGCGCCCACAAGCCATTTTAGTTGGTCTCCTTAGTATTTAGAGCTTTGAAGCATGGACTTTCCCCCTCAAAATTTGATATCGCAGTAAACAAGACTACAAATGTCAAAAAAGTCCAAAGGATCAGTCTTAAGCTGCACTTATGTTGAATTTTGAGAGGGACGTACATGAAGATGTTGGCCACACATATTCTCTTGGAACTTGTTGTACATTTGGAAAAAAAAATTTTATTTGAAGAACTGGACCGATATAATCAATTTTGGGTTCAATATATTTCTGGAAGAAATACTGCGATGTGCAAAGTTCAGATCGAATCGATTACTACCATTTTAGCGAAATTTTTTTCTTTACGAGATCCAAAACTTTGACAAAATCGGTTGATCCGTTCGAAAGTTATCATGCGCTCCAGCCTGCCAGACAACTGAGATACAGACGGACGGGCTGTCCGTCCAAATATATCGCTCATTTACTCAAAGAGTGGCATAACTCAAAAAACGAGTTTTTTGAGTTAGCAATTTCTATTTTTTCTACGACTTCTATTTTATCTTGTGTCAAATTTTCATGTTGATATCTCTAAAAATCAACGAGTTACACCTTGTTTTCTAGGAGTTCCGCAAAAATCAACAAAAAGGTTTTTTGAAGTTATAAAGCACTAAAACAATTCGAATCATGCTTGATCTTGCAATTTGTGCATTAACCTTTTTAAGTTGGAAGTCAAATTTTATTCCGCAACTTAAAACGCGTTTTTCTCGAAACTAGGGAACAAATGCAAGTGAGTATGCTATATATAGCAAATTTTAGCAGTTTTTGACGAACACAAATTCATTTTTCTTCTTCAAGTAAAAAAAATGTTGGTGAAAGCAGCGAAACAAATTTCTAATTGGCTTTCAATATATAGTCCACGAAGAACGCTTCATACATTTTGTCCAATAGTCATTTTTCATGCACTTCCATTTCCAGAATACTGAATTATTTTGGATTCAGGATGAGTGTAAAGCCTCGAGACCTCAATATAGCTTGAATAAAACATAACAAATATGGAGTATATTCATTACGGAATTCGTATTTAATAGTGGAATGATGAGGCATGAAGACGTAATTCAGATTTCATTGGAAGTTTCTCCCGAAAGGAGTATACAAACAAAAAATTTGAAAAAAAAATCTTACATAACTTGACTTGATGTACATTTTTTGTACAGAAACTTCATATATATAAGATAGATATATAAGTTTTCATTTGAAATCTCCTAACATAAAAAATGTTTATGACAAAGAAACAATTTAATAATTGGTTATAGTAGCTTAATAAATTTTGTTCGTACGTCCCTGATGGGAGCTATATTCAAATCTGAACCGATCTCTATATAAGTTACCACATTTATTTCTAGATCAAGTTCTGTAACACATTCCAAATTTCAGCGAAATTGGACATATATAGCGTGCTTGGTGCATCAAATGCGGAAAATCGGCCGAAAATATATATGGGAGCTATATCCAAATCTAAACCGTTTTCGATATAATTCGGCACATTTATTTCTAGACCAAATTCCATTACACATTCCAAATTTCAGCGAAATTGGACATATATAGCGTGCTTGGTGCATCAAGTGCGGAAAATCGGCCGAAAATATATATGGGAGCTATATCCAAACCTGAACCGATTTCGATATAATCTGGCACATTTATTTCTAGACCAAGTTCTGTAACACATTCTAAATTTCAGCGAAATTGGACATATATAGCATGCTTGGTGCATAAAATAAGGAAATCGGCCGAAAATATTCATATGTGTATGGGAGCTATATCCAAATCTGAACCGATTTGAATATAATATGGTAAATTTATTTCTACATCAAATTCCGTTACGCATACAAAATTTGGAGATTTTATCTGTAACAGTTCTAAAGATATTTGCATACAAAATCTAATTGTTTTGGAGGTACCTCCGGTTTTGATGCTATATCTCCAGATCAACGCGAAATTTCAAAAAATGATATAGCCTATTTTCATTCCAGACCATGTAGCAGTGTACCCTAAAAATTTCAGTAAGAACTGTACAGCGGTTTTCGCGTCTATAAGGCACAAACAAACAAACCAACAAACGTACAAACAAATTTCAATTTTATATACGAAAAAAATACAATACACTGTGCAACACGAAAATTATTAACCATATTCTGTCACCGCAGTGTGATAGAACACCAAAAATGAGAAGACACGTATCTCGCCGTTTTTCCCTATCTCATCAACTTTCGCGGTTATAGGCCTCCAAAGGTTTGAGGTTTTGATGTAGAAAGGGTCATTTAGTCAGGAATATATCTTCTAAACCGTTAGGAAATTTGAATTTATCTCGGAGGCAAAGTTGTAGCTCTTGTCTTAAAGAACAAAATTTGTGAACACATATAATCCATCAAGCATCATCTGCAAGGTCAAAATCGCCATGGTCAAATTTCTTTCAAAATTTTTTCTCTAGTTTTGTTATACAACGCTCAAACCATCAAATTTGAAGCAAACAACCAACTACAAAAATGTACCTCAGATCTCAATAAACATCTTTCTAGAATATACGAACTCTGTAGAAACGGACCTTAATGGTCAAAATAGCAAAACAATTGCGATTTTTATCCTCTTTTCTAGGATTCTGCTCCATAGATGTTAAACCGTTCAAAATTCAAGAAAACAATCAACCACAATAGCGTAGCAAAGGCATCAATAAACAACTTTTTTGAATATGCGAAATGTCTGTGAACGGTTCTTAATGGTAAAAATAGCAAAAATCTTTTGAAAATATCCAATGTTTATACTTTTTTCTCCGACTCTGGTCCAAAGACACGCAACCGCCCAAAAATTAAGGACAAAAATGTACCTAAGATTTCAATAAACAACTTTTTAGGAATGATTCTTAGGGCTGAAATTCACGAACAATTGCATTTTTTTAACATTCCCCCTGCTCAGGTTTGGAAATAATAAACTGCTAAAAACTCAAGGAAATTTGAAAGGTTTGTTATTTACGGACCTGAACAGAAAAGAATGATCTAAAATAATCGAATTTTGAACTTCAAGAATCGTTCCCAGAATATTCATTTGTTCTACAAACTTGTTTGTTGAAATCTAAGGTATATTTTTGTATTTGACTGTATCCTTAATTTTAAGGCGGTTGCGTATCTTTTGACCAGAGTCGGAGAAAAAAGTATAAAACATTAATATTTTCAAAAGATTTTTGCAATTTTTACCATTAAGAACCGTTCATAGACATTTCGCATATTCCAGAAAGTTGTTAATTGAAGCCTTTGCTAGACTGTTGTGGTTGATTGTTTTCTTGAATTTTGAACGATTTAATATCTATGGAGCAGAAGACGAGAAAAGAGGATAAAAATCGCAATTGTTTTGCTATTTTGACCATTAACACCTGTTCCTTGAGGGTTCGTATATTCTAGAAAGATGTTTATTGAGATCTCAGGTACGTTTTTGTAGTTGGTGGTTTGCTTCAAATTTGATCGGTTTGATAGCTGTATAACAAAACATGAGAAAAATTTGAAAAGAAATTTGACAATGGCGATTTTGACTTTCCAGATGAAGTTTGAAGGATTATATGTGTTCACAATTTTTGTTCTTTAAAACAAGAGCTACAACTTTGCCTCTGAGATAAATTCAGATTTCCTAACGGTTTGGAAGATATAGTCCTGACTAAATGGCCCTTTTTACATCAAAGCCTCAAACCTTTGGAGGCCTATAACCGCGAAAGTTGATGAGATAGGAGAAAACGGCGAGACACGTGTCTTCTCATTTTTGGTGTTCTATCACACTGTGGAGTCAGAATATGGTTAATAAACGATGACTCAAAAAATTACACACAGTGATATACAAAATACACTCTTCTTTCGAAACTTTAATAAAGACCCAGCAAAATTTGAAGGAAGGGGTTCCATGCGATGACGTGATTTCATTGCATCTTTTGCGTTGGTTCAAACGAAGTCGTGAGAGATCCGATCTTTTCATTATCATTTGAACCAATGCAAAGGAAGTCATAAAAGATCCGATCTTTTCAGCGGCAAGTCCTATCGAAAGGCAACTAAGGAAAATGTTGTGGCAGTGAAAATCCTCTTTAACATTTTCTTTAGTCCCATTTCGACAGGACTTGTCGTTCCCACGCAAAATCGTGAAAACCTAAAATAACCCAAAAAATGTGAACTTTGATCGCGATTTATTTAAAAATTCCTCCGGCGATTTTTGTTGTTTTTTTCATCTATGAATAGTTACTGCGCCCACAAGCCATTTTAGTTGGTCTCCTTAGTATTTAGAGCTTTGAAGCATGGACTTTCCCCCTCAAAATTTGATATCGCAGTAAACAAGACTACAAATGTCAAAAAAGTCCAAAGGATCAGTCTTAAGCTGCACTTATGTTGAATTTTGAGAGGGACGTACATGAAGATGTTGGCCACACATATTCTCTTGGAACTTGTTGTACATTTGGAAAAAAAAATTTTATTTGAAGAACTGGACCGATATAATCAATTTTGGGTTCAATATATTTCTGGAAGAAATACTGCGATGTGCAAAGTTCAGATCGAATCGATTACTACCATTTTAGCGAAATTTTTTTCTTTACGAGATCCAAAACTTTGACAAAATCGGTTGATCCGTTCGAAAGTTATCATGCGCTCCAGCCTGCCAGACAACTGAGATACAGACGGACGGGCTGTCCGTCCAAATATATCGCTCATTTACTCAAAGAGTGGCATAACTCAAAAAACGAGTTTTTTGAGTTAGCAATTTCTATTTTTTCTACGACTTCTATTTTATCTTGTGTCAAATTTTCATGTTGATATCTCTAAAAATCAACGAGTTACACCTTGTTTTCTAGGAGTTCCGCAAAAATCAACAAAAAGGTTTTTTGAAGTTATAAAGCACTAAAACAATTCGAATCATGCTTGATCTTGCAATTTGTGCATTAACCTTTTTAAGTTGGAAGTCAAATTTTATTCCGCAACTTAAAACGCGTTTTTCTCGAAACTAGGGAACAAATGCAAGTGAGTATGCTATATATAGCAAATTTTAGCAGTTTTTGACGAACACAAATTCATTTTTCTTCTTCAAGTAAAAAAAATGTTGGTGAAAGCAGCGAAACAAATTTCTAATTGGCTTTCAATATATAGTCCACGAAGAACGCTTCATACATTTTGTCCAATAGTCATTTTTCATGCACTTCCATTTCCAGAATACTGAATTATTTTGGATTCAGGATGAGTGTAAAGCCTCGAGACCTCAATATAGCTTGAATAAAACATAACAAATATGGAGTATATTCATTACGGAATTCGTATTTAATAGTGGAATGATGAGGCATGAAGACGTAATTCAGATTTCATTGGAAGTTTCTCCCGAAAGGAGTATACAAACAAAAAATTTGAAAAAAAAATCTTACATAACTTGACTTGATGTACATTTTTTGTACAGAAACTTCATATATATAAGATAGATATATAAGTTTTCATTTGAAATCTCCTAACATAAAAAATGTTTATGACAAAGAAACAATTTAATAATTGGTTATAGTAGCTTAATAAATTTTGTTCGTACGTCCCTGATGGGAGCTATATTCAAATCTGAACCGATCTCTATATAAGTTACCACATTTATTTCTAGATCAAGTTCTGTAACACATTCCAAATTTCAGCGAAATTGGACATATATAGCGTGCTTGGTGCATCAAATGCGGAAAATCGGCCGAAAATATATATGGGAGCTATATCCAAATCTAAACCGTTTTCGATATAATTCGGCACATTTATTTCTAGACCAAATTCCATTACACATTCCAAATTTCAGCGAAATTGGACATATATAGCGTGCTTGGTGCATCAAGTGCGGAAAATCGGCCGAAAATATATATGGGAGCTATATCCAAACCTGAACCGATTTCGATATAATCTGGCACATTTATTTCTAGACCAAGTTCTGTAACACATTCTAAATTTCAGCGAAATTGGACATATATAGCATGCTTGGTGCATAAAATAAGGAAATCGGCCGAAAATATTCATATGTGTATGGGAGCTATATCCAAATCTGAACCGATTTGAATATAATATGGTAAATTTATTTCTACATCAAATTCCGTTACGCATACAAAATTTGGAGATTTTATCTGTAACAGTTCTAAAGATATTTGCATACAAAATCTAATTGTTTTGGAGGTACCTCCGGTTTTGATGCTATATCTCCAGATCAACGCGAAATTTCAAAAAATGATATAGCCTATTTTCATTCCAGACCATGTAGCAGTGTACCCTAAAAATTTCAGTAAGAACTGTACAGCGGTTTTCGCGTCTATAAGGCACAAACAAACAAACCAACAAACGTACAAACAAATTTCAATTTTATATACGAAAAAAATACAATACACTGTGCAACACGAAAATTATTAACCATATTCTGTCACCGCAGTGTGATAGAACACCAAAAATGAGAAGACACGTATCTCGCCGTTTTTCCCTATCTCATCAACTTTCGCGGTTATAGGCCTCCAAAGGTTTGAGGTTTTGATGTAGAAAGGGTCATTTAGTCAGGAATATATCTTCTAAACCGTTAGGAAATTTGAATTTATCTCGGAGGCAAAGTTGTAGCTCTTGTCTTAAAGAACAAAATTTGTGAACACATATAATCCATCAAGCATCATCTGCAAGGTCAAAATCGCCATGGTCAAATTTCTTTCAAAATTTTTTCTCTAGTTTTGTTATACAACGCTCAAACCATCAAATTTGAAGCAAACAACCAACTACAAAAATGTACCTCAGATCTCAATAAACATCTTTCTAGAATATACGAACTCTGTAGAAACGGACCTTAATGGTCAAAATAGCAAAACAATTGCGATTTTTATCCTCTTTTCTAGGATTCTGCTCCATAGATGTTAAACCGTTCAAAATTCAAGAAAACAATCAACCACAATAGCGTAGCAAAGGCATCAATAAACAACTTTTTTGAATATGCGAAATGTCTGTGAACGGTTCTTAATGGTAAAAATAGCAAAAATCTTTTGAAAATATCCAATGTTTATACTTTTTTCTCCGACTCTGGTCCAAAGACACGCAACCGCCCAAAAATTAAGGACAAAAATGTACCTAAGATTTCAATAAACAACTTTTTAGGAATGATTCTTAGGGCTGAAATTCACGAACAATTGCATTTTTTTAACATTCCCCCTGCTCAGGTTTGGAAATAATAAACTGCTAAAAACTCAAGGAAATTTGAAAGGTTTGTTATTTACGGACCTGAACAGAAAAGAATGATCTAAAATAATCGAATTTTGAACTTCAAGAATCGTTCCCAGAATATTCATTTGTTCTACAAACTTGTTTGTTGAAATCTAAGGTATATTTTTGTATTTGACTGTATCCTTAATTTTAAGGCGGTTGCGTATCTTTTGACCAGAGTCGGAGAAAAAAGTATAAAACATTAATATTTTCAAAAGATTTTTGCAATTTTTACCATTAAGAACCGTTCATAGACATTTCGCATATTCCAGAAAGTTGTTAATTGAAGCCTTTGCTAGACTGTTGTGGTTGATTGTTTTCTTGAATTTTGAACGATTTAATATCTATGGAGCAGAAGACGAGAAAAGAGGATAAAAATCGCAATTGTTTTGCTATTTTGACCATTAACACCTGTTCCTTGAGGGTTCGTATATTCTAGAAAGATGTTTATTGAGATCTCAGGTACGTTTTTGTAGTTGGTGGTTTGCTTCAAATTTGATCGGTTTGATAGCTGTATAACAAAACATGAGAAAAATTTGAAAAGAAATTTGACAATGGCGATTTTGACTTTCCAGATGAAGTTTGAAGGATTATATGTGTTCACAATTTTTGTTCTTTAAAACAAGAGCTACAACTTTGCCTCTGAGATAAATTCAGATTTCCTAACGGTTTGGAAGATATAGTCCTGACTAAATGGCCCTTTTTACATCAAAGCCTCAAACCTTTGGAGGCCTATAACCGCGAAAGTTGATGAGATAGGAGAAAACGGCGAGACACGTGTCTTCTCATTTTTGGTGTTCTATCACACTGTGGAGTCAGAATATGGTTAATAAACGATGACTCAAAAAATTACACACAGTGATATACAAAATACACTCTTCTTTCGAAACTTTAATAAAGACCCAGCAAAATTTGAAGGAAGGGGTTCCATGCGATGACGTGATTTCATTGCATCTTTTGCGTTGGTTCAAACGAAGTCGTGAGAGATCCGATCTTTTCATTATCATTTGAACCAATGCAAAGGAAGTCATAAAAGATCCGATCTTTTCATCAGCATTTGAACCCATGCAAACGAAGTCGTGAAAGATCCGACCTTTTCATCAGCATTTTAATCCAGTCCATCGATCGAATAGAGATGAATTTTGTATTTTTATTTATAAAATTTTTTCTAAATATATAAGATTAATTATTTACAATAGTCTTGATGTTGTCGGAGACTCGAAATCACAACTAACGTTGTTAAAACTCTTGTCGTAATGATAATGTCATTGCAAAGGGTTGGTGAAAATGACATGCCAAAGCATTGGTGTAAATGACATGCTTTGGATCCAAAAATGAATAGCATCTTTTAGGGTCCACGCTCATATAAAATTCATCGATGAAGATGCTAAAAAGATGACATGCCGGATCACTTTCACCCATGATTGAATGGCATCTTTGGCATCGAACATTTTGCTGGGGATCTGCTGCAGCAAACAGCCCAACATTGTTAATATTTACATCTTTCTTTTATCATAGTGTTCTTACATCGATTAAGGAAAATCTTGTAGGGGTACGAAGACATTTGTGGCACACTGTATGAATGAATATCAAAAAAATTAGTTTCCATGAAGCCAAGGTTTGCACTATTATAACACGCGAATAATTGCAACTTACCTGTAACTATGACCATGGCTAGATCAATTCAAGTGTTTTTGAACAAAGATCAAAAATTTGGCAAAATAATTTAATTTGCGTGGAAGTTATGACCGAATAAAAATAGGAAAAAAACGTTGAAGCCAACGAGGTTTTTTACGTTACTATTTGATTGCTGATTAAACCGTTCAAATGACGGACATATGTCCAAAGTAAAAGTAGAAGAAAATGAAAATTACACTTCTAATGTATAACTTTTCCAAATTTCCACTGCTTCCACCTTTTATAGATGCTGACATTTTGAAGCCAGATTTTTGTTTGTTTTTCGTATTTTTAATTTAACTGGAACGTGCATTCGAGTATTTCAAAAAACAAGGATAGGATTAAAGTACTCGCAATTACGCATAATTTGATATGTATATTGGCTATATAGCCCACACAGCAGCAGAGTAATCTACTGCCAAAGGCCAAAATTTAGTGCGATATTTTTTTCTAAAAAACCTATTTTTTGGGTACAGTATTTACAATATCCTTTTGAGTGTGCTGTTTTTCGGCGTTCAGGATGATATAAATCATAGATCGTGAAAATCCACCCCCTAGAACGGCGAAAACAGCAACTGCAAAAACCGAAAATTATGCGAAAAATGTTTTTGAAAATATCGCGGATTTAGTCGCATTTTCTGTGGATCGTTTTCTTGTCAATGAAAAAACTGACACATCACTCGCGGTTTAAAAATTTTAGTGGCATGGGAGCTGTATCCGATTTATCCCAAAAATAGTGTATGATGCTACATCCAAAATTAGTATCTCGAACATATTTGAAATCGGAATTTTTTCCCAATCTATGTACCAAAAATCTTTTATGTAGCTTAATTTTTTTTAAATTTGTTTTTATGGAAAACTAAAAAATTTTGATATTTCCTCATATATAGATATACAGTTTTATTTAATACTAGCAAAATGCCCGCTACTTCGTATGCGGAAAAGGAACAATATTCAAATAAACAATATTTAATATGGTGAACACTAAAAAATTTTATGTACTAATACCTATTTGAATTGATATTAAATTTCTTTCAAGTACTGTTCGTACACGTTTTGTTCGAATCTCAAAAAAGACCTCTACACTTCAACAGCGGCCTACATTTTAAATTTCAGTCCATGTTTTATAGAACGGTATGGGTATTTTGAAAATTTTATCCACATTTTCCAACAGAATTTTGGAATTTGTGATATCAAAATGTAGAAAACCGATCGATTCCCCGGTCAGGCAACATTAAATTTTCGACGGTGTCAAAATACCCTGAGTACATTTCCTGAGTATTTCAGCCATGTAAAACTTTTCTACAAGTGGTGTCGTAAGGCACGCCGTTCGGACTCGGCGATAAACAGTAGGTCCCATATCATTGAGCTAATATGAATCGGGGTGCACTCATTGATATGAGAGAAGTCTCCTATCTGGAATGTTTGTGGAACAATTATTACATTATTTAAAAACCGAATTCGTGTTAATATAGAAACAATAGTACATTATTCAGTACAATTTTTTGAATCCAGAACCTTAGCTCATATGTTACAGTTTTAGCTCTACTTGTTCACCCAATGTCAATGGTATTACATGTAGAAACCTTTCATACATTTAAAGACGGATTTAAATAAACATTCTGATCCAATCTCAACAGTTATCCTCATAACAAATTTCATTTATCGATTCACCCAGTACCAGTGCTTCAATATTTAGTATTATTTAATACTTCTAGTACACTTATTGTACGACCACCTCTAACAATGAACCTGACAAATCAATAATATATCAGAATTTCACTTCTATACCAAATATATTGCAATTTTGAACTTTTCACGCACTAATGATATAATTCCATCTTCATTGCTACACCCAACGTTAAATATAATAGCATTTAGTACATTTCGTATTTCTCAATAAATCAACCAGCCATCAACCTAGTTTTAGAATGTGTATGCATTTTAAAAAATCCGTATCTAAACACCCTCATACAACATTTCGAAATTCCACCTATAGCCCATCATGCAACACCAAACTGGTACCAAATTTAGTACTTATAGTATGTATAAGTTCCAAAAATTACTTCCTTTTTTCCAAAACTACAGTATGCAATGTTCATATTCGTACAAACTTCAAAAATGAATAAAATCTTTATTAATTCCATATTTTATATTAAAATATGATATAATTGATGGGGATTCCTATATCGAAGAAAGATTTAAAAATAACAAAACAAATTTTTAATTTATTCCATCATTTATAGATGGCGCCTGTGTGGGTGGCAAAGTTCGTATTCGTACACCTAGAAGCACTATTTAAGGATTTTTAAAGCAAAATACCACCAAGTGTTGTTGTTTTCTTCTTTTAGAGTGCCTCTGCTGTAGAAAAATGTAAAAATAATGATAATTTGATAAAACATTTTGCATGAATAAAAAGTCGGACGAACATCCGAAATACATAAGATAGATGTCATTGAAACGATTAACTATGTCAACTTTTTCTCGAATTTTGAACGGAAATAGCTAATAGCAGCCCTTCTGCAATAATATTCAAGGTCTTTTATGAAAATAAATGTTGTCAGCGTTCGGAAATGCAACGAAACGTAATCCGGGTTAAGGCAACGCAAATACATGTTTTGGTTTCTACGTCGTAAAAATCGCAATTTCTGTCTTATATTTGCCACAAAATGTATTGAAGTTTTAGAATAGGGTTTCGAAAATCATTTTATATCGAAAACTGTGAGAAATTATGAGGAACAATTAAACTGTAGATGTCTTTATACTGTCTCTGTGCGACTGAAATTTTACGCTTACTATCACGAGTGTTATGATTGATAAAATTGGAAAAACAATGATTTTTATTTGTAGAAAATTATATTTCTTTACCAAACGGTCCTACATGAATGCATAAATGTCAAAAGAATTAAGTAAATTTGCTAAGAAAGAACGTGGGGTAACCTATTGAAGAAATTCAATATTTTCATGGAAATTTTCGCCCTTAATTATCTATTTTTTCTCGTAATTTCCGATATGTCTTGACATAACCAAATTTTCGAAACCCTATTCTTATACTTCAATATATTTTATGCCAAATATAAAACAGAACTTGCGATCTTTACGACATAGAAACCAAAAATGACTTTACGTTACATTAGCCGGGATTACGTTTCGTTGCATTTCCGTACGTTTGCAACATTTATTCTCATATAAGACCTAGAACATTGTTGCAGAAGGACTGCTATTAGCTATTTCCGTCCAAAATTCGAGAATAAATTACCATACACATTTTTCTTAAGTATTTCGGATGTTCGTCCGACATTTTATTCATGCAAAATGTTTTATCAAATTATCATTATTTTTACATTATTCTACAGCAGAGCCACTCTAAAAGAAGAAAACAACAAAAATTGGTGGTATTTTGCTTTAAAAATCCTTAAATAGTGCTTCTAGGTGTACGAATACGAACTTTGCCACCCACACAGGCGGCATCTATACCTAAATGATGGAATAAATTAAAAATTTGTTTTGTACTTTTTAAATCTTTCTTCGATATAGTAATCCCCATCAATTATATCATATTTTAATATAAAATATGGAATTAATAACGATTTTATTCATTTTTGAAGTTTGTACGAATATGAACTTTGCATACTGTATATCCAAAGCGCGACTTAGTATTTTTCGTATACATTAGTACGAATTTGCAAAACTTCCTCTCTATCTCCACTCTAAACGTCAACTGCTACACTAATACCGAATTTCAAAATTTCATCTCTACCCCTTTACACAATAAAAATTTGGACCAAATTCTGTGCCATCTAGTAATTTTCGTACACTTATTGTATGTATATCCAAACCACATCCATATCTCAACCCTACACACCAACAGCGGCTATAATACAAAATTTCCGAATTCCACTTCTATTCATAATACCATTAATACTTTTCGTATGAAAGTACGAATTTCAATAACTATCTCCAACAGTAATTGCTAATTTGAGGATTCCACCTCTATCCGTCCACCCAAATCAAAATTTTACCAAATTTAGTACCATTTATTAATTTTCGTACCCATAAGTACGAATTTCCAAAGCTACCTCAATGCAACACTTTATAAGTAATCTTAATTATAAATTTCACGATTCCAGCTCTATCTGTACACCTAAATCCAAAATGTACCAAACTTAGTACCATTTAGTACTTTCCGTACCCATAAGTACGAATTTCGAAAGCTACCTCAATCCTACACTCTATAAGTAATCATAATTCCAAATTTCAGGATTCCAGCTCTATCCGTCCACCTAAATGTAATTGTACCATATTTATTACCATTTAGTACTTTCCGAATTTCCAAGACTAAGTCAATCCAACAGTAATCATAGTTCCAAATTTCAGGATCCTAGCTCTATTCGTTCCCCCAAATCCAAATTGAACCAAATTTAGCACTTTTCGTACCCATAAGTACGAATTTCAAAAAACTTCCTCAATCCTACACTCCAACAGTGACCTTAATTCGAAATTTCAATATTCCAACTCTATCCGTTCACCCAAATATAAATTGTACCAAATTTAGTACATTTAGTACTTTCCGTACCCATAAGTATGAATTTCCAAAACTACATCAATCCTACACTCCATCAGTAATCTTAATTCCAAATTTCAGGATTCCAACTCTATCCGTTCACCCAAATATATGTAAATTGTACCAAATTTAGTACATTTTGTACTTTCCGTACCCATAAATATGAATTTCCAAAACTACCTCAATCCTACACTCCATCAGTAACCTTAATTCGAAATTTCAGGATTCCAACTCTATCCGTTCAACTAAATTTAAATTGTACCAAATTTAGTACCATTTAGTACTTTCCGTACCCATAAGTACGAATTTCCAAGACTAACTCAATCCTACACTCCAAAAGTAATTAAATTCCAAATTTCAGGATTTCAGCTCTATCCGTTCACCCAAATATAATTTGTACCAAATTTAGTACCGTTTACTACTTTTCGTACCCATAAGTAAGAATTTCCAATACTACCTAAATCCTTCACTCCATCAGTAATATTAATTCCAAATTTCAGGTTTCCATGTCTATCTAAATCCAAATGTACCAAATTTGGTACCATTTAGTACTTTTCGTACACATAAGTATGAATTTCCAAATCTACCCCCATATCTCAATCGTACACTTCAACGGTAATCTAAATTCCAAATTTCAGGTTTTTAGCTCTATCCGTTCACCCAAATCCAAATTGTACCAAATTTAGTACCATTTAGTACTACTCGTACACATAAGTACGAACATCCAAAATCATTTCCTTATATCAACACCACTTCCCAACCTTGATTCCCATACCAAATATGAAGATTGTAGCTATATCCGCTCAAAATATACAATTGGTACCAAATTTAGTAACTTTTCGTACACTTATAGGTCGAATTTCCAAAAACCCTTTGGTACATCTTTCTAACTCTCCATCAGTTACCCTCATTCCAAATTTCAGAATTCTAGCTCTTCCCGTTTGCCTAATACAAAGGGTACCATATTTAGTACCTTTTAGTACTTTTCGTACCCTTCTAGGTCGAATTTCCAAAAACCCTGCCTTATCTCACCCCTACACACCGACAGCAACCCGTAGTCAAAATTTCAGCATTCTAGCTTCAGCGGTTTCGTCTGGGCGATGATATGTCAGTCACTCAGTCACTCACTGAGCTCTTTTATATATATAGATGTCACATCAATTAAAAGTGGTTTATGCGTGACCTTTTGCAATATTTAAATGGAATAAAAGTTATTATAGTCAATAATAGGCATAAGGTCATTTATTCTTGCTACAGGAAAATTATTTTAGAGAAAAAAGGTCAACAAGTCAAACCCGATCCTACATGTTCAACGCATTTTGAAGCACACTCGTGATACTAAATATATATATATATATTTTATATTGATATGGGCTGAGGGTATAACTTCGACAGCACAGCTGACTGATACTTTCCAACAAAACCCCCATTTAATATGCAGCACTTTGGTAAGCAATGTTTTTTGTTGTCATGCTGTTTTTTGTTTTGTTCTGCTCTCCATACTGCTAGTGCCTTTAACCTGTCATCACATTTCACTCAAAACGTAATTACTTTTACACCATCAACGAAATCAATATTGACGTCAACCGCTATGAAGTTCCTACAGATCTACACCAATCACAAGGATGACAAGTACGAATGTATTGTGCACCGCTAAAAGAACTTTTCATTTCACAGAACAGTGTAAAGCAATTCGTATGTCATAGTGTTCACATTTGTGTAAATATAAATAAAGTATTGCAGCGATACGGAAATGGAGAGTACCACTAGGTAGTGCGGTAGGTAGTCCATTCTGTTTAAAATGTGTATAAATGACATTGCAAACATGGAATTGGGGAATCGCATGAAAAGTAGTAGAATATATGAGATTGATTGAACATGCAGAGCATTTCATTCGTGAGTTTACTAAAAGAAATGGTTTAGTTTTCTTACCTTAAAAATCTAAAATATTACGATTTTGTTTCAAAATGTTATTGAAAAAAAAAACGGTTTGTATATTTGGTTGTTGCTGTAATATGCAGACCAACAAAAACACTGTTAAGTTGCCTTCGTTGTAATTTAACAACGCATAACAGTGGAGAGGGTTTGCTGCCAATAAACAACATCTCATTGAAGTTTTTTTGGTCACCTTTATACATCGAGATGACGATTGGTGTTTGCGTAAAAAAATGTTTTTTTGTTGAACAAGTTATTGAAAAATAACTTTAGTGGAGAATATCCACAATCAAAAAACAAGGGAGCTGATGAGATCCTGTGGCGAGGATCGAAGCTAGTCTTCCTGCCTTACCCCTTGGCGAACAATGCCAAAATTCCTCCACCAATAAATTAGTTGTTTTAAAATACTAAAACAACAATTTAGAAAGTGTTCGTCAGCTGTGCTTAGCCAGTTCAGTGATAAGAAAACCACAACACAACGTATATAAAATAAATTGATTTTGTATCACAAGTTTGCTTTAAAATCTGTTGGTACGGTTATGTGGGTCTATAGCAAATTATTGACATAAACCAAACATTTTTAGTAACCAAAGTTCTTCATAAAGGACTCGAAATATTAAATTACGTTAAGTTAAGTTTTGAAGACATTTTTGAAAAAGTTTAGAGTTATCTTGCACAATAGCCATTTTAGTATGTGCCGGCAAGGGTTTCGGAGCTTTTGGGCCATTATCTCAGGAAGTATTGATTTACCCCGGAAAATAATGTACCGTTGAAAATAAGGGCGCTAGAACAACCTTCTGAAAAAAGAATCAAACCGAAGTGAGAAGAGCTCTTAAACTTAACTTTCCCCGTATTTTGTGTGGGAGTTACCCGAAGGAGTGGACCGATATAGTTCTTATTCCAACGTGATACATGACTCGATGAAATAATACGATGTGCAAAGTCTGCACCAATCAGAAACTCCCTGCGAGAATTATCTTGCGGATTTGCCAGTAAGGGAATTCCGTAATGGGAATTCGAATTTGATTCGAGTCGGTTAATCCGTTCGAAAGTTATCGTGCGCACCGATATTATGTAGCGGGTGAAGTGGACCATTACTTTTGTATGAAAAATATACACATTTTATTTTTGGTCCATATTTGTACCTTACTCCACAATGTGGGAAGGGTATTATGGTATACCAATCTTCATATCTCGGCGAGATAAATCGATTTTGAGATGTGTGTCCGTCTGTTTATTATAAATTGTAATCAAACTCCAGGTCGCAATTATGGACCGATTTTTTTTTTAATATTTGTGTCTGTCTATAAATGTACATTTGATGGGAAAAATATTTTGGTTGTGTAGCTGGAATTCGATCTGTCGTGGATAAAAATCTCAATTCACACACAGGCTGAGGGCATATTATTGTCGGCAAAGTCGACTGATATTTCTCTACTTGTTTTCCAGAAAATAAAAGTCATGAATTTGCTTCGAACCATTTGCAAGTCATGACAAATTAAAAACGTTTTTGGGATCAAGTGGTTATCCCGTGTGGGCAGAGTCTTTGTTGATATATTTGCTTATTGTTATATACCAAAACTATGTAAATTTTGAAGCATAAACAGACTGTCCATCAAAGCATTTAATGTCACCGAGTCCAAAAAGTCGTGCAATTAGGAAATTAATAAATCTTCTTCTGTAACATTATACCGAAATTAGAGAATGCTGTTTGAACAAAAATCATGGAGTCAAACAGTACTGCGAGTAGGATTAGGCTTCCATGAACCGTAGTCTGTATATACCGACTCCGTGCATAAACACTTTCCTATTTTCTTAATGTAAATTTTCTGAATTTTTTCAATTCTGGTAAAATAGTAATGCCTTGGTGTTATCTTATGTTATCGACACAAAAGCAATGGAAATATTCGATACCAGTCCTGCATCGAGGATTCGAATTATTCATATTTTTGGAGGTACCCAATTCAAAGAAGTCGTTTAGGTTGCTCTCGTGAATTAACGAAAACCATGCAAAGCACGTTGTGGCGATTTAAACACCTTATTGGGCCCTTCGCGTTTCTGATTTCTGGGATTGTACTGAGCAAAATATTTACTAGACCACGGCGGAAATTGAGTTTTCTGATTTTGACTTGAAATTTTTTAACCTTAAGGCCAAACTGTCTGAAATTCGTTCCAATGCTAGGCTACAATTTTTATCATAGCGTTGGATCGGAAATGGTCAATGGATATATCCAAAAACGGCGATAAAAAACTGAAAAATCCGGAGGGTCGATTTTCCTGGTAGACTTATGGTCTAGTGGATTTTTTTTTGCTCAGTACAATCCCAGGAATAGGAAACGCGAAGGGCCCAATAAGGTGTTTTTCCTTCCACACAAGTCGTCCCGGCCATTATTATAAAAGTAGTTTATAAAGAGAAAAAACTGAGTTAATAAAATTCCAAGTCGCGGTTTATAAGATGGTACACGGTATGCCTTAACTAAATTAAAATGGAAGGTGCTTACACCTGGGAAGTTTTTGCAGATTCTGAAACTACAATGTTCATAGATGAGAAATATCCAGAAACAAAACAAATCGCCGGACGGACTTTCAAATAAATCGCGATGTAAGTTCACATTTTTAGGGGTTGTTTAGCTTTTCACGATCTTGCTTGGAAACCGTGAACCCTATGTTAATGATCCTAAAAAAATTTTGTAGCTGTGAAAATTCTCCACAAGATTGTCCTTTATGATATTTTCGTAGGTTTTACCGTTTTTGAGATATAGAAGTTCAAATTGAGACAATGCACTGACTGCATCCCCTCCTTATAAAACAATATCATGCTCAGTGCGCCTTAACTAACTTTTGATGAAAACCGCTTACACATGGGAAGATTTCGCGGATTCTGAAACAGCACTGATCATAGATAAGAAAAATAAAAAAGAGGAAAAAATCTCCGGAGGGATTTTTAAATAAATCGCGATCAAAATTCACAATTTTAGGGTTTTTTAGGTTTTCACGATTTTACTTGGAAACCGCAAGTCATATCAAAATGGGACTAAAGAAAATGTTGAAGCTGTGAAAATTCTCTACAAGATTGGATGATTTATTTTTTCCTAGGTTGTACCATTTTCAATATATATAAGTTTAATTTGGGAAATTGCAGTAATGACATTGTTTTATAAGGAGGCTATACAGTCAGTGCATTGTCTCAATTTGAACTTCTATATCTCAAAAACGGTAAAACCTACGAAAATATCATCAGGATCATTCTTGTGGAAAATTTTCACAGCAACAACATTTGTTTTAGGCCCATTTACATAGGACACGCGGTTTCCAAGCAAAACCGTGAAAACCCAAACAACCCCTAAAAATGTGAATTTAAATCGCGATTTATTTGAAAATCCCTCCGGCGATTTTTTTTTTTTTGTTTCTAGATATTTCTCATCTATGAACATTGTAGTTTCAGAATCTGCAAAAACTTCCCAGGTGTAAGCACCTTTCATTTAAAATTAGTTAAGGCGCACAGTGTGGTAATAATGGTTAAATGTCGAAGATTTGTTCAATTAAAATTTTTTGAAGGAAACGACTGAAGTTGGAGAGTTATAATTGGATATGAACTTTAAAGAAGAAAACTCTAACTTTTTATAACCTCTTTGACATTAATCCCCTTTGTAACTCTATTCGACATATTCGCGGATGGAGTTACATCTGGATTGCGTTGAGATTCTGCAAACCGAAAGGAATCCCAAAATCCATATTATGGCCAATGTTCTTAAAAAATAGCATAAGATTTTTGAAATACTCAAAATCTTCCTATAGCGAAAACAATAACAAATCTCTGTCGGAATTAAAACATAAAATGTCTATTAAGAGCGAATGTGGTTAAAAAATTTGGCGATATATGTACCAAGCCGAGAACATATATGTTAAACATTTCAAAATACCGAAAACCGGTCGGAACTTTTTGTATGGGGACTATACCGTTGTCTGATATGGTTCATTTTCATTTGGTAAAAGTATAAAAATTGTATTTGAAATATTGTTAACTATCTCGTTTAAGAATCTATATACTTTGTATCAATAATTCATATAAAATCAACAAACTACACTTTAAAGTAGCTTTAAGAAACGCTACACAACATTTTAAATTTTCATGATTTTTGGTCAAGTTTTATTTGTTACTTCACTTTAGGTTTTAACGATCAACTTATCTTATTCCCAACATTGGACCCCATTATGGAATAGAAGTCATAGGAATTTGAAGTTTCACGAAGAACTGTGCCCAAATTTCAGTAGAAGTACAAGTTTATTTTGCACCATCTCTCTTCTATCATTCGTTCTTCATTAGTTCTTTATAATACAATCAAGAAACTGTCAACTTATACTAAAGAATGTACTATTTAGGTGAAACACTTCAAAGCGTAAAAGTTTGAAAGAAAATTATAAAAAAATATAACGGGACTATATCGAAGCAACACTTTTTGTGGAAAGATACGCCATAAGTGTACAAAACAATATATAAAAACATTTCCTAAGATATTCGACTAATGTCAACTAAAATGAAGGAAAAAATAAAAATTTGAAATGTGCTATTGAAATGAAACGGAGTGTATGTTGCCTGATCTCTTAACATGCGTGAGGGTCTACAGTTTTTCCAGTATACTTTCACGACACTTGAAAGAATATTTACGGTTAAAAAAAAATCTTATCTGCCAAAAGAGAGTGCAAAAGTAGTGGAGTAGGGTATCACATGGTGGGCCCGTCCACTTCGAGGGCAGTTCGGAAACTTCTTAGCGTAGCACAAAAAGCGATAAAATATCACCTTTCTAATGATGTAAAGTAGGTGCTCGTAGGTGATCAAACAACGAAGATATCAGAATAGTAGCAAATAAAACCCCAATTTTCATTTTTGCGATGTTAATTATATTGACGAATATCACAGCTTTAGTTGTAAACTTTCCTGTAGCTGACAGAGATCATAAAAATCAATAGGTTTCTTTCTCTTTGGAACCCCCATTAACCCCCAAAATTTCGTGACGATCCGATCAAAATTGCGACCTGTTGCGTAATTACAAAAAAATCGGAAAATGGGATGCATTAACGACTATTGCGATATCTCTGTTATTTGATCACCTACGACAACCTGCTTTACAGCCTTGTAATGGTGATATTTTCTACTTTCCTTGCCAGGTTTTTGCTTTTGATATACCTCTTAAAGAAACAGAGATATTGGCTTTGAAATAAAACGTTGATCTTTTCTCCATATAAGTTTTTGCCTATTCCGACCCCTGGATATTATCCGACCATCATCAAAATCAATACGCTTCTTCCTCTGTGGGACACCATTAACCCCCAAAAATTTCGTGACGATCCGATCAAAATTGCGACCTGTAGCGCGATTTCGAAAAAAATTGAAAAAATGGGATGTATTACCGACTTTTGATATATCTTCGTTATTTGGCCACCTACGCCAACCTACTTTGCATCATTGTAAAGGTGAAATATTCTACTTTCATAGTCAGGCTTTGCTTTTAGATGGTCCCCAACCAAAGGTGTGATATCCGTCATTATAATTAAAATCGCAAAAACGAAAAGTTGGGTTGTATTAGCGACTATTGCGATATCTTCCTTATTTGACCACCTACGACAATCTACTATATATCGTTGTAATATTTGTTGTGATATTTTCTACTTTCATTAGCAGGTTTTGCTTTTGATATACCCCTTATAGATGCGGAGATGTGCGCTTTGAAATAAATCGTTGACTTTCTCTCTAAATAAGTTGTTTGCCCATTCCGACCCCTGAATATTATCCGACCATTACCATCAAATCAATAGGCTTCTTCCCCTCCGGGACCCAAAATTTGCTGACGATCCGACCTGTAGCGTGATTACAAGGTTTAGATGGACAGACGGACGGACGGACACACATAGCCAGCTCGTCGCGACATTTATTTTGGTATATATAAGTATGGGTCTACGACCATTATTTCGATGCGTTAAAAACTTTTTGCCAAAACCAACTTATAATACCCTCCCCACATAGTGATCTAGGGTATAAGAAGCATACCCTCCATATTATGGTGGAGGGTATAATAAATAATAGAGAACCACCTTATAGAGAAGCATTTTATAGAAAAGCACCTTATAGAAAACACCTTTTAGCGGAGCACCTTATAGATAAGCACCTTTTAGAGGAGCACCTTATATATAAACGCCTTATATTTTCTTGGGGCCTTTCTAAAAATGTTAACATAGATCAAGGTTTTGGTATAGCCCCCATTATCTACCTGCCTATTTCCAGTTGGACAGGAAATATCTATAGCAAATCTGTTGACAAGTATACACACAAACTTCAGGGGTCTACAACAGTTTCAAAGAGAAGCATTTTATAGAAAAGCACCTTATAGAAAACACCTTTTAGCGGAGCACCTTATAGATAAGCACCTTTTAGAGAAGCACCTTATATAGAAACATCTTATAGAGAAGGACCTTGTAACACCTTATATTTTCTTGGGGCCTTTCTAAAAATGTTAACATAGATCAATGTTTTGGTATAGCCCCCATATCTACCTGCCTATTTCCAGTTGGACAGGAAATATCTATAGCAAATCTGTTGACAAGTATACACACAAACTTCAGGGGTCTACAACAGTTTCAAAGTTTCATACTCTCTGAAAAAAGCCACGCAATTCTAAAAACTCACTGTACACATATTTTTTTAGGCAAAATGGTAGAAGAAATGTTTCACATAAGCTGATTGAATCAGGTTGAATATACATATAGGAAGATAGGCATAACAAATGATCAGTTTAAGACCATATTTTGAGTTGTTACAAACTTTCGGATCGAATGAATCATACAGTACCTCTCAGTATAGTGGTGTATATCATAATTGTTTAGAATGTGTGTGGTACACTTTTTTTTAAATATAACATATGTATTTCAATAAAATATTTTTCTATGCAATTAAATTTCATATCGATGTATGTTTGTGTGTATTTTACTTTACAAATATTGTTCTTTACTGAAGAAAAATATTAATATTACATAAATTTCTAATGTTATTTCAGCTTTCATTCCATTTTTTGTTCTTTCAAATTAGTTTAATTTATGAAATAAAAATACCCAATGTATGCTGCAGGCAAGTTATTTAAAGCTATTAATATGCGAAAAAAAGCATTCGACTGTGTTCGCCAGAAGGTGTCATTGTAAATTATGCGCATAAATTTTACAAAAGCCGCAACGCAGTCGAGTCAAACGAGCCACTCACACACACACAGTGGCATGTAAGGGAGGGGCAACAAATCAATCAATATCGAAATGAAATGAAACAAATCACTTATGGGTCAGCGATAATGTTGCCGTTCTGCTATTTCAATTAATTTGAATTAATTAAATGCATAAAGTTTACTGCTAATTTCAATTTTATTTATGCAGCTGTTGATCCACATGCTTAATTAGTTTGCATACCAACAAAATGCGCTATTAGTTTGTGTATTACGTGAAGAGAAAGGGGAATTTAAAGCGGTGAAAATGCGTTTTAATTTAGTGACTGTAGATATGTATGAGTGTATGTACATTTACATACATATAATAGTATATAGAGAGACATTTAGTTAGTAGTCGTATGTCTACTACTGAAATATATATTTGGTCTTACAAAATAACAGGTATGACTTAAGGGTACAAAATCATCACCCATCTATTTAGAATATTTTTTTTTTTTATTTTGTGTAGTTATGTAATTATAACATTCAAATCCCAAATCGCTCCCCTGAATTAAGGAAATTGTTGCGTATACACATTATAAATTGATCATCTTTACACCTCATACGCACCAATGGCCATTTCTAGATAATCCCAAACCTCATATTTTATTCATCAGCTATTGTAATTAAATTTCTTTGGAAAATAAAAAACCCAACATTGGAATTTAATTATTTTCTTTATGGCCCGTAAATAAATGTTGTCTTTCATATGAAATTCAGAAAAATATCTGCTTGGAGATGGAAACAAGCAAACGTATATAAAATTATTGCCATATATTTAATTTCTTTGGTAAAGTTTTACATTTTTGGTTTGTTCAAGGGAAGAACAAGAACAACATTTTATTACCTGGCTAGTGACCAGCCAGCAGCAACAAATCTAAACCAAACAAAAGAAGAAAAAGTCAGAAAAATATAAAATAAGGAAAAAAGTACCACAGAATAGAACATAACATTTAAGGGAAACCACAAACACATATATATCAGTTATATACCACCAGCAGCATCTCGAGCAGGACCACAAACAACATGACCACACTGAAGGAAAAAATACAGATGTGTGTAGACTCAGAATGTAAGGTTACAGGTGCTGGAATGTGAATTGTTATGAAAAATGAAAAAAAAAAAACAATAAATACAAATATGTAAGTAGCAAGTAAGAAGGGCCTGCTGTTTGACGGGGTCGAAATTTTAAAACCCATTCGGAGGGGGCCCTCCTGAAATGGTTTGGTCGAAAACAATTTTTGGATCTGCTTTAACAAATTATTACGTTTTTGTCTCTCGTAACCATATTTTTATTTTTGGAGATTGGAGAAAATATACTGCAATAACTAGTTTTTTACAGTGTTTTATTTAACTTGCTTTGTTGTCCGTTTAGTTCAAATCTGGCAACTCATTTTTAACACAGTTGCAGTTGACCAGTCGAACTAAAACTTTGCACACTTTTCAGATTTGGATGACAATACATGAATATGAAATAAAAACCAATATTGGTTCATTTTTACAGTGTTTTTACATTGTTTCATTTATTTTGCTTTTCAAATCTGGTAACTCATTTTTGACGCAGTTGAAGTAAAATTTTGCACACTTTTCAGATTTGGATGACAATACATGAATATGAAATCAAAACTAATATTGGTCCATTTTTACAGTGTTTTATTTAACTTGTAACATAGTTTCATTTACCTTGCTTTTCAAATCTGGTAAATCATTTGTGACACAGTTGCAGCTATGCGCACTTCTAAGAATTGGAAGACAATACATGAATATGAAACCAAAACCAATATAGGTCCATTTTTTCCTACCGCCCCATATAACGGTTCCACCCGATTTCAGTTAATTTGAGAATTTGGTCTTCATTTTCAGCCCGAATTGGCTCTAACTTGGAGTTCTTAATGGTCCAGGAATTTCCCCACTAAAAATTGTGGACATAGGTCAAGATTTAGTGTAGTCCCCATATAGCGGTACCACCCGATTTAATTCAAATCCAGTAACTCATTTTCAACACAGTTGCAGTTGACCAATCGAACTGAAATCTTGCACACTTTTCAGATTTTGATGACAATACATGAATATGAAACCAAAACCAATATGGGTTCATTTTTTCCTATAGCCCCCATATAGCTGTACCACGCGATTTAAGGTGTTTTGAAGATTTTGTCTTCATTTTTTGTACGAGTTGGCTGCAAATTGGCTTTTGGAGTTCCCAATTGTACAGAAACTTCCCCACAAAATTGTGGACATTGGTCAGATTTTGGTGTAGCCATATAACGATACAACCCGATTTCAGCCAATTTAAAGTTTTTATCTACATTTTCGACCTAAATTGACTGTAATTTGGTTATAGACTTCTCAGTGGTCAAAAAATGTATTTACCAAAAAGTTAAAAATAAAAGATAATCAAAAAAAAAAATAAGTTTCAATGTTTTATTTATAAATGCACTTAAAACTAGAAAATAATTTGTCGATTAGCCTCAATTGCCATTTCATTTTGGCACCATTGTTAATTTAAATGCAAGCGTTTTATTGGAGGGATTCCATCATGTCCACCCATTCAGAATTCGCGAACTGTTAACATATTCTATATATAATATGACAGAAATTCTTTAAAATGAAGTGTTTTAGGAGGAATCCCATAAAGTCGACCATTAAAATTAATTTGCATGGAAGCTGTGTTGGCATCAATGTAGAAAAATAGGTAAAAATGGGTTGAAGCCAACAAGTTTTTTATGCTCACTTCCGATTGCTGGCTTACCCTTACATTTTATAGAGATATGCTCAAAAAAAGACTCAAAGAATACTTCATGGGCAATACGACACTAGTTTATCATTTTTCGATATATCCACTGCATCTACCTGAAATTGATGCTGACATTTTGAAGCCGGAATTTCGGTTTTTTTGATTTTTTTTTAATAATTTGGACGCACAACATGATAATATTCAAAACACGTAATAGGATTATAGAACTCGTTATATTTGATGCGAGAATTTTTTTTAAAATAAAAATAGGTAAAAAAAACTTTTTAAGATAAACGGTTTATGTTAAACATAAACCGTGGGGCACGTCAATTGTCTACAATCGTGATTAAAATGTTTGTTTTGTAATGTTACACTATAATTAGGCAGTTGTTCAACCGACAACGATGGTCGTGCGATAAGTAGGGCTAGAATGTGGAAACACGCTAGCAAGCTCGATTATAAGCGAGTTTTAGGGTTTCATAGTGGTGAGCGAGTAGTACTTTGTCGATTAAAGAGAAACTACGAGCAGTGAAACGATTCCTCGCCAGCCAGCAGTGTGAATGTCCACCGATAAACTAGTTGAAACATCTCTTTTATTTACATGGAGTGTATAACTATTGGAATTTCCATGAGCAAGAAAATAGTAAGTAATTTACTCACCGTCTGCGGGCCAACTGCCTAACGACGAATTAAACGATTCTTCTATCGCACATTAAGTCGATAATTTGTAGACAATTGACGTGCCCCACGGTTTTACTTTAGTCTAGTCTATGCATATGTTTATAATTCCCACGACTGTATATATTTTATTATTTTTTGGTTTTTAGTACATTTATCTTAAACATTGCAATGTATGTTTAACATAAAACCGTTTATCTTAAAAAGTTTTTTACCTATTTTTATTTTCTAGTTTTTAGTTTTTATTTCGCATTCTGTTTAATTCATTTAGTGCTTCATAATTGCAAGGTTTCTTGCCCGTTAGTTTATTGCAGTCCAACTCCTCTATACGTAGTCCCTGCAAAGATCTTACTCTACTAAGAGCCACGTAGGCTTGACCTCCTTCAAACAGTTTCGCACATTAGTAAACGACTGCGTGATCCACAGTGCTGCCCTGCATTTTATGTATTGTAGAATCCCATGATACTATTAAAGGCAACATTCTTCTTTCAGCCGTCCCGTAATTGTACTTAGCTGGAAACTGTATGGCTTTCGGGTGTGTAAGATGTACTGTATAGTGCACTGTATTCTTCTTGTCAAGCCCTTTTATTTGATACCCATATTGGTGGGATTGATAAAAAATTGTTATCAGCCATTTGGTAGCGGCGGCCATCTTAGATTTCAGTTTTGCATAGTAAATTGTATTCTACTTGCTGAGACCTTTCATTTGATACCCATGTTGATGGGATTGATAAAACCTAAGTTATCCGCCATTTTGTAGAGGCCGCCATCTTGGATTTTAATTTTATATAGTACATTGTATTCTACTGGTTGAGCACTTTCATTTGATACCCATATTGATGGAATTGATAAAACCTACGTTATCCGCCATTTTGTAGCGACCGCCATCTTGGATTTCAATTTTTTATAGTATATTGTATTCTGCTTGTTGAGCCCTTTCATTTGATACCCATACTGATGGGATTAATAAAACATAAATTATCCGTCATTTTGTAGTGGCGGCCATCTTGAATTTATAATGATAATGAATAAACATTTCAATTCAATTTACTTTGTATTCCGCGTAAATTTAGTTTTTTACACGACGGACTTAATGAGAATTTCCGCGATCGAATCCATCCACTAAAACCTCGGATATAGATACCTTGGAAATACGAAAATCGGCAAAAATTTATTTTGTCAAATCGGCATTCTTTAACATTTTTTACATAAATGGAATCCTTTATACGCGATTATAATATGTGCGAAAACGCGTGTCATAAATTACAGAGATTAGCGAGTAATATGGGTTTTTTACCAAAAATAGAATGTGGAGGCACATCCGCGGTTCTTGAAGTATCTGTTTGAAGTATGTGTATATAGACGTATTTTTGATGGGTGCTACTGAAACCGGATGCGCATCGAAATCCCACTTTAAGCTTTTTGCATTGTGTGAATCAACTGCCGGCACACTTTGACCGCTGAGTGAAACATCGAAAAATGCATAGATATTGAAAGAAGATGATTCGCTAAATCCAAAATCGGATGCGCATCAACCGCCTTTAACTAATTCGCGAATTTCATATTTTTTGAATGATTGTAATTTCAGTATTACTCTTACTTTCCTATTCTTATAAGTTATCACAATAAGCAGTTAAGCTTTCGCGATTGTATACCACATTTTTTGATGAAGTTTTAGCAGTAAGCATTAATTAATTATTGTATGGGATTTTAGTGAAATAGTGGAGAACTCCCAAATATTTTTGTCTAATTTTTCGAATCAAACTAAAAAATATATTTGCAACAATATTTACCAACAATAAGTTTGTCTCTTTTGTTCTTGCTATAATATGCAATTTATGTACCCAATCTCTATTTGGTATCATATTTTTCTACGCATTGTCTAGATTCCGCATATATTTTTTAAATTATTTTTGAGGGTTTGTACGGACTCTGGGACAGGATATTTTGCATTTACTTCAAATTTTTTTATTATTTTTAAATTTAATAACTATTTAAATATCTGCGAATATATATGGATTCATGCATACAATTTCTCATAACAACAAATAAGATATTTTTAAATATTTTTTCTTTATATGCGAATAAAAACCGCTATAACATTTGCGCGCATCGTCCAATTTTGTGAACGCGAACAGATTTGAAACCAGATTTTTTTTAACCTCTGTGCCAAAAATTATAGACGTGCTCTCAAAAAATGTTTTTAATTATTTTCAAATGGAGTTGCAAAGGATTTTTGGTTTTTGCTATATACTTTTGATTACGATAAAATTCTAAGTCAATATAACTATGTCCGTCTGTCCGTCCGTACCTGCGTTGAAGTCAAGATACAGCTCGCAATTTTTATACCATCAGCATTTATGCTTACGAGGGTATATGGTAAATTTCAAATTTCCTTTTCAATGCCATTGAACAAAAAATTATTTTTTTGCGAGCACATCCGCGATTTTTGGTACTTACGTTAAGAAACAAAATGTGGTTTCAAATATGTTCGCGTTCACAAAATTGGATGTGGCACCCAAAAGTTATAGGGTGTTTTGTTTCCTTATAAATAAAAAATATTTAAAAATTCCCTTTGGGTTGTAATAAAAAATGTATACATAAACCGTTAACAGAATTTGATATCTATCCGTAGATGCTAAAATATTTGCAAAATTTATTTTTATTTTCGCGGAAAATAAAAAAATATTGAAGAAATCTTGGGGTAAATTTTATTTATTCTAATTCAGAGTCCATAAAAATCTCTAAAATATACGTACAGAATCTAGACAACGCATAGACAAATGTGAGACCAAAATTATAAAGATTGGGTTCATTGCATGCATATTACAGCAACAACAAAAGACGAAAACTTATTGTTGAAATTTATTTCAAAAATATATATTTTGGTTTAATGCGAAAAATTGGAGAAATATTTTTGGGAGTTATTCTACTATTTCGCTAATTTTCCATACAAAACCTGAAGTATTTTGCTAAAACTATTACAAGGCAAATAATTTGTCATCGTGAAAGTATTTTTGCTTGTCAAAATATATTTTTGCAGATTTTCCTACTTTCAAGGCGTTTTAGTGGATGGATTCGAACGCGGGAGGGCTTATTAGATCCGGCACGTAAAAAAACTAAAATCACGCGGGGTTCAGGGGTACCTGTACAACAGTTGTAAATTTGAAAGCCAAAAAATAGGTTTTTTCAGAAAATTTACGCACCAAATTTTCGCTTTGGACTCCTATTACTAGGAAGCTGTACGGAGCCCACTCATGAGATATACATCGAACGACGTGGAATCGCGAGTTCTACAATCCTATATACTAGTTTCGATTATTATCCAGTTGCACCCTCTAATTATAAGAAAAATTCGAAAAACACTGAAATCAAAACTTCAAATTGTCAGCATTGATTTTAAGGGGATGCAGTGTATATATCGAAAAGTCATACACTAGAACCATGTTGCCCAAGGGGTATTCTTAAGTTCTCTCTTTGAGCACAGGTTTGAGTTTTGCGTGGTTTGGCCAGAAATCAAGAAAGAACACAAAAAACTTGTTTACTTCAACACGTTTTTCCGATTTTTTATATTACCACCAACGCAGCTTCCACGAAAATTATTTGTTATGGTGCATATTATGAGATCGTGGCTAAAACACTTCAATTAATATAAATACATATATTCATATTTTATAAAATATATTAACAGTTCGCGACTTATTAAATGGTGAACTTTAACTTCAACGATTGTAAAACTTTTTTGAATATTACCATATACACTTTCATACGGGCAAAAGGTTCCTCATCGAAATAATGGTTTTAGACCCCAAGTATGTTTGGACGAAATGTGTTTCAGACAATTTGAAGTTGATTTAGCTGGCTGGCTGGAGCGCACGATAACTCTCAAACGGATCAACCGATTTGGTCCAAAATTAGGCTTTCTTAATATTTTGTCCAAACTTAGTTTAGGTTCGAAGATGGGTTATATCGGTCCAATCCTTCCGGTACCTCCCCTAAAAAAGTTCGGAAATGTTCAAAAAATTTGTGCGCTCGATAACTCTTGAAGGAAGTAACCGATTTGGTCCATACTTTGCACATCGTGAATTTTCTACCAGACTTAGACGAGGTTCCCATATGGACTCAATCGATCCAACCTTTTGGGTACCTCCCTCACAAAATTTCGGAAAAGTTCAGTTTAGGATCTGCTCTCGAATCGCTTTGATTTCTGTTGTATCATCTTGTACTCACTGCCCCCTATACAACGGTATACGTTTCATCAGGGGCAAGTCCATACTTCCTGAGAAAATAGCCTGAAAGATAAAAAAACCCTATGACACCGTGTGTAGTGTGTGGAGCGCAAGATATCTCTCGAACGGATCTGGCAATTCGGTCCAAAATGTGGCCTTCGTAATATTTTGTGCAAATTTAGTTTAAGTTCGAAGTTAAGCCATATCGGTCCACTCCTTCACGTACCTCCCCCACAAAAGTTCAAAAATGTTCGGAAAAACTCCTTATGGGAGTGACCGATTTAGTCCATACTTTATACATCCTAATATATCTATCAGATATAGATCAGGTTCCAATATGGACTATATTTGTCCACTCCTTCGGGTACCCCCCACACAAAATTTTGGATAAGTTCACTTTAAGACCTGCTATCGAATCACTTTGATTTTTGTTGAAGATTCTTGCATTCGCTACCTCAATGACTGCAGTAATATTTTTTCAAGGGCAAGTCCATACTTCTTGAAAGACGTTCGGGCTGAAAGATGTAAAAAACCCTATGGCACCATACGTAGTGGTTGGAGAGCTCCATCTGAATACTGTACACGGCCACACTTTAATTATTATAATATTTCTTCGAATATTAGATGAAATTCGTAGGTGGTGCTTATTGGTCCACTCCTTCCGTTACCTCCCCCACAAAAGTTCGAAAATATTCGCTAAAATTGTACGCGTTTTCTCATAGACTTAGCAACCGATTTGGTCCAAACTTTGGATCTCTAAATATTGTCGAAACTTAGTTTATGTTAAAATTTGGGCCCTATCTGTCCAATCCTTGTGGTACCACCCACAGTCTGTTCGAAGATCCTTTGGACATTTTACCGCAGGTTTTCCTAGTGGCCCTGTTTACAGCGATATTGTGTTTTTCGTAGGATAGTGTGATAAAAAAAATCCCTATCTATCGTTATCCCCGCAAATGTTTGAGCTTTAATCATATCCATACTTTTGTCGGTTCATACGCCCAAAATTTTGAAAACAACCTCTAAATACATAATTTTTTTATACCCTCATCCTTTAGGCTACACTTTGATACGACCAAAAATGTGCCTCATCGAAATAATGGTTTTAGACCCCAAGTATGTTTGTACGATATCCGTTTCAGACAATTTTGAGTCGATCTAGCAATGTCCGTCCGTCTGTATGTCTGGCTGGCTGGTGCGCACGATAACTCTCGATCGGATCAATCGATTCGGTTCAAATTTTGGGTATCGAAATATTCTGTCCCGATTTGATTTAAGTTCGAAGATGGGTCATATCGGTCCACTCCTTCAGGTACCTCCCCCACAAAAGTTCAAAAATGTTCGGAAAATTTGTCCGCACGATAACTCTTGAAGGGAGTAACCGATTTGGTCCATACTTTGTATATCGTAAACATTCTACAAGAGGAAGATGAGGTTCCAATATGACCTCAATCGGCCCACTCCTTCGAGTACCTCCCACACAAAATTTCGGAAAAGTTCAGTTTAGGGCCATCTCTCGAATCACTGTGATTTTTGTTTTAGCAACTTGTATTCACTGTCCTCCATACGACGGTACAAGTTTCATTAGGGGCAAGTCCATACTTCCTGAGAAAATAGCCTGAAAGTTGTATAAAACCCCTATGACACCGTGTGAGGTGGTTGGAGCGCAAAATAACTCTAGAACGGATCTGCCGATTCGGTCCAAAAATAATATTTTGTCCAAACATAGTCTAAGTTTGAAGATAAACCATATCGGTCCACTCCTTAAGGTACCTCCCCCACAAAAGTTCAAAAATTTTCGGAAAATTTGTTCATACGGTACCTCTTAAAGGGAGTGGCCGAATTGGTCCATCCTTTACACATTCTAATATATCTACAAGATATAGATCAGGTTCAATTATGGACAATATTTGTCCAATCCATCCGGTACCTCCCACACAAAATTTCGGATAAGTTCACTTTAAGACCTGCTATCGAATCACTTTGATTTTTGTTAAAGCAACTTGCATTCGCTGCCTCAATTACGATGGTAAACGTTTTTTCAGGGCAAGTCCATACTTCTTGAGTAAACATCCCGAAGTGTGTAAAAACCCCATATGGCACCATATGTAGTGGCTGAAGACCCACTTCCATAATGGCCAATGTAGATCCATTCCTTTTAGTATCTGCTCCGCAAAACTTTTGATCCCTAATCCTAATGAACATTTTTGTCGGTTCAAATTCCCAAAATTTATAAAATTGTTTCAATATATACAGGCTGAGGGTATATCTCTGTCGGCAAAGCCGACTGATACTTTTTTACTTGTTTATTTGGGAAAAACGTATTTCAATCCACACAGGCTGAGGGTATATCTCTGTCGGCAAAGCCGACTGATACTTTTTTACTTGATATTTTTAATGTATCAACTTGTATTCTCGAAGGTAGAATTTTTTCAGGGCAAATTCATACTACCTGAGAAAATAACCCAAAACGTGTCAAAAACCCTTATGGCATCATGTGTAGTGACTGGAGGGGACGATAACTCTCGAATGGATCAGCCGATTCAGTCCAAAATTTAGCCTTAGTGATATTTTGCCCAAACTTACTTTAAGTTCTAAGGTAGGTAATATGGGACCATTGCGTTACCTCCCCCACAAATGTTCAAAACTTTTCAATAAAACGCTGCGCACGATAGCTCTCAAAGTAGTAACCAATTTGGTCCATACTTTTCACATCGTAATATATCTATGAATCTATGATAAAATTCGAATATGGACTAAATAGGCCTTCTCTTTAGGAACATTTGTCCTATAAGCCGAACTAAGAAGAGATTTCCACTCCTCTATAATTGTTGCTTTGCTTTTTGGAATACCAAGTCTATCCATCTCTTCTACCACTTGTTTGGTCCATCGAAGCCTTGGCGTGCAAGCTCTGTATGTAACGCCATGTGGCCCGTATTTATGTGCCATTTTAGCGTGTTCATCATCGCTAATTCGTTTAACTATACTGATGTCGTTGTATAGCAAGTACCCAGGCTTCGGAACCATACCTTAGCACGTGTAGTATCAGTGTTTTGTAAAGCGTTATTTTAATTTGACGAGATGTGGCTTTGTTTTGAAACTGCTTACTTAAGCCAAAGTAGCATCTCTTGGCTAATACAATTCTTCTTATTTCACAACTGATTTTGTTTGTTCTATCTATGGAGGTGCCGAGGTAGGTATTTTACTAGCTCAAAATTATAGCAACCAACTACCACTATTGGTCCGAGATCTATGGTCGCATTGCGCGTCGACACTATCAACTTGTTCTTCTCGCCGTTTACCGCCAGACCCACTTATCAGATTCTCCTTCGACCTTCTTAAAGGTATCAGATACTTCTTTTACTGATCGCGCCATTGGTGAAAATTGTGCAATTTCTTTAACATCTGCATCTCGTATAATCTTTTCGAGCAGAATGTTGAATAAGTCACCCGAAAGGTTGTTCCCTTGTCTGAAACCTCAATTGGTACTAAACTCTTCGGACTATGCCGATATATTCCTTCAGGTACCTCTTCCGCAATACGTTTGAGCTTTAATCGAAATATATTTTTGTCGGCAAGTTCATACAACCAAAAAGGACTACATAATAATTATTGGGGAAAAGGACTTTGTTTGAGTATTCACACAGGCTGAGTCGGCAAAGCCGACTGATATTTTTTCCTTGTTTTTTTTTTCTCAATCTCAATACACAAACCTCTAACTATCAAAACAAAAGTAAGTTACCTTTCTAAAACCTTAAAAAGTACTCACAACGTTTCTGTACATATGTATGTGTGTCTGTTTGTACTTTGTACTAAACGAAAATAATAAAATCAAGTTATTTGTGTCTATAACACAATATCGGCTAGTAAACCTAACAGTCAGACTGCCAACCGGCACACATAGAAAACATTGAAAAAAATCTGAGAAAAAAAAGAAATATTTTTCATTTTCTACAAAATTACTTTATATGTGCCAGAACAGTTTTTTTTTGTTGTGTGTTGACCAGATTTTCATATAAGAAAAAATCTCTCTTTCATTTCACAAACATATGAAACTTGCATGCCGTGGTGCTGCTGCCATCATACAACTATTCACTAGGAGCGAGCGGGGAAGAACGAAAAAAAAAAAACGAAATGGAAATCCAAATTAGAACACGTTCGTATACGACTATGAGGTTATTATATCTATTGTACATACATTTGTATGTACAAACGTTTGTATATGCATGTACGTATACCTGAGAAAACATCTTGTATTGTGGCTGTGCGGTTGTCTACACAGATTCAACATCTAGGCTATTTCCATTGGAAAACTGAAAAATTGACCTAAAAAGTAAAAGTTTTTCTACGTTTCCTTCTTTTTGACTCCGGCTGTTATGAAAAGTTCTATAGAAGTTGTTTTTTCTTCTCGTATTTTTTTAATATGAAAAGCAATAAAGTACTAATATGAGTTAGCTTTTACTAACAAACAGACACACACAGACAAACGCTCATACACAGTTGAACAAGCACCCAAGTTGTGTACAACAGTTTCTCCTGATCTGATCATATAGATTACACAAACTTTGTAGTTGAAAGTGAATTGCTTGTTAAATTTCATTTTTAAGATATTTTTGAAAAAGCTTAAAAGATAAATTTTACGATTCCTCAAGTACACCATTTAAGAGGGAAAGCGCTGTGATATTGTGAAGGGTAATTTAATAACTTATATGTATTTACATTTGGTAGGAATGTGGCATTAAACAGATATATGTATAGTCTTTATGCTTATGTTCCCTTTTACTTCCAGTTGTTAGTTATATCCAAATTGGCGAATTTATAATTTTCGAAAGGTGTTATAGCCACAAGTAGTCGATGTAATTATAGTCAATTTTCGTTGATTTTTATTATATTCTACAATACAATATTTGCTTTGCCAACATTTCACTTAACAACTCGTGGAGTTCGTGTTCCGACCAGAATAGAATTGATTAGATATAGGGGATAAATGGACCTAAAACAAAACTTCAACCGATCAGCGAAAATAAGGTTTCAGATAAGGTTTTAGATTATGACAAGGAAGAAGTTTGCGGGTGATCAGGCAGCTTTTAGCGGGTTAAATTGACCCAAAACAAAAATTAATAAGTATTTTAATATCATTACTGAAAAACATTGTGGCGTTTTTTGGGATAGCGTTTGCAATTTTCAAAATAGTCTCGAAAACAAACCAAACCTTTTCCAGTAGTATGTGTCGTCGAATTTCGACGAATGCACACACCAACATTTTGCTGTAAAGCAGACCAACCAAATTCTGGTGTGTGCATTCGTCGAAATTCGACGACACATACTAGTGAAAAAGGTTTGAATTGTTTTCGCAGACACTTTCGTCGGGGTTGTGTGAGGTTGCCAAGGAAAAACTTCTCATTGAACTTTTTTCTGCTTACCATTATACTTCGAGCTGACGATTGATGTTGGGGTATAACAAGTTTTTTGTTGAAGAAGTTATTGAAAAACAAGTATGAAAAGACTATAGTCGGACGGAGCCGACAATGGGATACCCTATACCAATATCCCTGGACAATCGCTCTCCACCGAACTTCTTTCCAATGATTGTGAAAATTTAATTATCAAACATCAGAGATGTAATGTGTAATACTTATGACCAAAACTAAAAAGTTATCTAGCATGACAAAGGCATTTTTGTAGCAGGAAAGGAAAATTAATTCACACAAACGTTGGTTTGTACGCTTCTTCTTCATCATAAACTCAAACTTTGTTTAAAATTTTGCGGGTTATTAATTTGACTTACAGAGCCGCTACAAAATTGGTTAAAATTTTGTTTTTGGTCTATTTCATCCCCTAAACATTTCACGAACATCACCAAAAACTAATCATTTCTATTCTGGCCCGAACCCAACCTCCTTAAAAAATTCGTTACAATCGGTCCATAATTGCGGCCTTAAGCTTGTTTACAATTTTTAATGGACGGACACACATCGCTAAATCGCTTTATCTCGTCGAGATATGCATTTTGGCATACCAAATAAGGGGTCTAGGACGAATATTTCGTGGTGTTACATAAACTTTTGGACAGACAATATGTAGCATGGGATAAAAATGTGGTTCTCTACACAGAACCCTTTATATATATAGGCAGTAGGCCCGTTATCTAGCAAACACTTTATCGCAATTTACATCAGAGGAAATGTCAGTAGTTTTTTTTCCATATGTAGGCTACTTTGCGAAATATATATGTCCTCAAGGAATTAAAATATCGACCAAAAATAAAATTTTTATATTTTTCATACAAAAGTAGTGGTCCATTTCACCCGCTAAAGAATATCAGATCATCATTAAAAATTGTAGGCATCTTTTTCGACTTGTACTCTTACCCGGTGCAAAATTTCGTGACTATTGATGTATAATTGCGACTTCTAGAGAGTTTATTATTACACTGCAAACAAATAACGGAATATATTAGGCTGTAACTCTGTTATCTGATCATGTACACCAACATAATTGGCATCAATTGAAAGGTCAAGCGTTCCACTTTCAAGTGTATCTCACTTGTTCGGAATGTCACTTCCAGGAATTAAGATATAAGCTGTATATTAAAAATTTTCACAATTTTCACACAAAAGTTTTGGTCCATTTAACCCTCTAAATATTATCCGATCGCCATCTAAAATTGCAAGCTACTCCTTTGTGATATACTCTTACCTTGTTTAAAATTACGCGTTGATCGGACTATTATTGAGACCTACAGAGCCGCTAGAAAATTGGATAACTATTATGTTTTTGGTCCATTTTACCCGCGAAATATTTCACGATCATCACCAATAAGAATAGGGATCTATTCTGATCTAAACCCGACCTCCATACAAAATTTCGTGACGATCGGTCCATAATTGCGGCCTGGAGCGTGTTTACAATTTATAATGGACAGACGGACGGACGGACGGACGGACACACATCTCAAAATCGCTTTATCTCGTCGAGATATGAAGATTGGTATACCACATTGGGGGTCTCCGACGAATATTTCGCGGTGTTACATGAATTTTTACCAAAACAAACTTATAATACCCTTTTCCACATTGTGGTATAGGGTATAATAACTTCGGTGGAGAATATCCACAAACAAATGAGATGAGATTCTGTGGCGAGGATCGAAACTATAGTATTCCCTGCCTTACCCCTTGGCGAACAATGTCAAATCTTTTCCACTACTAAACCATTGTTTTAAAAAATTAAAACAACAAAAATGGGATTAAGCCAGACTATTTTAAAAACCTTAATATAATGACTATATCTTTATTCCTGGAACGTGTCCATCAACATCTGTACGAGTACTTATACAAAATGTCAGTAATGATAAATGACTGACTGATAATCAAGGCCCAGGCAAAACTGCTAAAGCTAGAATCTTGTAATTTTTGGTGAGGGTCCACCTTGGTCCGTAGGTGTTACATAAGGCTTGGTTTTTGGAAATTCGAACTAGAACGGTACGAAAAGTACTAAAAGGTACTAAATACGGTACAACTTGTATTAGGCAAAATGGAATATCTAGAATTCTGAAATTTGGAATGAGGGTCACTGATGGCGAGTTAGAAAGATGTACCAGAGGGTTTTTGGAAATTCGGCCTATAAGTGTACGAAAAGTACTAAAAGTTAATAAATTAAGTTCCACTTGTATATATTGAAAGGATATAGGTATCTAGAATCTTGAAATTTGGTATGGAATGAAGGTTGCGAAGTGATGTTGATGTAAGGAAATGGAAATTCGTACGTATGTGTAAAAAATTTACTAAATTGTACAAAATTTAGTACAATTTGCATTGGAACGGATAGAGCTGGAAAGCTGAAATGTGGAACTAGAATTACTGAAGTGTAGGATCGAGATATTGAAGTAATTTTGAAAATTCGTACCTATATGTACGGAAAGTACTAAATGATACTAAATTTGGTACAAGTTGGATTTGGGTAAACGGACAGAGTTGGAAATATAAAATTTGGAATAAGGATTACTGTTGGAGTGGAGGAGGTAGTATTGGAAATTCCTACTTATGAGTACGAAAAGTACTAAATTTGGATTTGGGTGAACGAAAACAGCTGTAATCCTGAAATTTGGATTTAAGATTACTATTGGAGTGAGGGATTGAAGTGAGGTTTTGGAAATTCGTAATTGTGGGTAAATTTGTAAATTTGGTACAATTTAGATTTAGTGAACAGATAGAGCTGGAATCCTGAAATTTGTATTTATGAATACTGTTGTTGTGTATGATTGAGGAAGTTGTGGAAATTCGTACTTATGGGTACGGAAATACTAAATGGTACTAAGTTTGGTACATTTTGGATTTGGGTAAAGGAACAGAGTTGGAATCCAGAAAATTAAAATTAAGATTACTGTTGGAGTGTAGGATTGAGCGAGATGTGGAAATTATTACTTATGGGTACGAAAAGTACTAAATTTGGTACAATTTGGATTTGAGCTAACGGAAAGAGCTGGAATCCTGAAATTTGGTATTAAGATTACTGTTGGACTGTATGATTGAGGGAGTTTTGAACATTCCTACTTATGTGTATGAAAAGTACTAAATGGATTTGGGTGAACGTATAGAGATGGAATCCTGAAATTTGGAATTGATATTATTGTTGGAGTGAAGGATTGAGCCAGATGTGAAAATTCTTACTTATGGGTACGAAAAGTACTAAATGTGGAGAGATGGAACCCTGAAATTTGGAATTAAGGTTACTGTTGGAGTGCAGGACTGTGAGAGTTTTGGAAATTCGTATTTATGGATACGAAAAGTACTAAATTTAGTACAATTAAGATTCGGGTGAACGAATAGAGCTGGATATCTGAAATTCGGAATTAGGGTTACTGTCGAAGTGTAGGATTCAGGTAGTTTTGGAAAATCGTACTTATGGGTACGAAAAGTACTAAATGGTACTAAATTTGGTACAACTTGAATTTGGGTAAATGGATAGAGCTGGAATCCTGAAATTTGGAATTGAGATTGGAATGTAGAATTGAGGAAGTTTGGAAATTCGTACTTATGAGTACATAAAGTTCTAAATGGTACTATATTTAGCACAATTTGGATTTGAGTGAACGGATAGGGCTTAAATCCTGAAGTTTGAAATTATGTTTACGGTTGGCCTGTACGTTTACGGTTGGAAGAAGTTTTGAAAATCCGTACTAATGGTTTCGAAAAGTACTAAATTTCATATAATTTGGATTTGGTTGAACGGATAGAGCTGGAATCCTGAAATTTTGAATTAAGATTACGTACTGTTAAAATGAAGGATTGAGGTATGTTTGGAGGTTTGGAGGAATGAGGAGGTTTCGCAAATTCGTACTTATGTATTTATATGTAAAGTAATATTATTGGGTTTGGAAGAACCGAGAGAGCTGTAAATGAGAAAAGCTGTTGGTATATACTGTTGCTATAATAAGGTAATTTTGTTTAAGGTTATAGTACTAAATTTGTTACAATTTTATTATTGCATAAACAATAATATAATGCGTAGTAGTAGTGTTGGAAATACCAACTATAAGGCAAAATGGTACTAAAATTGGACTTGGGTTTATTTTTTACAAGAATGTTTTACCCTCTGAGGACAGAAACCCCTCATTAAAATGCCTCAAAAAATGTGGCTCGCTGCTGATGTGTAAGTGTGACATCCGGCTTATTTTTTGAAAACCGAACTAAAGTGCGAACAGTAGTTAAATAAAAATAAATACTAATTAAAATTGATATTAGCACTACAAAATTTTCAGTGTTCCATATTTGCATATTAAGATGTCTTCATTTGTTATTTATATCCTTTCCGCATATGAGGCAGCGGGTACCTGCTAGTAACGTATATTTGGAAGAGCAATTCTAGACCTTTCCGTTAATGCCAATTATGTACGTGGCCAGATAACAAAGTTTTAGACTAATATTTGCAGGAATTCCATAGTTTTAGTTGTTTCTAGTGCAATTACTTAATAACTTAATTAGTTGGCCTTCTACAGAAATCCTATTCCATAAGCCGAAATAAGAGAAGATTCCTCTCTATTTGTTGCTTTATTTTGTTTTCTGATTTCGGGCCCAACGCAATCGCTGTAACTCGATACGTTTAACTAAACTGATGTCGTTGTACTCGTATATACGATACAGCTCGTGGTTCATAAGACGTCGATAATCACCGTCAATGTGTATTGGGCCATAGATCTTTCAAAGAATTTTCCTCTTGAACACAACAAGCTCTAACTTATCTGCTTGCGCATGTAGCACTGGTAGTATCAGTGTTTGTTGTTCTAAACCGAAGACCAAAACCAAGTGACAAATTGCTATTGTGCCAAATTTAATATTGGCACACATTTATATTTATACAGGACATATTTCGAGGCCCTGACGCCTAACATATACAAAACAACTATCACTACAAAATTATGGACACATTTTTGGTTTTGATTAAAAGTGCATCGAAATATGGACCTATCCTTAATATGTCGATAATATTCTACAAAATCGGGCACATATGTTCATTACAAATTGTAATGACATTTAAAGGCACATCAAGATTTTTCCGATAGAGATATAACCTCGAATATCACGATACAACCAAGATCCTTTTCCAAAAATTATGTATGTCAGAATTTTGTGACCCTTTTTGGCCGAATGAACTTGCCGAAAAAATTGGATTTGGTTTAAAGCTCGATGGGAAGTTGAAGGTACCGGAAGGAGTGACCAGATGACTGACTTAGATCCGCAGAAATATTACGATATGCAAATTCGGGACCAATGCAGTATCCGTTTTAAGAGTCTTATAGCGTTCATACAGCTTTGGGTCCATTTTCTCAGGACGTATGGACGTTTCGGCCGGACCGTACTTTTTATACCTTCCACCTCTAACTGTTGGTTTCCTTTCGTCTATGAATGTACTAAGCTCTTCCTCTTCTTGCGGGAATAGTATATCCCAAATGATAATACTCCCTTCGAAAGAGCTCATATGGTGCGTCATCATAGTTTTTCCAAAACTAAGATCAATATTTACAATTTTTCAAATTGAGCTTTTGAACTCCTGACAACACACAATATTAAATTACAGCAATCTCAGTTCGAAAATTTGGCATAAAAACCCTTCCAAATATATGGAATTGGATAATACCGGGGTAGACTTAAACCTGGATATACGGTTTTATTACTCGCGAATAGAGATTGCATATTGGACAATTTAAATGCTTTTGGATAAAATTAAATGTTAATAGACTTGGCAAAAAATATTGGCCTTCAAAGTTGATTTGGGTGGAAGCTGTGGCTATATTTATGTTTAAAAATGGATAAAACTGTGTTGAAGCCAAGGTGTCTTTTTTGTTTTCTCTCGATTTGTGATTAAACCACACTTTTCCCGATTCTCGTGTCAAAGTAAAAGTAGAAGCCAACTAAACAATGATCATCTCACCAAAATATAACTTTTCAAAATTTGGTCTGCGTCTACCATTAAATGATGCTGACATTTTGAAGCCAGATTTTAAGTGCTTTTTGAAATTTTTTTCTAATTTCGTTCCGCAAACAGGTTTTTCAAAACATAATATGTAGGTTTGTAGAACACGCCATTCTGAGTTCTTTGATATACATATGTGTCGTGAATGTAGCCTGCACAGCTTCACAGAAATCTGTATCCAAATTGGAAAATTTTGTGCTAACAATTTTCTAAAAATCACATTTTTTGGACCTAATTTTAAAATTCGTCATTCGATTTTCTCATACTTGATGCAAATTTTAGATTTTTACGTTGCGGATCTAATAAATTATTACTCGTGGAAATCGATCTACTAAAACGCGAGATACGAGAAGTTCCATGGCAAGAAAATCACTTAAAATTGTTTTTGAAAATATCGCGAATTTTATCGCGTTTTCTGCGGGTCGTTTTCACTGTAATGAAAAAACTGGAGCAGCATCTTTGTTTTTGCGGATATATAACGATGTGGATTTTCATGGTAACACGGATGCGGAACAAAATTGTATGCACTTTGCGCAAATTGGCGACATTTTATAGGTTTTTTAATGCTAAGATGCAGCCGATGCTACATCTTAGCGTCCAAATTATATTTCAAAAAATATATACAAATTAAAATATATGGTCTTGCTGTACATGAAAATCACATGCGGACAAAATGATTTTGATAATTACGCGGTTTAATTGAACTATATTTCCGTTTAAGAAGTCTAATGGTTTATCTCAACAACCCGATAACTTTCCATAATGGGAATCCTTCCATGTGAATGCACATAAAGCAAAATCCGACCATTTTCTTGAGAGTTTCAAGAAAAATAAAAGAAGTACTTTCATAGATTTTTTCCAATACTTTAAACTATATAACGCATGTGAAAACTATTTTTTAAGCCAAAATTTATTTTTGTTGCCCAAATATGTGTTTATTATGGCTATAACATCCTTACTATTATCCCGATCATTATAATTTTGGTCTCATTTGACTCCACGTGAAGTTTTTATTTATTTTTTTTTTTGTAATTTTTGACGGGTAAATCGACCTATATTTTGAAAAAAAGTCAGATAACATTTAAAATGTTGTCAACTTTTTGTAAATTCCCCGAATACTGCGTAACATTTAAGAAATATTATGCAATCTACCAACTGACGTCGCTTCGTGATAACTTTTTAGTGACAATTGTACTCATTAAAGTAATTAGCGTTTTTATAATATTTGTCCGCGATAACGTTTGTCCGCAACAACCAAAAATTTGCTCGTGAGCGGATTTGTATTGGGGAATTTTTTCTTAACGTATGTACCAAAAATCTCTGATGTAGCGCGAAAAGAAAAAAAGTACATTTTTTGAAAATGGAACATGAAAGAAATGGCAACATTTCCCATATATACAATTTTTTGGGAGTAAGAATATAGAAAATTTTTGGGAACACAAGAATTCAATTAACGACAAATTCAGTAGAAAAAATTTATTAAGATATTCAAAAAACTTAAATGGGGATTCGCTTATATGTGGTCTATACCAAAACGTGAACATATACTGTCTGAATTTTTGCAAGGAATGTTTTGTACCTGTATAAATGCCTTGTAATTTTAGTGAAGACTAAATACCAAATTTTAGTTATTCCGTTTGAATAACCAACATGAAGACGAGGGCCCCACCCCCAACAAAGACTAAATACCAAATTTCAGCCATTTCGGTGGGATAATGAACCTGAAAATAAACTAAAAACCTGAAAATATCACAAATCGGGAGGTACCGCTCTATGGGGGCCATATATAGGCGTAGGCCTATATCGAAAAAATTTTTGGTGGAAAATCTTACACCCCCAACGAAGACTAAATACCAAATTTCAGCCACTTCGGTGGGATATTGAGGTCACAACGTTCAAAATACAGAAAATCGGGAGGTACTGCTTTACGGGGGGTATATGAAGGCGTGGACCTATACCGACAAATTTCAGGTGGAAAGTATTGTACCCCCAACGAAGACAAACTACAACATTTCAGTCATTTCGGTGTGATATGAAGAGCACAACCTTCAAAATACCGAAAATCTTGAGGTACCGTTCTATGGGGGCTATGTCAAGATGTGGACATATACCAACACATTTCGGGTGGAAAGTTTTGCATCTCCAGGTAACACTAAATTCGAAATTTCAGTCATTTTGTTGAGATATTGAGGACACAACCTTCAGAGTATTGAAAATCCGGAGGTACCGTTCTATAGAGGCTACATCAAAACATGGGCTGATATAGCCCATTTTCAATACCAAACATCCTAGGAGTAATAGGGGCTTCTATACCTACCTTAACAAGTAAAAAAGTATCAGTCTACTTTGCCGACAGGGATATACCCTCAGCCCATGTGAATTGAAACACATTTTGGGCATTTGAACTTGCCGACAAAAATGTGGATTAAGATTAAAGATCAAAAGTGTTGCGGAGGAGTTACTTAAAGGAATGAACAGACATAGTCGATTATCGAAGTGGATCTTATTTTGGGAGTCATATCGTTTCGAAAGATATCGCACACACTAGTCATTTCAGTGGGTCATCGTGTAACTTTTGGACCAGTATACCAGGAAGCATGGGCTTGTCCATGGAAAACATAATATCGATGTAAACAGGTCCATATCGAACAGTATCGGTATACATTTCCAACGGATTTTCGGACAGACTAAACTGCACTTGGCACAGATATTGAACTTCTGTGCAGGATGTATCCTAAGGAGAGGAACGATATGGGTTTTTGCACCTTTCGGGCTGTTTTCTCAAGAAGTATGGACTTGCCCATAAAAAAAACTTTTACCGTCGTAATTGAGGCAGCGAATGCATGTTGCTTCAACCAAAATCAAAGCTATTCGGAAGCAGGTCTTAAAGTGAACCTATACAAAATTTTGTGTGATAGGTATACGAAGGAGCGGACAAATAAAGTCCATATTCGAACCTAATCTATATCTGTTAGATATATTTGGATGTGTAAAGTATGGACCAAATCGGCCACTCCCTTCAAGATTGTGCGCACAATTTTTCCGAACGCTTTTGAACATTTGTGGGGTAGGTACCTAAAGGAGTGGACCGAATCGGTAGATCCGTTCGAGATTGCGCTGCAACCACTGCACACTGTATCATAGGGGTTTTTGCTATTATCTCAGGAAGTATGGACTTGCCCCTGATGAAGTTGTACCGTCGTATGGGGGGCAGTGAATACAAGTTGTTGCAACAAAAATCAAAGCGATTCGAGAGCAGGTCCTAAACTAAACTTTTCCAAAATTTTGTGTTTGAGGTACCCGAAGGAGTGGACTGATTGAGTCCATGTTGGAACCTCATCTTAGTCTGATAAAAATATCACGATGTGCAAAGTTTGGATCAAATTGGTTCCTCCCTTCAAGAGTTATGGTGCGCACGAATTTTCCGAACATTTTCGAACTTTTGTGGGGGAGGTACCGGAAGGAGTGGACCGATGTAGTCCATCTTCGAACTAAGTTTGGACAGAATATTGCGAAAGCCAAAATTTGGACTGAATCAGTTGACCCATTCGAGAGTTATAGTGCGCTCCAGCTAGACAGACAGACGGACGGACATGGGTAAATCAACTCTAAATTGTCTGAAACGGATTTCGTCCAAACATACATTATTTCGATGAGTCACATTTTGCCCGTATGAAAGTGTATACATCCTCGTTAGCAAAAATGCTGAGAGTATAAAAACCGCGAGCGGTATCTTGATTTGAACATAAGGACTAACAGACGGATATGGTTATATCGACTTTTTATACTGATCAAGGGTCTCGATGTGTTAGATTCGGAATGACAAATGTAATTATACCCTCCATATTATGGTGGAGGTTAAACTTCACTTTTCCAAAATGTTGTGTAGTATTGGACCGAGGTAGGATATATCCCAAATTGATACATATATATCTTGTAGAAATATTACGATGTGCAAAATATGGACCAAATCGGTTACTGCCTTTGACGGTTATTGTGCGCACCATTTTAGAGAAAAGTTTTGAACTCTTATGGGGAAGGTGGACCGATTTGGCCCATCTTCAAACTTTAACTAAGTTAGAGCAAAATATTACGACAACCAAATTTTGGACCGAATCGGCTGATCCGATCGAGAGTTCGCTAAATCGGCTCCAAATCATCTGAAACGGATTTCTTCCAAACATACTTGAGGTCTAAAACCATTATATCTATGAGGCACATTTTGGTCATGTGAAAGTTTATAAATTATAAACCTTACCAATATTTGCTTATAGATATTTCTTCACCTTCACACACTAATCTATGTTTGCAAACGGAAGGTTATGTGGATTATCTAAAAGGTATTGAAGTTTACGTCATATTAATTTTCGTTAGAAATGTCCAAGAGTTGTAATGAGAACCATCTGGCCATGCCGTATTAAGTTGTTTGCTTATATACTTGTAAATACTTATAACAGTTCTTTACTTATACTTATAATACTTATAACAGTTTTTATCATAATTCTTCTTGATATCTATGCCTTGCAAAAACAAAGAAATTTCTCACATTTTTCCCTTCAACTAATTTTGGATAATTTTATTATTTGTTTTTCATCATTTTACAAATTAATTCAAACCTACTTTTTCTCATTAAAATATTGGATCTCAAAAAAAAATTCTAATTACTTAAGTAATTAGCAAATAAACAAATAAACTTTGAAAGAAACGAACGGAAAACAACAAAGTTATGGCATACGCAATAAAAAAGTTTTTTTTTCTGCTGGTATTTTTTGTGTAAGACTGCTCTCACAGTATGTTCAGAAGACATCATTCAAATTGCTGTCCAAATGCATGGACACGTGGAAATGAGAACGACATTGGCAATGGAAAACAACAACTTTCGAAAATTAAGAAAGCAATGACAGAAGAAAAGAAAATGCCAAAAAGTGTCCACACAAATTATTGTCAAATCCTAATGACAATTTGTTATCTGGAGGAGGGAGGTCAAAGGCCAATGACATGATGTATGTATCTATATGCTATAGTGAGGATTGACGATTTATACAGAATATATTTGTGAATAAAACATGATGGACTTTCAATTACACATATTGATTTTGGTATGGATTATTTCCTAAGGAACTTAATCTACCGCAGGCCAGACAGGTAAACATATGTATTAATGCTCCCCCGTTAATGCTGACAAAGGCATATTTTCAGTTTTTTTCCTTTCCTATAAATCACTGTGTTTCTTCTATAAGGTGTTATCACCCCATAACAGGGAATTAGACCAATGGAAACAAATGTGAAATGAAACTTTACGCAAGAATAACCTGCATTCTTTTTTCTTTTCTTCGTTTCTTTTGTTTTAGGTGGGAGGGATGACGTTACAACTTACATAGTATTACAAATAACAAAATTGTGAATCCATCTTACAGGCCAAAATTTTCAATGAAATGTTCCAAAAAATAAATAAATAAAACAAAACAAAAGCAATAAAAACTTGCAATATTGAAATGGGATGTAACAAGAAAACAAATACAAATATAATTTATTATAATTGCTTTGGTAAGCAGAAACAAAAACAGAAAAGTAACTGTTCCTTTTTGTAACAGCAGCAAAAGTTGGTTTTAACATCAATAACCTTGGCAACAACATCACCAACACCAAAAGGACACACACCAGAAAACAGCAACAACAGGGGAATACTAATAAAATGGACACACAAACTCTCCCAAAAATTGTTTGCTGCCAAATAACACAAATTCACACACACACACACACCAAAAGCTTACAAAAGCCCCAGGTGTGAGTTAATGGACCCATGAACTAGGGGATAAACATATCGCAGTGTGAAATGTAATATAACAAAATGAAGAAATGTTTGGCAAATTTGTTTATTGCTACGGGAACTATATGGTCAATTGTGGTGTGTTTGGAGAGATGTTGTTTAGTGAGCACAAATTTAACCACAGTATTTACAAGGATATGAGTAATATCGGCCAGGACCAGTGGCACTCCAAATTTTATGTAATTACGTCATCGTATAATCTATGTGAAAGTGCATTACAAGTTAACAGACATACTAACCTGACCTTTTACAGAACTTTTGTTCCCTAAGCCGAGATTAGAAAAGATCTCCAGTTATCTGTGTTTGTTGCAGTGTTTTCCCAAACTGGGATATGGCGTTTTTCACTTGTCCAATCTATCAAAGCCTTGACCTTCCAGTTCTGCATGAGCCGCAATGTGGCCCGTATTTGTACGCCTTTTTAGCGGGTTTATTACCACTCATTCTTATGACATGCCCTAGTAAACACAATCGTTGTATCTCGTCGTTGTGTAGTTCATACAGTTCGTTGTTAATACGGCGTCGACATTCACTGTCAACGTAGATTGGCCCGTAGATCTTTCGAAGAATTTTTCGCTCAAGCACACCAAGCACCACTTATCTGCTTGCATATAATTCCATGGTTCGGTACCATACCAGTAGCACGGGTAATATCAGTGCTCTGTTAAATGTTATTTTTGTTTGACGAGATGTGGCTTTGTTTTTAAATTGCTTACTTAAACCAAATTAGCATCTGTTGGCCCAAACAATTCTTCTTCGTATGTCACAACTAGTGTTGTTTGTTGTGTTTATGGCGGTGCCGAGGTAGATAAAATCTTTAATTATTTCAAAATTATAGGAATCAACTTCCATAGTTGGTCCAAGTTCTATGGACGCATTGCGCGTTTACCGCCAGACCCACTTTAGCAGATTCTCCTTAAACATTCCTAAAGATATCAGTTACTTCCTTTACTGATCGCCCCATGATGTCTATATCATTATCATAAGTAGGCAGGTAACATGTGGCTATTGGTGTGAATTGTGCCATTTCTTTTAAAATCTTCATCTCATATTACCTTTTCCAGCAGAATTTTGAATAGGTCACACAAACGGCCTATCCAAACTGTTAGGAGAGATTCTTTTCTTTTTAACTGAGGATCGTGTGTGACTTAATGTCATCTTACAAAGCCGAATGAGCTTTGAGGAAAGACATTGCTTGGAATACCTTTGAACGTAGGATGTTGTCGATTGATGCCTTATAATCGACAAAAAAGTGGTAGGTGTAGAACTGCAACTCTTAAGTCTTCTCCAGGACTTGCCGCATGGTAATTATCTGGTCAATAGTGGTCTAAAGCCGCATTTGTATGGGCTAATTATTTCGTTTCGTTCGCACGATATGCCTGACACTATTTTATAAGCAAAAGTCTGCTCCCTGACTTATGCCTCTGTAGGTACAGCACACAGTCTTTTCCCCTTTCTTATGGACGGTACACATGATGCGCAGGTTCCAATCGTCGGGTACGCGTTCTTCCAGCCAGATGGATCTAACTAGCTGATGCATACACCTTATCAGCGTGTCGCTTTCGGATTTGAACAGATCGGCTTGTATGCCATCGTCTGCTGCTGCTCTATTATTTATCAACCTGTTTATTGCTGTCTTTATCTCATCTTGGCCGGGCGGCATACATTCAATACCATCTTTTGGGATTGGATCTGTGATATCTTCGTCCTCCTCGTTAGTATTGGCTACCAACAGTTTGGAAAAATCCTCTTTCCATATCCCGAGCACACTATCTGTATCAGACACAAAATTACCATGCTGATCATTACAGGATGATGTGCCTATACCAAAGCCATAAGTTGGATGTTTCACTTGAAGTTTTGTTACCACTGGGAATCTAAAATGTCAAATTACAGATAGTTGTAGCGAAAATGTAGCAAAAATCCCTTAAATACAGAAAATCGGAGATACCGTTTTATGGGGGCTAAACAAAAACCTGTACCTACCAAAGTTTTGTGACCACTGCACAGTGGTCGCTGCCATTGGCCAAAATTAAAAAAAAAACAAGTAAAAAAGTATCAGTCAGCTTTGCTGACAGACAGCCTGTGTATATTGAAAAAAATTTTTCCCAAAAAACGTATGAGGGTTTTAAAAATTTTGGATGTATGAACCGACAAAAATGTTGATTAGGATTAAATATCAAAAGTTTTGCGAAGGAGATACTTAAAGGAATGGATCAACATTGACCATTATGGAAGTGGATCTCCAGCCACTACATATGGCTGTTCGCTCAAAAAGTATGGACTTGCCACTGAAAAAAATTTTACCATCGTAATTGAGGTAGCGAATGCAAATCGCTTCAACAAAAATCAAAGTGATTCGAGAGCAGGTCTTAAAGTGAACTTATCCGAAATTTTGTGTGAGAGGTACCAGAAGAAGTAGACAAATATAGTCCATATTCGAACCTGATCTATATCTGGTAGATATATTAGGATGTGCAAAGTATGGATTACATCGGTCACTCCCTTCAAGAGTTATCGTGCGCACAATTTTTCCAAATATTTTTTAACTTTTGTGGGGGAGGTACCTGAAGGAGTGTTCCGATATGGCATATCTTCGAATTTAAACTATGTTTGGACAAAAAATTACGAAGGCCAAATGTTGGACCGAATCGGCAGAACCCTTCGAGAATTAGGTTGCGCTCCAACCACTACACACGGTGTCATAGGGGCTTTTTGCATCTTTCAGGCTATTTTTTCAGGAAGTATGGACTTGCCCCTGAGGAAATTTGTACCGTCGTATGGAGGGCAGTGAATACAAGTTGTTGCAACAAAAATCGAAGCGATTCGAGAGCAGGTCCTTTTCTGAACTTATCCGAAATTTTGTATGGGAGGTACCCGAAGGAAGGCGTGGACCGATTGAGTCCATATTGAAACCTCATTTAAGTTTGGTAGAAATTTCACGATGTGCAAACTTTGGACCAAATCGGTTACTCCCTTTATGAGTTATCGTGCGCACAAATTTTCCGAGCATTTTCGAACTTTTGCGGGGAGGTACCGGACGGAGTGGACCGATATAACCCATCTTCGAACTTTAACTAAGTTTTGACGAAATATTGCAAAAGCCAAATTTTGGACCAAATCGGTTCATCCGTTCGAGAGTTATCGTGCGCACCAGACAGACAGACGGACGGACATTGCTAAATCGACTCCAAATTGTCTGAAACACATTTCTTCCAAACATACTTGGGGTCTAAAACCATTATTTCGATGCTGAGGGTATAAACATTAAAATGGTCTCAAAACTGGATTTTGGCATTGAAGGTTTTGAGAAGAGGCTCCAGGAGATGGAGTTAAAAGAACAAACTTGGCGATTTGCTCGAAATATCGAGGAGCTCATCGCAACTTGTTCTCATGTATGTGAAAGGGTATCCGTCTACAATGTAACCCAACTGAAGGCGTGGGTTGACATCATAGAGGATAATTTAAATCATCTGGAGCAGTTCGCGACCAGAATTAGTGCTGAAGTTTTCATACCTAGGATGGAAAAGTTAAAAGAAATTTGTGACCCGCTAATAGAAAAGATGTATAAAATCATAGTGCGTTCGATAAAATGGGACTTTCCATATTTCAACACTGTGTCCAAAACGTGGGTATTTGCTGAACCAGTAAAAGAAAAAAGTCGAATCTGAAAAAGTTTTTTCGGAAAGCTGACAATTTGTTAGACCAGTGCGACTATGTGTCAAATAAATTGGAAAATATGGCAACATATGTATGTAGCTGAAGGATGGATTGTCCCATTGAAGGAAGTATATATGGAGCTAAATCAGTTATTTCCAAAGGTGACCGAGAATGGGTACTTGGGAGATTTGTTTTTCAATTTAAATCGTGTTGAGATTATCTACAAGAAAACAATGGATGAGATAGATAATATGCTCACATCTCCCAGCAAAATGTTTGTGGCCCCGGCAAGCCCGCACTGCAGAGGGAATTCCTTGTGTGACAGTGCACTTGAAAATGATGTAAATGCTGTCGAAGAAGAGATAGTATATAAAGATGAGAAAGAAGTTGCGCTGGAACACCTGCGTTTGGAAGGCGAACATATAGCGGAACAACGGAAGATAGAATCTACGTCGAACGCCAATAATGAAGAAAATTTTGTGTGCCAGCAGGATTTAGAAGATCAAATTATACCGAATTCCGATGAAGAAGCCGTTGTTGATTTTTTGTTTTATCCTATGGAGAAAATCAACGTTGAAGAAATAGATGAAACTACTTTGGACGAAGATGAGAAGGCTGGACAACAATTTGTACTAGAGCTGAAGCTGTTACAGGCCGACCAATTTATTGACCTGGTAAACAAGCTATACAGTCCACTGAAAGAAATAGGATATATATGCAGCAGAGAGGTGCTGCATAGAAAACAGTGCGAAAATGCCAAGAAGAAGGCGCTTATGAAACAGAGAAGGAATACGTGCAACAGGAAAATACAGCAGAACTGGGATGCTAAGCACATTCGGTCTGTGAAGAGTGTAAAAGCTGCAAAGAATGGTCCAGGGCGAACTGCTGCTAAAAGGAGCAGCTTAGGTAAATTAAAACCCGTATTATTTCAAAAATTGTTTTATTTTAGAAGGAATTTCGAGCGTCCTTATACCTATTGGAACTTAATATCGAAGACAGCTTGTACGCAAAGAGAATACCCTTATCCTACTGCAAAGATACGCGGTGGTATCGTGGCTTCTGCTGATATTAATCCTGATACTATGGAGGGAATGGAAACTACTATTAGCGGAAGAATTTCCAATAGTAAAAAATCAAGAGCAGCAACATGATAGCAGCTTAAAGAAAATTAAACATCGATGGAAGGGCGTTCCGGTGATTGAATGGATGCACAAGATTCTAGGTGCCATTGCGTAGAGGTTGCTGCTTATATACGTCATATTTGTTATTTTAGAATATTTTTTTATTTGTATGTATGCCATTATAGTTTATAATTGATATCAGATATTAATATAAGTAGCGCTCACTTTGCTTGACTTTGTATAAGAATGTTAGAGTGTCTTAAAATGCTTCGCGAAGGATCGATCTGTTTTATGTTTAAATAAAAGTTGTATTTGTCATCCTTTGGTGAGCGGTCAGCATGTTCAAAATACTTTGAACAGAATTTTGTTGTTGCCATCTCTTTGCGAGTGGGCAGCATGTTCAAAATACTTTGAACAGATGTTCACATTTTCTATTGATTTGATAATGGAAGTGTTTTAAGATAAGAGTTGAAGATCCCACATGCAGTGGTAGCTAGTTGTTTGTTTGTGCGCTATGCACTTAAGATTTTATGGCACTTGCATTGTGGGAAATTCTTCAATTATAAAATGTTTGTATTTTTAGAACATAGAGTTTAGTGATAAGAATTGTAATGAAAATTTCCATATTTATGAAAATATTGTTGATTTGCCATTTTCGCGTTTCTTTCAAATAAGTAGTGGTCTTTCACGTATAGCATAGCAGCTAATAATTTTCGCACCTTCTATCAAATCTATTTTTAAAATTATTATTTTCACAAACATTTCATTAACCGGCACACAATTCTATCGAAAATAATATCTTCTTCAAATGTTTCTTTACAGTTTTGCAACATTTGTATAATATTAAAAAGACTCAAAAATATCGCTAATAAATTAAATTTATTTTTGCCTTATCGTGGTGAAAATATCAATGGTATAAGGCATAATTGTTTCGAATATTTTTGCGAACTTTTGTAAAACTTTAGGAAATGGTCTGCTGGGTACAAACAGACAACACAAACAGCTGTTTCATAAACTTTCGTCTGTTAGGGTGAACAACCCAGCAAAATAAATTGGAAGTAGTGCAATGTGGACTAGTTCTTTCACGGCATGTTTTGATGCAATTCAAACGGAGTCGTGAAAAAGGCACTCCATTCCTCACATTTTAACCGCATTTGGATGCAATCCAAAGAATGACATCCACTTGTCACAATTTAACAGTATCCGGATATTTAATTTGTGAACATTTTCCGGCAACTCACGAGAAGAACATTTCCCAATGAAATGCTGTTGGAGTACATGTCGAAATCTTAACTGGTGATGGGAAGACAATATCAAACCCATTTAGTAGATGAAGCAAAAACAGTTCAGCTTGGATTAAATGGAGATCGGAGGAAACACGCATGGTTGCGACTGAATTCAATGGAGAATTTTCATAATTTGTGTTAATGTAATAAAGTTCTTAATATTTTTGTTTTACACAAATAATAAATGCATTTTGTTTGTTCTGGGATATTTTGTAATGGCTGCGCACATTCCGCAGAATGCCTGTATCAAAACACGTGGTTTGGACTGCACCCTATTCTACCCCAAAGGTTAAAATGCAATGCCAAAGGATCAGTTAAAATGCACTGACAAAGGGCCAGTTATAATGCAGTGCCAGAGGGTCAGTTAAAATGCAGTGCCAAAGGGTCAGTTAAAATGCAGTGCAATGGAGTGCCTCTTTCCGTAGTCACGCTCTTGTAAAAATTATGAGTGAAAATGCATAATTTGATGCACTTCCAGATCACTAGTACATATGATTTAACTGCCTCTTTGGAGGCAAACTTTTGCTTGGAATTAACTCAAAGCAAGGCATTTTTAAGGCAAATTAACTCTGCCGTCTGTCTAGGGTATACAATTCTGAATCGATCCGTACGCTCGTCTGGGGTAATCACTCTAGCATCCACAAAAATGGAGATAGGAGGCTTTGTTTGCAGGCAGCTCTAGTTCGATGATGGGCTATATTGGTCCACGTTTTGGTATAGCCCCCATATAACGGTACGGCCCGATTTGAAGTATTTTGACGTTTTTAGTCACAATTTCAAAACGAATTAGCTATAATTTGACATTTGGGTAAATCCTGCGTGACGAACGCTACATTTGTACGCGTTTTCGGGCAAAAATATTAACATTTTTTTAACTTTCCAGATAGATGCATTGAATCTATACATGGTATTTAATAGAATTTGAGAGCACTTTCAAATGCCATAAAACAATTTTTTTAACAAGTATAATTAGTGGAAAAAATTGATTATAAGTTATTGTGACGCACGCCACAAAAAGTGGAAGTAGCTTCCGACCTTGTGCTATGTTTTCATACTTTTTAGCAAATTTTGCATAATAAAGCACACAAAATGAACATTTTAAAAGAAAGATGAATATAAGAGAATTCTAAAACAATTCAATTTTAGGCAAACAATTTTGTATTTGTTTTTCCAAAATCAGCGAACCTAATGTGACGCACGCTACGTGATGCACGCTACATTTTTTCCAGTATATAGTAAATAAAAACCAGTGTATTTATTTTAACGAAACAATGTATATTTCTTGTAAATAACGTTATTTAAGTCATATTTTATGTTCATAAATAAGTTTATTAATGCGTATATGTCTATAAATAAATTTTATGTTTTAATGAATCTGACGTTAGTGCGATTTTGAGCACATTTTTGTTATATGACGAAAAATAATGTTTGCTTTTAATTCCGGGAATGCTCTTAACGTTAGCCCATCTCTCCGAAAGAATTCCAGCTGATTTTTGTATATAACTTCTGCTTATATATAAAATGAAAATACCATTTGTATTCATTTTTGCCAATTTAAAAAAAAACCATGGGCGTTATTAAGAACAATATTCGGAGCTTTTACCATTTTCCATTTTTTATACCCTCCACCATAGTATGGAGGGTATATTAAGTTTGTTTTTCCGTTTGTAACGCATTGAAATACTCATTTGCGACCCTATAAAGTATATATATTCTTGATCAGGGTAAAATTCTGAGTCTATCTGTGCACGTCCGTCCGTCCGTCCGTCCGTCCGTCTGTGGTAATCACTCTAGCATCCACAAAAATGGATATAGAGCGCTGAAATTTTGGGAAAATGCGTCTTTTGTTTGCAGGCAGGTCAAGTTCGATGATGGGCTATATCGGTCCACGTTTTGGTATAGCCCCCATATAACGGTACCCCTCGATTTACGGTATTTTGACGTTTTTAGCTACATTTTCAGACCGATTTGGCTATAATTTGACATTTAGGGTTCCTAAGTGTCAACAAACATATGTAACAAAACTTGTGGACATAGGTCCACGTTTTGGTATAGCCCCCATATAACGGTACCCCCCGATTTGCGGTATTTTGACGTTTTTAGCTACATCTTTTGACCGATTTAGCTATAATTTGAAATTTAGCGTTCTTAAGTATCAATAAACTTATATAACAAAAGTTGTGGACATAGGTCCACGTTTTGGTATAGCCCCCATATAACGGTACCCCCCGATATACGGTATTTTGACGTTTTTAGCTACATTATCAGACCGATGTAGCTATAATTTGACAATTATTGTTCTTAAGTGTTAATAAACTTATAAATTAGAAGTTGTGGACATAGGTCCACGTTTTGGTATAGCCCCCATATAACGGTACCCCCCGATTTACGGTATTTTGACGTTTTTAGCTACATGTTCAGACCGATTTAGCTATAATTTGACATTTGAAGTTCTTAAATGTCAATAAACTTATGTGACAAAACTTGTGGACATAGGTCCACGTTTTGGTATAGCCCCCATATAACGGTACCCCCCGATATACGGTATTTTGACGTTTTTAGCTACATTATCAGACCGATGCAGCTATAATTTGACATTTAGGGTTCTTAAGTGTTAATAGACTTATAAATTAGAAGTTGTGGACATAGGTCCACGTATTGGTATAGCCCCCATATAACGGTACCCCCCGATTTACGGTATTTTGACGGGTTTAGCTACATTTTCAGACCGATTTAGCTATAATTTGACATTTAGGGTTCTTAAGTGTAACTAAACTTATATAACAAAAGTTGTGGACCTAGGTCCAAGTTTTGGTATAGCCCCCATATAACGGTACCCCCGATTTACGGCATTTTGACGTTTTTATCTACATTTTCAGACCGATTTAGCTATCAATTGACATTTAGGGTTCTTAAATGTCAATAAACTTATATAACTAGTGGACATAGGTCCATATTTTGGAATAGCCCCCATATAACGTTACCGCCCGATTTCAGGTATTTTGAGAATTTTACCAACAAGTTTTAACCGAATTATCTGTAATTTGAACATTTGACATTTGAAATTCTTAGTGGTCACCACACCTCTCCACCAAAAATTGTCAAGAAAGCCCCCATATAACGGTACCTCCCGATTTTCAGTAATTTGATGATTTTAGCTACAATATTAAACCGAACTAGCAGTAATTTGACATTTGAAGTTCTTGTTGGTCACAACACCTCTCCATCAAAAATTGTCAACATAGGTCCATGTTCGGATATAGCTCCCATGTAACGGTACCTCCCAATTTTCAGTAAGTTGGCAATTTTAGCTACAATTTTTAACAGAACTAACTGTAATTTGACATTTGAAGGTTGTAGTGGTCACCACACATCTGCATCCACAATTTTCAACATAGCCCCAATATAACGATACTTCCCTATTTTCGGTACTTTGAGGATTTTACTTAAAATGTTTAACCGAACGTAGGTCCATGTTTTTGTATAGCCCCAAAACAAACCTCCCGATTTTCCGTACCTTAGCTTTATTTTTTAGACGAACTTTCTGTAATTTGAAATTTAAAAGTCAACAAAAATTCTGCAACAAAAATTGTTCATTTATGTTCATATTTTCGTATAGCCCAGATACCTCCGAACTAGCTGTTAATGACATTTGAAGTTCCCACGTTATGTACCGATTTTCGATATTTTGAGGATTCTAGCTAAATTTTTTAACCGAATTAGGAGTTATTTAACATTAAAGGCTCCCATCAAAAACTGTCAACATAGGCCCATGTTTTATTATAACCCCTATATAACAGTACCTCCCAATTTCTAGCCCACCAAAAATTGTCAACAGTTAGATATAGACACCATAAAAAAGGCCTCCCGAATGAAGCATTTTATGTACATTATCTAACATTTTAAAGTACGCACTCAAAGTTGGGGACAGGAATGAATATTTTATGGTGGAGGGTATGAAAAGTTCGGCCCGGCCGAACTTAATGCTTTTTTACTTGTTTTTCTTTACGACAGCTCCGATTCCGTCTACTGCACCCTTTCCGTGAGCAGTTGCAAAAAATTCCACTCAAATTTTTCTTTGAAAAAGTGTATACTACTTAAAATGAATTTGTTTTTAAATCGACTTGCACATCCATCAGAAAATAGATATAACTTTGAAATATCATTTCATTTTTTTAATTTCTTAACAATTAACTGAACTCAAATCGCTATGAAAACAGAATAAAACAAAAAAAGAATACAAGAGAAAGTGAAAACAGAATTAAAAGGCAAAATTTTTTTTTTATTTTTTGGGAGAACTCAAATCGTGACGAACGCTACAGAAATTAATGCGCTGTAATTTTCTTATTTTTTATTATTGTAGATTTTTTTCTATTTCCTTAAAAGCAGGATATTAATTTAATTTAAATTTATAGATGAATTTAAAAAAACAGAAATTTCTGCCCACAGTATAAAAAAAACATAATTTTTCGTGACGAACGCTACACCACTTGGATCTGTCTTTTCATACCTAATTTCACTTTTTCCAAAATAGTAAAAGATAATATTTTCTGTCAAAATCTAAGAGAATTGAGTGAATAACAATATAGCTTTTGAGTTTACCACTTATGTTAACACTAAAGTAATAATATGAACATGTAAAAAATGTACAATTTTTGTATAAAATTAAAAAACCTGAGGTAGGGTAGAATTTTGTAATAATTTTTGTGTTAATAATGATAGAAAAAAAAAGTTTTTAACATATTTCTAAAATTAGATATCCAGTCTAATCTTCTGTGAAAAAATAAATTGATTTGGATAAAATAAAAAAAATTTTGGCTGGTAGACTGTTTCTGGAATTTGCCCATTTAGGATTCTTAGTAATCAACATACTTATATTCCAAAAATTATTTTCATAGTTCCATGGCTTGTTATATCCCCTGTATAAAGGTACCTCCCGATCTTCGGTATTTTAAGGATTTTAGCTGCAACTTTTAACCGAACTAGATGTAGTTTGACATTTGAGGTTCTCACGAGAATTCTTCACTAAAAATCGTCAACATAGGTCCATGTTTTTAAGGATTTTACCGAAAATTTTTAAAAGAACTTACTGTAATTTGACATTTGAATTTCTCAATAGTCACAAAACTTCTCCACTCAAAATCGTCGACATAGGCCCCTGTTTTAGGATAGCTCCAATATAACGCTACCTCCCGATTTTCGGTATTTTGAGGGTTTTAGCTACAACTTTTAACCGAACTGGAAGTAGTTTGACATTTGAGGTTCTCACGAGAATTCTTCACTAAAAACCGTTAACATAACGGTACTCCCCGATTTTCGGTATTTTGAGAGTTTTAGCTAACATTTTTAACAGAACTTTCTGTAATTTGACATTTGAGGTTCTCAATTGTCACAAAACTTTTCCACCCAAAATAAGTCCATGTTTTGGTATAGCCCCCATTTAACGGTACCTCCCGATTTTCGGTATTTTGAGGGTTTTAGCTACTATTTTTAACCGAACTAGTTTGTATATCCCCCATATAGAGGTACTTCCCGATTTTCGGTATTTTAAGGATTTTTGCTAAAATTTTTAACCGCACTAGGTGTAGTTTGACTTTTGAGATTCTCACGAGAATTCTGCATTAAAAATCGTCAACATACGTCCATGTTTTGGTACGGATCCTATATAGCTGTGCTTCCCGATTTTCGGTATCTTGAAGGTTTTATACAATTTTTAACCGAACTAGCTATAGTTTGAAATTTTAGATTCTCTGTGGTCACGAAATTTTTTCACTAAAAATCGTCAACGTAGGTCCATGTTTATATAGCTCCCATATAACGGTACCTCTCGATTTTCGGTATTTTCAGGGTCTTAGCTACATTATTTGACGGAACTACCCGAAATTTGACTTTTGATGTCCCCACACTTTGATAGACATTGGTACCTTTCACCTGACTGAACACATTTTTTAACCACACGTTTGGAGTATCCCTGGTCGAAAAATTTTTGCACCTAAAATTGTAAAAGGAAACTCATTATTCCATTTAAGCCTATTTTATGGTGGAGCGTATAAAAATTTCGGACCGGCCGAACTTAACGACTTTTTAATTTTTTTTTTTTAAGTCCCCCGAAGTAGTGACCAAACTTTAAATTTGATGTAAGTTTTGAAAGTGTATAGGACTTCTAAGATACGTGGAATTGGTTTTTCTGATACACCTATGTCCGCACAGAACTTTATTTATATATAATTACAGCTCAATCAATGGAAACAATAAGTTATACGAGGAATAAATACCCATCTAAATATGTGTAGTAGTTTGTGGTTGAATCACGATAACAAGTGATAATGGACTACATCTCTTAACGTTGAAGAAGTCATGAAGAAGTCATGCAGCGTAGATGCAGTCTATTTGGCATCTAGATCTCGTCTTTTACATGACGGGTTTCATTATTTTTGGAGATTACTCGAAATACCATATCAGTAAAACCTTTAAAATACGTGAAGTCGATTTTAGTCCCTTATCCCAAACATTTCATGTTACCATCCATTACGAGGGGAACTAGAAAAGTTTCTGGCCAAGGCAACACTTAGTCCTGCCAAACGCCATTTGACATTTTTTGCAATATTTTACAGTTTTAAGCCTGAACGTACTTAAGGTAGTCTGACATACGACCATGTGTTCTCTTGCTTATTACTTACTTAATTAGCTGGCTCATTACAGAACATTTGTTCCATAGACCGAGCTAAGAAAAGATGTCCAATTCTCTCTATTTGTTGCATCGCACTCTGGAATACCGCGCCTTTTCATCTCATCATCCACTTGTTTGCGCCGTCTATTCCTTGGCCTGCCAATTCTGCGTGCACCGCCAAGCGGTCCGTATTTATACGCCTTTTTAGCGGGTTCATCATCGCTCATTCTTATGATATGGCCTATCCAACGAAATCGCTGCATCTCGATACATTTAACTATATTGATGTCGTTGTGTAGCAGATACAGCTCGTGGTTCATGCGACGTCGATATTCACCGTCAACGCAGATTGGTCCATAGATCTTTCGAAGAATTTTTCTCTCAAACACACCAAGCACTGCCATGTCTGCTTGCGCAAGTACCCAGGCTTCGGAGCCATATATCAGCACGGGTAGTATCAGCGTTTTGTAGAGCGTTATTTTTGTTTGACGTGGTGTGGCTTTGTTTTTAAACTGCTTACTTAAACCAAAGTAGCATCTGTTGGCCAATACAATTCTTCTTTTTATTTGACAACTGATGTCGTTTGTTGTGTTTACGGAAATGCCGAGGTAGACGAAGTCTTTTACTACCTTAATATTATAGGAACCACCTTCCACAGTCGGTCCGAGCTCAATGGACGCAATGCGCGTCGACACCATCAACTTGGTCTTCTCACCGTTTACCGCCAGACCCACTTTAGCAGATTCTCCTTCGACCTTCATAAAGGTATCAGTTACTTCTTTTACTGATCGGCCGATGATGTCTATATCATCAGCATAAGCAAGTAACATATGACTATTGGTGTATATTGTGCCACTTCTTTTGACGTTTGCCTCCCGTATAACCTTTTCCAGCAGGATGTTGAAGAGTTCACACGAAAGCCTGTCTCCTTGTCTGAAACCTCTTTTGGTATCAAACTCTTCGGAGAGGTTCTTTCCTATTTTAACTGAGGACCTCGTGTCAGACCAAATTCAGACATGTCTTGGAATACCTTTGAACGCAGCGGGCTGTCGAAGGCTGCTTTATAATCGACAAAAAGGTGGTAGGTGTCGATCTGCATCTCTTGGGTCTTCTCCAGGATTTGCCGCAGGGTAAATATCTGGTCAATGGTGGACTTGCCAGGTCTAAAGCCGCATTGGTATGGTCCAATTATCTCGTTGACCATAGACTTTAGTCGTTCGCACAATATCCCTGACACGATCTTGTATGCAATGGGGAGTAGACTTATGCCCCTATAGTTAGAGCATACAGTCTTATCTCCCTTCTTGTGGACGGGGCACAGGATACTCAGGTTCCAATCGTCGGGTACGCGTTCTTCCTGCCAGATGGAGCTAACTAACTGATGCATACACCTTATCAGCGTGTTGCCTCCGGTTTTAAACAGCTCGGCTGGTAGGCCATAGCTCCTGCTGCCTTATTATTCTTCAGCCGGTTTATTGCTGTCTTTACCTCATCTTGGCTGGGCGGTATACATTCAATACCACCTTCTGGGATTGGGACTGTGGTATCTTCGTCGTCTTCGCTGATATTTGATACCAACAGTTTTGAAAAATATTCTTTCCATATCCTGAGTGCACTATCTTTATCAGTTACCAAATTACCTTGCTGGTCTCTACAGGAGGATGTGCCTGTACCAAAGCCATCAGTTTGATGCTTGACTCTTTGGTAGAATTTTCGGACTTCATTCTGGCTCCTGTACATCTCGATTTTTCACACTCCCGCTTTTCTATCGCTCTCTTTTTTTTTCTCCGGAAAAGACGTTTCTCCTCTCTCCTTTCTCCCTGTATCTCTCTCGTGCGCTACGCGTTGCTACGGATTGTAAAGTAGCCCTATATGCCGCATTTTTCTCTTCGGTGGAAGCACGACACTCCTGATCATACCATGGATTCCTTGGTGGAGGTCTCTGGTATCCAAGTATGGATTTTGCGGCTGTTTGCATGGAGTGGGAAATGCTTTGCCATTGCGCTGAAATGTTATCGGGATGAGGAGTGCTTTGATTAAGCAATTGGGCTAGTTGAGTGGAATATGCTGTGGCTATCTGTTGTGATTGCGGCTTACCAATGTCTAACTTTCTTGTTGTGTCTGTTCGTACTTTGTTTGCTACGTTTAAGCGGATGCGTACCTTTTCTGCAACAAGGTAGTGGTTCTCTTGTTTATAGCGACATGAAAAATCAATCAACAAAAAATTTAATTTTTTTATGTTAATTTTCTTCCGATCATTTTTCACATATTTCGACGTGGATAATCACGGCAAGAGTGTATCGATCAAATTAATTTTTGTATGTTGATAAAGGACTATCCTATAACACCATGGAAAACTGGTTGACTCTAGCTAAAGAACGAAGGATGGAGGGTGGTCCAGAAACTGCCGCTGTGCCAGAAAACGAAATAAGCCGTGCATGAACGGATAATGCAAGAACACCACGTTATATAACGTAAAATAGATTCATCCTTGGGCTTTCCTTCCTCCAACTAACATTTGATATCGCATGGACACCTGGCAGCAAAAAACACAATTTGACAATAGCTCAAAAAAGGCTCTTGTCGATTTGTGCAAAGAAATTTTGAATAAATACGATCATTGTTCTTCAAACGATGTTTATAAGATCGCCACAGACGACAGAAACAGCAAAACAGCAATCGACGGAGCACAGTGCAAAATATGAGCACTTTAGCGGAACTTTACTAATAACTTTTAAAGGAAAAGGTGTAGATTCCTAAAATTTTGGACAAATGTTTCTTATGTTAGTGGACAGTGTGGGGCTCAAATTGGGCCACATAGACCCGCGGTTTCCTGTAGCGCTCATGTAACGGTGGCTGCCGTTTTTACGTTTAACATTCAATTTTCTAACGATTTTGATGCAAATTGGTATATTGAGTTTTCAGCGGATAGAAAACTTATGTACAAAATATTTTCAATATAGGTTCGTGTTTTGAAATGGCCCCCACATGCCGGGTTCCCTCATATTGGGTATTTTAAAGGTTAAAGACAAAAATTGCAGCCGATTTTGATGCAAATGTAAATTTTAAGATGTTAGAGAATAAGAAACCTCCTCACACAATAGCTGTCAACATAGGTCCACTTCTGGGTGAAGCCCCACAACCCTACACATCTATTAAGGAGTGAAATGTCAATATTTTTTTTTTCATTTGTATCTATAATGTTTATTGGTCCATTCAGCAGGTCTGTACCATTAATTGTGTTAATAATGTCTTTCAGATCAAGTTCAGGTCTGCACTACATTAAAATTTTTAACGTATTTTGGTATTTGCACCGCAGCATCTAAAAATGTTGCACTGTATGTAAATCACCAACATTTAGAGGTCAAAACTATGAAAAATTGCGAGAGGTTTCTTAATTTTACAGAAATTATAATTGTTAGAATTAGTGAGTCCATTTCTTCAAAACACAGTCAAAAATGGCGTTCATTGTCGCGTTTTCCTTCCACTTTTGGAAAATGCAACTGAATGAAATTCCCGAAGTCTTTTTAGAAAATCTTGAATATCTCCAAAGACCGCACGATACCGCAGCAGTTTTAAAGCTTTGCGAACAGAGGAGAATCCAATCTTTCAGATTACATATATCTTAACACGTGAATGTACGGAACTCACTTTTGAAATGTCCACGGAAAATAAAAAATTATAATTTTGAAAACTTCAAAAAATCACTTCTTTCCGACTAAAATTGCACGAAAACAATAAGGGTTTTTTTTGTATGTAAAATAAAATGTAAAATATCATAATTGTTTTGTAAAATATTAAGAAAAATAAATCATGGCATACTGACTTACCATTTGTCCGCGCCCCTACATTTTTTAATGAATCAAAAATACATTTCTTACAAAAAAAAAAATTATTAAACAAAAGTGCAACTTTAAGTGCATTTTTAGGCGTTTCGTGGAGTAAATCGCCAAACTGAGTATGGACCATTTGCAGTGGAGTACTTAGCTAACGAATTCAATAAAAGTTTAATTAATTTCTTGTACTTTGAAAATCCCTTAAAGTTCCACTAAACTTCCCAAATTTCGCACTGTGCGGAGGGGGGCTTTGAAGGTGGGCCAAATCAAACGGAAGTTGTAGAAGAAGTACTTTGAAGCAAATGGTCGCCTGTTTCTTTGGCTTAACTAACCATATGGCTATTATACAGCCTGAGGAACATAGGACGGTTAATTTTGAGTGGTACACTACAATGAAGTCTTCTAAGAAATTCGAAAAACGAACAAGAGAAGACGAATCACTGTGCACACTGACAATATGATCTCTCACACATCGTTTCAAACCATCGCTTTTTGACCGGACAAAGGTGGAATTGATGGATCATCCTCCATATAGCCCTGTCTTGGAATCAAATGACTTCCTTTGATTCCCACACATCAAGCAAAAAGGCGTGGACAAAGATTTTCCTAGATGCTGCTGAAGCGTTCTACAAATGGTTTGATGGCTTGCAAAAGTGGAGAATATGTTGAAAAAAAAATAAAACCATTTTTGATTATAAATATTCGTCTTTTTTAACTTTTCTAGTTCCCCTCGTAAGGAGCTTCTAGCCAATGAGTGTCTATGCTTTCTTCAGCATTGTGAGGGCGTTTTATTTGTTTTGGTTGTCCTGCAAAGATGTTTTTGGTGGAAAATTTAATAAATTGAATAAATAGAAAATGTGTGTGAATATTTTTCCTAGTCTATGGCTGTGTACTTCTGAGACCAGAAACTGTGGGCAAAACTGCCCACAACAACAACACCGTCTATGACAATAACAAATAAATGCCAACACTTACACACTGGAAAACAAGAATAAAACACTTGAGTCGCACGGTGTGGTTAGAATGTGAAACATAAACTATAAAATTGTTTTCGGCAACAAAAATGCCATGAACACTGTGAGCAAGGCTGATGCCGCTGTTAGTCATGATATGGCGTGTGAATGCCACTCTGTGAGTGTTTTGCCACAAATGCCACACACTATGGACAATGTGTTTGCTCACAGGCTTTTCTATGAAAGTAGCTGTATGTGTTTGTATATTTCCCCTATTTCTTTCTCTTTCACACTTCCTTGTTACCTTTGATAGAAGTTTGTAGATGGATGTTATTGTTGCTGCTGTTGTGTTGGGTCGCACATCTTTTCTGTGGTCAGTGGGAAAATATAAACGTAAAAGTCATAAATATAATTTAATTGGATTAAAAGCTTAAAAAATTGAAAATAGTCATATTTATGGCAAAAGTAAGAATATGCATAAAAAAATGAAATGGGAGTACAACCAACAACAACGAACAATGATAGATATTTTGGTCAGTTGGCCCTTAAAGAAATTAATTTTTTTCTTATTGTTGTTGCCAAATAATATGTTTAAATGAAAGTGTAATTTTGAGGTTGGGTTATTTATTATTGTCAGATAACCTAAATGAAAATTGGTGATAACAAACGAAGTAACAGATGTTCGGGTTTGTGCCAAATATGTTAAATAATCTAAACTGAGGTGGGATGTTTTGTAGTTCTGTGTTTACAAAAGAGCGAAGTAATAGTGAATTTTCTATGAGATGGCCTAGCAAATTTTGTATGAAACAAACAAGTGAGAAAAGGCTATAGGCGGGACTCGGCCGGCTATGTGATACCCTACACCACTACCCCTGTGAATAAGATTTTCACTCGTAAACATCTCTTTTAGGGAGATACTAAAGTTTTAACCTATCTGACTTCTATACCAAATGATATAAGGAGAACTGAACAATTATATTATTTATTTACAAATATTTAACTACAACCTACTTTAAACTTGTTGTTTTTAAAATTTGAAAACAACAAATATGAGATTAAGCTCGACTTACATACAAATAGTAAGTATTTACAATTATTTTATAAATTAATTTATAAAATATAGATTAAAGGCGCCGGGTGACTTACGCACAGTATGCTAACGAGGGTATATACTCTTTCATACGGGCAAATTGTGCCTCCTCGTAATAATGGTTTTAGACTCCAAGTATGTTTGGACGAACTCCGTTTCAGAAAATTTGGAGTCGATTTAGCTATGTCCGTCCGTCTGTCTGGCTGGAGCGCACGATAACTCTCGAACGGATAAACCGATTCGGCCTAAAACTTGGCTTTGGTAATATTTTGTCCAAACTTAGTTTAAGTTTGAAGATGGGTTATATCGGTTTACTCCTTCAGGTATCTTCCCAACAAAAGTTCGAAAAAGTTCGGAAAATTTGTGCGCACGATAACTCTTGAAGGGGTTAACCGATTTGGTCCATACACATCGCAATTTCTACCAGACTTATATGAGGTTCTAATATGGAATCAATCCGTCCACTCACTCGGGTACCCACACAAAATTTCAGAAAAGTTCAGTTTAGGACATGCTCTCTAATCGCTTTGATTTGTATTGTATCAACTTCTATTTACTGTCCTCTATACGACAGTACAAGTTCCATCAGGGGCAATTTCATACTTCCTGAGAAAATAGCCTGAAAGTTGCAAAAAGCCATATGACACCGATGTCTCTTAGACTTTGCAACCGATTTGGTCCAAACCTTAAATCTCTAAATATTGTCAAAACTTAGTTTACGTTCAAATTTGGGCCCTATCTGTCCAATCCTAGTGGTACCGCCCCTACGAATGTTCAACATTTTTGTGTGGTTAAGGGTCTGTTCGAGGATCCTTTGGACATTTTTACCAAAGGTTATCCTAGTGACCCTGTCATAAAAAAGCCCTATAAATCGATATCCACGCAAATGTTTGAGCTTTAATCCTATTTACACTTTTGTCGGTTCATACGCCCATAAGTTTTGAAAACACCCCTAAATACTTAAGTTTTTTTGGGAAAAAAGTGCTCCAATCCATATAGGCTGTCGGCAAAGCTGACTGATACTTTTTTACTTGTTTTGTATTAATTTAAAGCTCAGATGGTTTAGTTTCATTATAAAGCTCTCTACTTGGAATATGTCCAACAGAAGCAGAAATATCTGACATGGAAATAACATTCTTCATTGTTGAAACGTATCCAACCAAAGCTGAGATACTAGTCAGTACACTTGAAATAAAAAAATGGAAAGGCAACCTATTTTGCATCATAATAAAGGTGCTATTTCCTCATCCATTGACTGGCTTTCCTTTTGGAATACGACTACTAAAAGCGGAGATATTCGCATAAGAATAAAACTTTGAAATTTTATCCACATACTTTTTGCACAATCCGACTCTTGAATATTATCCAACCATCAATAAACTCAATATACTTCTTCCACTCTGGAAGCCCTATTAACCACCAACATTTAATGACGATCCTATCAAAATTGCGAGCGCCATTGCAAAAAATGGAAAAATGGGATCCATTAACGACTTTTACGATATCTCCGTTGTTTGACCACCTACGACAACCTACTTTGCAACCATATAAAGGAAATCATATCTTCTTTCATTGACTCATATGAATAAAACGTTGAATGTTCGCCACATACATATGTTTTTGGCCCATTCCGACCCTTGGATATTATGGCTTCTTCTACCATTGGGACACCCATTATTTTGCATCATTGTAAATATGGGATTTTCTATTTTCATAGTCAGGCTTTGCTTTTGGAAAGTCCCCAGCCAAAGCTGTGATATTCGTCTTTATAATTAACAAGTAGGAAAAGCGTTAAGTTCGGTCGGGCCGAACTTTTTATACCCTCCACCACAAATTTCAGCCATTTCGGTGGATTAATGTGGCCACAAAATACCTAAAATCGGAAGGTACTGTTCTATTGGGGCTATATGATGGCATGGACCTATGCCTACGAATTTCTGGGGGAAAGTTTTACACCCCAAACGAAGACTAAATACCAAATTTCAGCCATCTCGGTGTGATAATGAGGCCAAAACCTTCAAAATAACGAAAATCGGGAGACATCGGCCTATGGGGGCTATATCAAAACGTGGACCTATATAAACATTTTATGGTAGAAATGTTTCTTAGCCTCTGGAAATGCAAAATAAAAAGTTACAACCGATTCTGTTGTCAAATGGGACTAATACATTTAAAATATATTAAAACAAGTAAGCAAAGGCTATAGTCGGACAGGGCCGACCATACGATACCCTACACCACTACTCTGCGAGTTAGCTTTCAGCAATTCAAAGTTTCTTTTGGACAAATAAGCATACTGTAAGAAAAAAATTTTTCGGAGTCTGCAATCTTATCACTTTAAGTTTAAATAACAATATAATAATTGTTCCACAAACATCACAGAAGGGACAGGGCGTATTACAGCAATAGTATGGGGCCTACTGTTTATCGCAAATAAACAGACATTTAGTCTGGACCTAATTTGTTGCATATTTTGACATATTTGCTAAACCATATGGAAGACTTTTTGTCCTAAATATCACACCGAATTGGCTGAAAGTTTGTATTAAGTCTAGTAGATATAGGTCCAGGTCTTCATATAGCTCCCATAGAACCGTACCTCCCGATATCCGGTATTTTGAAGGTTGTGGCCTCAAATATCAAACTGAAATTACTGACATTTTGTATTCAGTCTTCGTTGGAGGTAAAAAAACGTTCCACCTCAAATTTGTCGTTATATGTCCACGTCTTCATATAGCTCCCATAGCAGAACCTACCGGTTTTCTGTACTTTGAAGGTTATGGTCTCAATATCCGAATTGGCTAAAATTTGGTATTGAGTCTTCATTGGTATTAAACTTTCCATCTGAAATTTGTCGGTATAGGTCTAGGCGTTCATATAGCTCCCATACAACGAAAGCTCCCCATTTTCGACATTTTGAAGATTGTGGCTCTGGTTACAGATTTCTCTATTTTATTGACTTGTCTGAAGTGAATTTCAAACAGAAAAATGTACACATAAACATTTTAGAAGATATTATTGAAATATATGTAGCATACGAAAATATGTTAAATACAGAAATTTTCCATATGCAAAAATAATATTTGCATATGCATAATTTATACATTTCGCATATTTTTGCATATGTGATATATTTCGATTGGAATTTAATTAGAAGTCAAAAATATGCAAATTTTACAAAAATAGGTGTTGCATAAAATTCCGCTGTCAATGATATGTATCATTGAGCTGATATTAATCGGGGTGTTCTCATTGATATGAGAGAAAGTTCCCTTGTCCCAACTGGGGTGTTTGTGGAACAATAGAAATATTCTTAAATTTGAAAACTGGCGTTGTTTAGCAATTTCTGCTACATCTTTAAATTTTGTACAATTGGACAGGTAATACGATAGGAAGAACTGGGAATTTGTCTGTCATGATAGAAACAATTTGTAGCATGGGAGGAAGATGTGGTTCTCTTCACAAAACTCATTATATCTTAGGTAGTAGGTCCGTTATCAAGCACACATATTATTGCAATTTTCATAAGAGGAAAGATCGGTAGTAAATTTTTCATATATAGGCGACTTTGCCGGTATATGCCCTCCAGGGATTCAGATATGGACCAAAAATAAAATGTTTTTATTTAGCATACAAAAGTAATGGTCCATTGCACCCGCTAAATAATATCAGATCATCATCAAACATTTTAGGCATCTTATTCGAACTAAAGCCTTACTTCGTGCTAAATTTCGTGACTATTGAGCTATAATTGCAATCTCTAGAGTGCTTATGATTACACTACAAGCAAACAACTGGATATATTAGGCTGTAACTCTGTTATCTGACCACATAAATCAACATAATTGGCATCAATGGAAAGGGCAAGAGTTGTCCTTCCAAATATTATTTATGTGGGCGGAATGTGTGGGCCAGGAATTAAGATATTACCGGTATATTAAAAATTTTCACAATTTTCACACAAAAGTTGTGGTCCATTTAACCCTCTAAATATCATCCAAACACCATCTCAAATTGCAAGCTTCTTCTTTGTCATATAATCTTACATTATTTAAAATTTCGAGGCGATCGGACTATAATTGCGACATACAGAGCCGCTACAAAATCGGATAAAAATTTAGTTTTTGGTCCATTTCACCCGCTAAATATTTCTCGATCATCACCAATAAGAATAGGGATCTATTCTGGCCTGAACCCGACCTCCATACATTTCGTGACGATCGGTCCATAATTGCGGCCTAGAGCGTATTTACAATTTATAATGGACAGACGGACGGACGGACAAACACACATCTCAAAATCGCTTTATCTCGTCGAGATATGAAGATTGGTATACCACATTGGGGGTCTCCGACGAATATTTCGCGGTGTTACATGAATTTTTCCCAAAACAAACTTATAATACCCTTTCCACATAGTGGTGTAGGGTATAATGACGCGTACTTTATATGGGGCGTTATATGGGGGTAATACCAAAACGTGGAAACCAACTTTGGTAGGAATGTTTTTTGGCCTCGAGAGACACAAAATACCAAATTACAACCAATTCGGTGGTAAAATGGGACAAATATCTTAAAAATTCCTTAAAACGACGACGCGTCACGCGTCGTTTTGTATAGGGGCTATACGAAAGCGTGGACCTACATAGCCCGCTTTCAATACCAAAAGTCCTACGTACATATAATAGATTTTCCCAAAATTTCATCCACCTACGTCAAGCCGTTCGGACGCTAGAGTGATTTCCACAGACGGACGGACATGACTATATCGATGTAGAATTACACGCTGATCAATAATATATACAGTTTGTGGGATCTACAATGATTATTTCGAGTAGTTACAAACGTAGTGACAAACTTAATATACCCCCATCCTATGGTGGACGTAAAAATTAAAAGTTTGGTTTCCTTAGCGACTACTGCGATATATTCGTTGTTTGACCACCTACGACAACCTATTTTACATAGTTGGAAAGGTCATATTTTTTACTTTCATTGTAAGGTTGCGATTTTGGTATACCCCTTATAGGCGCTGAGATATTTTCTTTGGAATAAAACGTTGTCTTTTTCTCCAAATAAGTTTTTTGCCCATTTCGACCCTTGAATATTATCCGGTCATCACCAAAATCAGTAGTCGTCTTCCTCTACGGGACCCCCATTAACATTCTTTACATCATTGTAAAAATGGGATTTTCTACTTTCATAGTGAGGCCTTGCTTTTGGAAAGTACCCAACTAAAGCTGTGATATTCGTCATTAAAATTAAAATAGCAAAAATTAAAAGTTGGGTTTTATTTCCAACTATTGTGATATATTCGTTGTTTTACCACCTACAACAACCTACGTTACATCGTTAGGTGATATTTTCTACTTTCATTACCAGGATTTGTTTTGGTGTACCCCTTATAGAAACTTAGATATGCGCTTTGGAAAAAACGTCGACTTTTTCTCCAATTAAGTCCTGTAGCGTGATTACAAGGTTTAGATGGACAGACGGACGGACACACATAGCCAGATCGACCCACTTCGTCGAGTTCCATCCGTTCACCCAAATCCAAAGTGTACCAAATTTAGTACCAGTTAATACTTAGTAAAAACAAATTTCCATACTTATCTCAATGATATTCTCCAACAGTAATCTTATTTCCAAATTTCTGGATTCCATCTTTACCCTTTCTATCAAATCCAAATAGTACGAAATTTAGTACCTTTTCGAATGCATAAGTATGAATTTCCAAAAATACCAACATATCTCAATCGTACACTCCAACACTAATCTTAATTTCAAATGGGAGAATTCCACCTCCATCAGCTCTCCAAAATCCAAATTGTACCAAATTTAGTACCATTTAGTACTTTTCATACACATAAATACAAACTTCCAAAGCTATCTCCATAGTTCAATCTGGCACTTCAACAGTAACCTTAATTCCAAATTTAGTAACATTTAGTATCTTTCGTACACATACATAAGTACGAATTTCCAAAGCTCTCTCCATATCTCAATCCTACACTTCAACAGTAATCATTGTTCCAAATTTCAGGTTTCCAGCTGCTTCCGTTCACCAAAATCCAATTGTACTAAATTTAGTACCTTTTAGTACTTTTGGTACTCATTAGTAGGATTTTTCAAAATCATTTCCTTACATCAACACCAGTTCCAAAGCATGATTCCATACGAAATTTCAATAATCTAGCTGTATCCGTTCAATATACACAATTGGTACTATATTTGGTATCCTTTCGTACCCCTTTAATTCGAGTTTCCGACAGTCTCTTGAAATCGAGATACAGCTCGCTATTTTTAAGATATAGCTTTGTAATTTGGTACAGACATTTCTATTACTCCTAGGATGGTTGGTATTGCAAATGGGCTATATCGGCCCCCATAGAACGGTACCACCCGATTTTCGATAAAGGTTTTAGTCTCATTATCACAATAAAATATCTGAAATTTGGTACTTAGTCTTCGTTTGGGCACAAAAGTGTCCCCCAGAAATTTGTCGGTAGGGGTCCACGTATAGTCCCCATAGAACGGTACCTATCGATTTTCGGAATTTTGAAAGTTGTGACCACAATAATCCACCGAAATGACTGAAATTTGTTATTTAGTCTTCATTTGGGATATTAAACGTTCCATATGAAACTTGCCGGTACAGGTCCATGCCTTAGTATAGCCCACATATAACGGTACCTCCCTATGTCCGGTAATTTGAAGGTTGTGGACTCAATATTCCACTGAAATAGCTGAAGTTTGGTATTTGGTCTTCATTTGGGGTATTAAACGTTCCATATGAAATTTGTCGGTATAGGTCCACGCCTTCGTATAGCCCGAATAGGTACCGTTCTATTTTTCGGTATTTTGAAGGTTGTGTCCACAGCAACCGACCCAAATGGCTGAAATTTGTTGTTTAGTCTTTGTTGGTGGTAAAAATCTTTCCGACTGAAATTCGTCTGTATAGGTCCACGTTTCGGTAGTCGGTATATCTCCCGATTTTCGGTATTTTGAACGTTGTGGCCACCATAATCCACCGAAATGGCTGAAATATGGTATTTAGTCTTCATTTGGGGGTATTAAACGTTCCATATAAAATTTGTCGGTACAGGTCCACGCCTTCATATAGCCTCAATAGAATAGTATCTCCCGATTTTCGATATTTTGAAAGTTGTGGCCACAGCAACCGATCGAAATGGCTGAAACTTGGTGTTTAGTCTTTCTTGAGGTAAAAGCCTTTATGACTGAAATTCGTCTGTATAGGTCCACGTTTCGATATAGTCCCCATAGAACTGTACCTCCCGATTTTCCCAATTCTGAAGGTTGTAACGTCAATATTCCACCGCACTACAGGTAATATTCCCTGTTTTTGAGACAAAAACGAATAACAGCAGAATTAAGGGATTTTTCAACTTTTAAAATTATTTATGTGTAAAAGTGAGCTACAACAATGGTTTCTACATATAAATTCGGATATAACGAACAAAGGTTATAAGCAACTACCCATATAACGAATAAAGCTATTTCTTCCAATGTGATTTTCATTAATTTTCTTATACACAACAAACTGTTGAAAACGATCACGGTAGTAAGTAACAAAAATTTTGTTCCCGCGAGTAGATTCTCAAACGAACTGTAGTTACAATTTTGTATATTTTTTGAATATACGTTAATAAATACGAGTTTAGTACTTCTTTAAACCGTATCAATGATTCATATGTAAAAGAGAGATTAAATAAAGCTTACTACTGCTGCACCGTTTATAGAAAACCACGGTTATAATGAACAATTTGTCCCCATTACTTATTGTACCTGCAATGAAATTCTAAACAAGAACATTTTTTATATTTATTACTTACTAGCCGTCCCGGTCCGCGTTGCTGGCCCTTGAAATAAAACATCTTCAGAAATGATGGTGTCTATATGAAATTTGGCGGTATGTTAACTGATGACTTGAGGCATGCATTTATTTCATCTGCTGAAATAGTATAACTGGCAGGGTTTGTCTGAAATCTAAACATGAATTGCTCTTAAATCCTTCAAGAACCGCTCTAAAGTTTCTTGGGAATTTTTATGTGCCATCGTACATTAGTTCCAGATGATAATTTCCATTTAATATTGCATGTGTGCAATTCAATCAATAAAATGTCCAGTCCTTGCACCTTCTTATAATGTATACCTGATGAAGCTATATCTATCTAATCTAAAGACTTGCTTTCCAATAAGACCAAAGCTTAGTTATGCATAACATCTGTTATTTCCATTGATTTGTAACATAAAGTATTTAAAAAATGGGCGTGCTAAAAGGATTTTAAAATAAGGAGGGCATGGGGGAGGTACCCCGTTTCCTCCAAAATTAAAAAAATATATAAAGCCTGTTTTCACCATGTTCATGATGACCATGGCTGTAAATTCTCTGAAATTTTAAAGAAAATCGGCTCAGTAGTTTCAGAGATATAACATATTTAAAAATGTGGGCATGGTCGGGTCTTTAAGCCCTAAATAAGTACCTAGGGTCGGAGATTCAACCACCGTTGTCTCGCAAATTTATTTTCTAAGCCATAAGTTAGTAAGTTTTCCAAAGACAGAGTTTTATTAACATAGGACAAAGAGGAGGTACCTCGCCCCCTCAGAAATTCAACAAAATATATAGTCTATTTTCACAAGGGGTCATCCCTATCCATTCTCTGAAATTTTCAAGAAAATCGGTTTAGTAGTTTTGGATATATAAGATATTTAGAAAGTGGGCGTGGTCTGGTCCCAAAAGAGTACATAGGGACGGATACACAACCACCATTGTCCCCAAATTATTTTTCTCTCCGATACATTCTTCAGTTTTGTTAAAATATCGTTTTCAAAAAATAGGGCATGGGGAGGTTCCCAGCCCCCTCCGAAATTCAACAAAATATATAACCTATTTTCACCACGGGTCTCCCAGTAGATTCTCTGAAATTTTCAAGAAAATCGATTAAGCAGTTTTGATATATAAGCTATTTAAAAAAGTGGGCGTTGTCGGGTCTTTATGCCCAAAATCAGTACCTAGGGTCGGAAACACAACAACCATTGTCGCGCAAATTAATTTCTCTCCGATACATTCGTCAATTTTGTAAAATAGCGGTTTTAAAAAATTTGGCATGGGGGAGGTACCCCACCCCCTCCGAAATTAAACAAAATATATACCCTATTTTCACAACGGGTCCTCCCAGTAAATTCTCTGACATTTTCAAGAAAATCGGTTAAGCAGTTTTTTATATAAGCTATTTAAAAAAGTGGGCGTGGTCGGGTCTTTAGGCCCCAAATGGGACCTAGGATCGGAGACACAACAACCATTGTCTCGCAAATTAATTTTCTCTCCGATAGGTTTGTCAGTTTTGCTAAAATAGCGTTTTTAAAAAATAGGGCATAGGGGAGGTGCCCCGCCCCCTCCGAAATGCAAAAAAATATATAGCCTATTTTCACCACCGGTGTTCCCTGTACATTATCTGAAATTTTCAAGAAAATCGGTTCAGCCGTTTTTTAGTCTATTCGGAACATACAAACATACAAACAAACAAACGTACAAACATACACACATTGTCTTTTATATATTAGATTTCCTCAAACCAAACTTACACAATTTTAAGACTTTTTATTGAGAAGTAACCTTATAAAATCTGATAAATAGCAAAAACCGGGCAAAATCGGGTTTTGAAACCAAAAATCATGAAAATTAAAAATGTTGTGTATCGTTACGTAAAGCTATTTTGAAGAGTTTTTAGTTGATTTTATGTATATTCAATATTGCCACAAAGTATATACATTCAATAGAGAGAGAGATCACAATATTTTAGATACAAGATTGAAATTTGGGATTGATTATAATATATTAGTCATTGGATGTTTAGAATTGAACCATATCAGACCACGTTAGGTATAGTCTCCATACAAAAGTTTTTAACCACATTCTCCAACAGAATTGAAGCAATAACAAACAAGTAAAAAGTCGTTAAGTTCGGCCGGGCCGAACTTTTTATACCCTCCACCATAAAATAGTCTTAATTAAAATGGAGTAATTCGGGTCCTTTTACAATTTTAGGTGGAACAACTTTTCGACAATGTTTAGACTCCTCCTGCCTCCCACTATTGCTTAAATTACACTGTGAACACAAATGTTGGGGCAGAGATAATTCCTTTTGGAGATGAAAGCCCTTGGTGTGTGTATATTAAAAACCCCGAAGGACAGAAGCGCCGTGATTCGAACTTCCGCGTTATGGCGTGATGAAGTTTTTGCAAGAGACCCTGTAAGCCATCATGAATTAGCATTATATCTTTGTTTGTTGTTTTTGTAGAACACTTAAGCAACAGTGAACAAAGATATAACGCTAATTCCTGATGGCCCACAGGGTCTCCAACAAAAATTTCATCACGCCTTCGGGGTTCATAATATACTCACCAAGGCCTTTCTTCCTCAAGAGGAATTTTCCGTGCCCCAGACTTTCACCTCCATTTCGTTGCACAGTGTTATCTAATCTAATCTAATCTAAAAAAATGTGTTCAGCTAGGTGAAAGGTACCACCTACGGGGCTATATCAACCTATCTTTAAATTTTTTGGCGGAAAAATTTTATAGCTGCAGGGAACTTCAAGAGTCAGATTGAGGGTAGTTTCATCAAAACAATGTAGACCCTCAAAAATGGACCCATGTTGACGAATTTTAGTGAAGAAATTTCGTGACCCTTGAAAATTCTCGAAAATCGGGAGGTACAGTTATATGCGAGGATATACCAAAACATGGACCTATATTGACGATTATTTTTGAATAAACAAAATTGTAGCTAAAATTCTCAAAATACCGATCATTACAGCTAGTTCGGTTAAAAATTGCTGCTAAAATTCTCAAAATATCGAAAATCGGGAGATACCGTTATATGGGGGCTATACCAAAACATGGACCTATGTTGACGATGTTTCGTTGGAGATGTTTTATGACCACTGAGAACTTCAAATGTCAAATTACAGCTATTTCGGTTAAAAACTGTAGCTAAAATTCTCAAAATACCGAAAATTGGGAGGTACCATTATTGACGATGTTTGGTGGGGATGTTTCATGACCACTGAGAACTTCAAATGGCAAATTACAGCTAGTTTGGTTACAAATTGTAACTAAAATGCTCAAAATACCGAAAATCGGGAGGTACCATTATATGGGGGCTATACCAAAACATGGACCTATGTTGACGATGTTTCGTGGAGATATTTCATGACCACTGAGAACCTCAAATGGCAGATTACAGCTAGTTCGGTTAAAAATTGTAGCTAAAATTCTCAAAATACCGAAAATCGGGAGGTACCATTATATGGGGGCTATACCAAAACACGGACCTATGTTGACGATGTTTCGTGGAGATGTTTCATGACCACTGAGAACCTCAAATGTAAAATTGCAGATAGTTCGGTTAAAAATTGTGGCTAAAATTCTCAAAACACCGAAAATCGGGAGGTACCGTTAAATTGGGACTATACCAAAACATTAACCTATGCCCATATCCTTTGGCATATAAGTTTGCTGATCATTAGGAACCCTAAGTGCCAAATTATAGCTAATTCGGTCTGCAAATGTGGCGAAAATCGTCAAAATACCTCAAATCCGGAGGTACCGTTATATGGGGGCTATACCAAAAAGTGATCCGATATAGCCCATCTTCGAACTTGACCTACCTATGAAAAAAGACCCTTGGGTGCAAAATTTCAGCACCCTATCTCAATTATTGCGGACGCTAGAGTGATTACAACAGACGGACATGGCTAGATCGTCTTAGAATTTTATCCTGATTAAGAATATATATACTTTATAGGGTCGCAAATGATTAGTTCGATGTGTTACAAACATAATGACAAACTTAATATACCCTCCATACTATGGTGGAGGGTATAAAAAATCTTTCAAATGAATATTACCCATAATATGGGTAATTACAAAAGCTATTTATGGTAAGTATTTCAGAAGCACCACAGACCAATAACGATTATACATAAAAACAAAAATAGTTTTTTGAACAAAAACCGGTAACATGTCAAAAAGGACCATGAAAATGGGGAAATATCGATTGGTCATTAATGTGAACCGTACCTTAAATCTTCTGAACAACATTTTTTTAGAATATTTGGATGCTGTAAAATCATTTCTTGTGGTACTTTTACTACGGTTAAAAAAATAAAGGACGAAAGGACATTAAAGGAATTGAGTTAGAGGGATGAAATATTGTACAAAAAGTGTCACCATTCGTTTTGACTGAAAACATATAATGTCAAAATGAAGCTACAATAACGCTTTAGAGAGATATAAAGCTATTTGTTCACAAATTAAGGGGCCAAAATTAAACCATTAGTCACGCAATACATCGGAGACGTGAATTATGGTGAAAATTTGGGTTCTTACGAGTAGTACACTCACCAAGGGCTTCCATCTCCAAAAGAAATTTAGGACCCACTGACTTTGAGTCCTATTTTGTACCACAGTGTCATTTATCGATATTTTCCGAAAAATGTGCACTTTCTCGAGGCCATAACTACCTGGGGGAGCATTCCAATGCTTTTGCGATGTACTAGAGAGTTCTTTATTATTGTCTTGGCTACAATTGTTGTTTTTGTGATGGATCGAAAATCTAAGTATTTTGGTTGTTATATGCCAAAATATCCAAAAATCCTTGAAAAAAAACTTCAAGTCCAAATTCGGGGGCTCGATTTTCACCGTAGACATATGGTGTAGTTGACTTTTTTGCTCAGTACCATCCCAAAAATCAGAAACCCCAGGCGCCCGATAACACATTTTCCTTCCATACAAATCGCCCCGGCCTAACCCATATAGATGTACGTTTTGGTGTATCCCAGAGTTTTCAACCACATTAGCTCTTATTTGGCATTTTGGGTTCTAAATCCCGCAGCGAATAGCTTTCGAAAGATTTTCTGTAAGTCGAGGCTATTAGCATAGTATTTAAAAATATCGTCAGTAATATGAATTTTGGAAATCCTTCTGGTGGGAGAACTTCCATGAAAAGAGTGGTGAAAGTAGATCCACGTTCGAACACAAGGATTGCACTCGCGAATACGTGGAATAGATTTATATAGTGTTTGGGGGATATAAACAGTTCGATCCGAACATGATGCCGTTTCTTCTTTAAAGTACATATATCACACACACTAACTTCAGTGCCATTAAAAAAGTATCGTATTATTGTAAGAAAATAATATTCTTTAATGTCATAAAAACACCTAAACTTTACTATTTTACCAGAAGTGATAGAGTCCGTGAAAGGAGCCGGGCGTTGCAATCTACGACTCATAGACTCCGAATCCAACTCGCAGTACTGTTTGAGACTACGCAAAAACATGGTCGAAAAAATATCTCTAAAAAGAGCTCCGCAACGAAACACTCCATCTGATACATCAATGGTTGTTGTTCCCGCTTATTACTATCTTAATTGTACAACGACCAATCACTTCTGTCGGCACAGCGGAGACAAAGTTATGAAAATTCATAACTTTTGTTTTCTGGAAAACAAGAAAAAGGAACAGTCGGGTTTGCGTACAGAGATATACCCTCGGCCTGTGTGGGTTGAGATTTCTATATATAGACAGATCGAATACGGGCTACATAGCCAATTTTTTCTATAAATTGTATAGCCAGAAGTTTCAGAATTTCGTCTCCTATTTTGACGTATAAACTTTCCGACAATAACTTCGAAACCTTTGGGGTGTACAACTTCACGATTGTTGGCGTTACGAATAAATGCTTATGTTGTGCTCAAAAATGTGACTTCGATGAAAGCGCAAGAGTTCCCTGAAATTATCGACTGATATAGTCCATTTTGGAAGTGGACCTAATTTTGGAATTCAATTTAGTTGGTCGGCTTAAGATTTAGAGCTTTTGGACCAGTCCTGAAATAACCATGTACTTACGCACTAAAAATACAATATCGCTGTAAACTAGACCGCAAGAAGTACGATTGGTCTAAAGTGAAATGGCTTCACGAACAGCCCTTAAACTACACTTATGTTGAACTTTTGTGAGGGAAGTATTCGAAGATGTTGTGCCAACTAGACCTTCTTGGTACTTGATATATGCACGTAATTTTAGGATGTTTATAGATTCGGTCAAATCGGATAATTGAAATTTTGTGTTGGAGGTATCTGAAGGAGTGAATCGATATAATTCATGTTTTACCCTACTCTAGGTCTCGAAAAAATCGAATTGGACTTTGTTCAAGATTTTAGGGAAACACTTTGAAGTTTTAACAACATATTGCGAGATCCAAAATTTGGACCAAATCTGTTGATCTGCTTGAGAGTTATAATGGGCACGAGCCAGACAGACGGAAATATGCTTTAGTGCACCGTTATAAAATATTCCAGAAGAGAATTATCAGTATAGGTTTTTTAGCCTTCTTTGAGTCTAAAAACTCTCCGCTAGAAATGTGTATGTATATATCTACGTTTTGATATAGCCCCCATGGAACGGTACCTCCCGAATTTCGGTATTTTGAAGGCTAGCCACAGTGTTTTACCGAACTTGCTGAAAATTGGTATTTAGCCTTCTTCATAAACGAAAAGAAAATGATTGTTCCATTCTACTTCAATACAACTCGTGGTAGAGGTTATAACAAGTTCGGCCTGTTTCATACTTGTTTACGAGTATATGTAAAGATAGGTTCGTAGATGATGATTTCTATCGGTTACAAACGGAAAAACAAACATAATATACCCTCCATGGTGGAGGAGGCATCCAAAAACAGTTTTCTACCCTTTTAGAAAACAAAATTAAGAACGACAATTAAATCGGTTAAAATGTAAAGGTTGTGATTTATTTTGATCTCAAGCTTCTACCAATTCGCTTTCAAATTACACCTCTGCTCGACTGTGGATGATATAGCCTTATTCCAACGTCCTGACTGAGAAATTGTCCCAACCCATCAGCTATAATACCTATTTGCCCATACATATATAAGTAGCAGTAATATTTTTATTAAATTTCGTCCCCCTTGACACACATCCATCAAAAGCATTTCCACAAGAATATCCGGTTACATTATCAAGTATGTTCGCCACATCTCTCTTAACATCTTGCGATAATGGTGCGTAGAATAAACATTTCCCTCGCTGACATATTTTTATGATGTTTAATGGTGTTCCTTTTTTTGCACCGGGTCAACATTTATTACCTGCGGTTGTTGTAATTCTCATTTGGTTAATTATTTATAAACATATTTGTTTGCAGCGTGACATCTTGCGTTTTTTGACACTTTTTCCTTAGAATATTTTCCTAAATGTTATATTTTGTTAAGCTGTGTGTTTTGTTGGAGGTGTTGTACCGCATTGTCGCCTATTAATGTTCCCAAAATGAAAAAGTATTAATAATTTTCTTTTTTACATTTTATAACATAAAATAACAACAACAACAGCTAACAAAGGAACATGACAAATATGCAGCGAAGAAAAAAATGCTATAGATATATTTTTGTTTCTTTTGTTTGCACGCTCACCCACTCACTCACTTCCCCGGCAAGTGTCTTTTGTCTTTCTGTTCCCCTGGTTTGACAGTTTTTATTCTGTTTTATTTGTGTTGGCATTGTTACTATTGTTGTTGTTGGTTGGTGTGTGTCATTGCTGTTTGCCTCCTCAGCGCATTACTCAAAACAAAAGAGTGTCACATACACTTTTGGCGGAAGTTTTGACACAAAGCCATTATGTATTATTGTCACGAGATTTGCGGCACGAAGATGAATGTTTTGCCATAAATTCTATATAAATATTGTATTATTGATGTTACTTTTTGTTACTTACATTGTCTCCTCGTTGTTGTGGTTGTATTATTGTTTTGTATGCTGTTTAAAGATATAAAGGGCTATGTTTTATTATTTAAATACGTTTTAAGTAATACAAAGATGTTACTTTTTTTGGTTAAGATCTTATGTGGTTGTCACATTCATTATTCCTAATTAGGTATATCCATTGGAATTTTCATATCACACAATTAGGGAAATGTGTACTAGACATCGATCAGTGCCAAAAAGTTTAAAGTGTGACTGTTCTCCAGCTTCATCGTTGTGCGGAGCGTATATACAATTTATTTTTCCATTTGTAACGAATTAAAACAATCATTTGTTGCGCTATAAAATACACATGAAGCGCTCAGAGCCAAAACAGCTTAAAGGCCTGGGTACATAAGCTGCCTCGCCTGGTTGCCTTGCTGTCCTGCTTCATTTCTGACATAACATAAAAGTATAAAGAATGCCTAGCCAATTTCGAACTAGGTTGCCTTTTTCTTCTTTATTCTTCTATTTTTGTTATGTATGCTAATATCTGCTATAAGTAGCATACCCACCTGAATTTTTTTTCTAACACTAACAAAGTTGAAAGCAACCGTAAACGAAATTAATGCCCAAATATTGGTTAAATGGTATTAAAATCTGCTGTAATCGAAATAATGGTATTAGACTTCTCATCTGTTTTGACGAAACAATTTGGGGTCGATTTCCAGTTCGACTCCAGTCCAGTCCAGTTCTTCCGTCTGTCTGGCTCGAGCGCATGGTAACTTTCGAACGGATTTGCTCCAAATTTTAGACCTCGCAATATTTTGTCCAAACTTTATGTCATATCGATCCACCCACAAGACTTCAAAATGTTTCGCTAAAATGGTGTTCACAAAAACACTCTCGAGGGTCCAAACATTTCAAATATCCGATTTCACCAAAACAACCTAAAATTACTTCCAGACGTACATACAGCTGCGAAAAAATAATAGCACCACTTCCTAAAAAAATGATTTGGAGGCATTTTTATTTACATGTGCAAATTTTGCTGACCGTTTTATGCGTTTTTAAAACAAAACAACTCTAAGGACTATGAAAGTAACAACAATCGCAATAATTTTCGGCACTTTTTAAAAAAAATAAACCAAATTTAAAAAAGTCTCCAAAAAGTAGGCGAAAAAAATAATAGCAACAACATTAAAAATTTTCTTAAAATGATAGAAATTGGACAAATTTTTACACTTTATTGCTCAAGAATAGTAGTACATCAAGAGAAACAATTACCTACTGATTTATTGTTCAGTTGAATTCGATAGTAACGCCGCGAAATAGGCTTGGTATCGAACAAGCGGATACTGGTATTGTTCGCAGGACTATTCTTAAAGGACCTCTAAATATCTATTCAAAATGATTTTCTGGAATTTGGTGTTGATGCTGTAGTTGCCTTATTGACATTAGCTAACACTTTGATGATTTGTCATAGTCTAGGGGTAATGCGCAACCCTAGAAAATGGCCAACAAAAATTTCATCACGCCATAACGCGGAAGTTCGACTCACTGCGCATCTGTCCTTCGGTGTTTTTAACATACTCACCATTGTCGAAAAGTTGTTACACTGTTATTGTGAAAGGACCCTAAATATTCGATTTTAATTAAGGACAGATCCTTCGGGGTTCATAATATACTCACCAAGGCCTTTCTCCCCAAGAGGAATTTTTCGTGCCCCAGACTTTCACCTCCATTTTGTTGCACAGTGTTATCTAATCTAAAAAATGTGTTCAGCTAGGTGAAAGGTACCACCTACGGGGCTATATCAAAGAGTCAACCTTTCTTTAAATTTTTTGGCGGAAAAGTTTTATAGCTGCAGGGAACTTCAAGAGTCAAATTGAGGGTAGTTTCATCACAACAATGTAGACCCTCAAAAATGGACCCATGTTGACGAATTTTAGTGAAGAAATTCCGTGACCACTGAAAATTCCCGAAAATCGGGAGGTAAAGTTATATGGGGGGATATACCAAAACATGGACCTGTATTGACGATTATTTTTAAATAGGCAAAATTGTAGCTAAAATTCTCAAAATACCGATCATTGCAGATAGTTCGGTTAAAAATTGTAGCTAAAAATCTCAAAATACCGAAAATCGGGAGGTACCGATATATGGGGGATATACCAAAACATGGACCTATATTGACGATGTTTCGTGGAGATGTTTCATGACCACTAAGAACCTCAAATGTCAAATTACAGCTAGTTCGGTTACAACTTGTGGCTAAAATTCTCAAAATACCGAAAATCGGGAGGTACCGTTATATGGGGGCTATACAAAAACATGGACCTATGTTCACGATGTTTGGTGGAGATATTTCATGACCACTGAGAACCTCAAATGGCAAATTACAGCTAGTTCGGTTAAAAATTGTAGCTAAAATTCTCAAAATACCGAAAATCGGGAGGTACCGTTATATGGGGGCTATACCAAAACATGGACCTATGTTGACGACGTTTATTGGAGATATTTCATGACCATTTAGAACCTCAAATGGCAAATTACAGCTAGTTCGGTTAAAAATTGTAGCTAAAATTCTCAAAATACCGAAAATCGGGAGGTACCGATATATGGGGGCTATACCAAAACATGGACCTATGTTGACGATGTTTCGTGGAGTTGTTTTATGACCACTGAGAACCTCAAATGTCAAATTGCAGGTAGTTCGGTGCAAAATTCCAGCACTCTATCTCAATTATTGCGGACGCTAGAGTGATTACAACAGACGGACAGACGGACATGGCTAGATCGTCTTAGAATTTTATCCTGATCAAGAATATATATACTTTATAGGGTCGCAAATGATTAGTTAGATGTGTTACAAACGGAATGACAAACTTAATATACCCTCCATACTATGGTGGAGGGTTTAAAAAGGAACATAACACAAATATCAAGAGACGTCAGATAAAGTTAAACACGTCATAACACTGAAACTCCGCCAAAAATGTTTTTCGGCACTATCGTAAAAACGATCATCTTTCATTCGCTAATAATATTAGGTTTGTTCCTTTACTTTTTTAATCTTAAGAGTGGTAAAAGAGAAAGGTGTCAAAATTGCTCTCTCATGAACATTTTTATCAGAAAATAAAGAACGGAAAATGGTAGATCAGGTAGCAATGTCAAAAAGAAACATAAAAATCAAATTTCGTCTTTTATTTTGACTTTTTCTTCTGTTTTTCGTCCATTTGTTTCTTCTTTGTGAAATAATCGTCAAACAAATGTCGAAAAATCAGTTCTGCCATTTTTTACCTGCAGAAATTTGTCTGGTAGCCTGTGGTAGAAGAGAAAGGCATATGTGATCTCTCTCCTCTCTCACTCTCTTAAAAATTGCTGCCAGTTTCACCACTTTTTGGGGTTAAGGAACGCTTTGCAGGTTAAAATGGCAACAAATGGTAAAAATGGTAACCTCAGGTAAGCAAAGGAACACAGCTTTTATTAACGATATTCGAATTCGGGAGTTTTCCTGCCACAAACTGAGCGACGAATGAATCGTTTTCAACTCGTTCTCGTGTGTCATTCTCGAACAAAATATCCGCAAAACTATCGAAAAACACTCGAAAACGAATCGTTTGCCACACCAATGGTATGGGGGTAACGACAAAATCAGCTCTATACTATTACGGTTAAACAATTCTTTCATAATGGTTTTCGCTATATTTTTGGATCTGTTCAGAGCTTTTTGAGATCATGTAACTGAGAAATGAAATTATTTTTCTCCAAACATGAATATTTAGAATCACAACTACATAAAATATTGCCCCACAGTTGGTCTTGCAAATGTAAAATTTGATTGTGACTATTTTTCGGCTCTGTATCGTGTAATCCGTTAAAATTATGGCGTTTCCTGGAACTGTGCTTTTAAATTATGTTCTCTGAGATATTTGCGAACTTTTTGTTCCATTTCCGATACAATATGGTCCTTTTATAGCCTACTAGGACCTTTGAAATAGTACCTTTTTGCATTTCAGATGAAAATTTTGATCGGATCTTGTGTCAGGGATCAATTAATTCCACTACTTTAGGCATTTTCTTTACAGTTAATAGCGTGATGAATTATTTTCTTAGATTTTCCAAGAAATTTGCCATTATCTGTAAATCTTTACTATCAATTTTGGGCTTCTCAGCACTTTAGGCCCTTTTACGACCTATTTTAATGTTCAATAAGTCAAACAAGTGTTTAGATGCAAGAAAATGTCCCAAAAGTAAAATATTTTCTATAGAAAATATAAGTGGTGCTATTATTTTTTTCGCCTCTTTTTTGATAGTTTTTGGTTAAAGCTGCCAAAAACAAATATTTATAATAATGTGAATATAAATTTTACTTTTTTTATAAAAGGGGACACCTTAGAATATGCACCTAACAACATTAGTGGAAACAACAACAATCTTGATTGTTTTTGTAGTGGCAAACAAATTGTTCACGGTGGTGCTATTATTGGTTTCGCAACTGTATATTAAACTTTTGTATGGGGACTATAGCGAACTTTGTCGATATGGTTCTTTTTCAATTCTAAACATCCAAATACTAATACATTATTCCCGGTTCCAAATTTAAAAATTGTATCTTAAATATTCTGAACTCTCTCTATTGAATTTATATACTTTGTGTCAATATTGCATATAAAACCAACTAAAAAAACCTTTAAATATCTTTATCTAACGCTACACAACATTTTTAACTTTCATGATTTTTGGTCAAGTTGGAGATGGGTCTACTTTTTGGTACGATTCCATATAATGGTATCTCCGATTTAAAGCATTTTGAGTCTTTTAACTGCATTTTTAAAAGAATTAGCTGAAATGTGACACTTGAGGCTCTCACTGACCAAAAACTTATCCACTAAAAATTGCCAAGACAGTTCCACGTTTAAGTATAGCTCCCATAAAACGTTACCTCTCGATTTTCGGTATTTTGAAGATTTTAGCTACAATTTTTGAGCGAACCAGCTGAAGGTTTGCATTTAAAGTTCTCAGTGGTACCGAAACTTCTTCACCAAAAATCGTACATATAGGTCCATGTTTTTGCGGAACATCGCAATTTTCGGTATTTTGAGGATTTTAGTAACAATTTTGAGGTTCACCGAAGTCCCGCAATTCCTCCACCAAAAATCGTGGTACCAACAGGCTTATGAAATTTTTATACCCTCAGCCTTTAGGGTAGAAATTAGATTTTTAAATGCTAAGATGCAGCCGATGCTACATCTAAGCCTCCAAATTAAATTTTGAAAAATATATACAACTTAAAAGATTTTTATGCATTTTATAATACGTGTAAATCCTGTAAATTGGAGTCGATGGTGCGCAAGAGAACTCTTGAAGGGAGTAACCGAAATGGTTCATACTTTGCATCTGCTCAAATTTCTACCGGATATAGATCAAGTTCGAATATGGACTAACTCGGTTGTTGTTGTAACAGTGTTTATTATTATTATGTTTGTATGTTCGTTCTTCTGTTCAATCTGGCTCTGGGTCTATCTCCAGTTCCAAGAAAATGGCTGCTTCGATGGGATGTAGCCACAGATCCACTGGAGTTAGAGTTAGTCGTTTTGGCGGGCCAGTTGAAAATGTGCTTTGTGTCGGTGCTTTTTGCCGCATACTGGGCAGATGTCTTGCACGGCGCTATCGATTTCCGCCCAATAAGAATTTAGGCGACTGCAATATCCCCAGCGTAGTTGAGCCAAAACTACTCTGGTTTGTCGTGGCAGCTTACTCTTCTCAGCTGCGATAGATGGCGGATGTACTCCGAGAACTTTATTCACACTATATTTGCTTATGGCCTTAGCAACTGCATCCGTGTGAATGCTATTTACACCTGCTTAATATGCATGTTGATCTAGGGGTTCTCTTCTGTATCGTTGGTTCTCTCCCTCTAGAGCGTGCATATCCTTCCTGATGTGTTGGGCATGCCCGCCATATGGTGATTAGGATGGCTCTCACGGGAACATCCAAGCATGTACTGCAACGAAAGCATATCATTGTGTTGTGTACTGGAAGAATCTTAGCCTCCTCATGTAGATGGTCTACAAAAGACTTGAGGAGTCAACCTGTTGCTGTTCTCAGGGCGGCATTCTGACAGGTTTGAATCTTTTTCCTATTCGTATCAGATAATCTCGGAGACCAAACTGGAGCCGCATAGCTTACCACAGACCGACCTATCGCGTTATATGTTGTCAACAAGATTTCTTTATCTGCACCCCAAGTGCTGCCGGCTAGGGACCTGAGGACCTTGTTCCTGCTTTTCAGTTTGTCGCAGATAGCTGTGGCGTGTACGCACCATTTGAATGTAGTATCGGATGTGACCCCTAAAATTTTGGGTCGGTTTGTGGTCGGAATTCTGCTACCGTCGACCATGACATTCAACTCTCGTCCAAACTACTCGGTCCACGTGGTATACAGAGTGGCTGTAGATTATGTGGCGGAAATCTGCATATTCCTAGAGTGGATAAAGGTGGTAAGATCGGTTAAATAGGTGTTCAGTTTCTCACAGATGTCATCAGGGAAGGTACCTGGCGCCAGGATCGTGCAGTCATCATATGTTACGATCTCCATGCCGTCTGGAGGGGGCGGAATACAGGAGAGGTAGAGGTTAAACAGTTCCGGATATATCACCCCACCTTGGGGAACTCCCTGTTTCAATCTACGGGGTTTGGACTTCTTGTTCCTGAGTTCCAGGTACGACTGGCGTCCACACATATAATTGACTATCCAACGTTTAAAACTTGGCCGGAGGGTTGTCTGCTCAATGTCCTCAAACAGCGTGGAGTGACTGACTGTATCAAAAGCTTTTGATAAGTCAAGCGCCACCATCACTGTTCTATCATACGGCGGTCTCTGGTTGGGTCCTTGACAAATATATGTGGTAATGGCGTGCAGCGCTGTTGTCATGCTGTGCTGCTTACGGAACCCATGCTGATGATCGGCAACTTGATAGCTATCTCTGATACTTGGGAGAACTAAGACCTCAAGGGTCTTTGCTACGGGCAATAAAAGTGAAATCGGCTTGTACGATTCACTTTTGCTGGCATCCTTGCCTTGCTTCCGTAGTGGGAACACCCTGCCCATTTTCCAGACTTCTGGAAATGAGGGTGGCTAGCGACAGGTTGATAACTTTAGTGAGATACTCCACTACCGGCTTATGCAGCTGCTTCAACATTACCATGGAGATTCCATCTGGGCCAAACGTTTGGATGATTAGCGTTCCTGGTGGCATTGGCAAAATCATCCATTGTAAACTGTGGTGGTTCATTCTCGGCAGGAAGAGATCTAATGCGACGTAATACTCTTCTCTTCGCCCTGTCACTTTCGGGGAGCTCGACAAACTGTCGATTGAAATAACTTGCACACCACTTCGGGTCAGTCAACGTAACGTCGTGAAACGTGACTGAGGTCCTATCTTCCCTTCTTCCAGGGTTCGAGAGTGACTCAACCGTTGCCCACAATTCAACTATACCGATTCCAATGTTGCAACTCTTCAGATGATTTAACCACTTATTCCGCTTATGCTCGCCGGCCAGCCTGTTAACCTTAGCTCCCTGACTCGGGGGTCATTGGGGTTAGCTCGACGACGACGCTCATTTGCTAATCCCGTTGCCTCTGCTGAGAAGTTTGGTCTTACTTCGGGTATTAGACCAGTAGAGATATGGCGAGCGGCTGCAACAGTGATGATGTCTCGGAACGTCCTTTCCGCTACCAGAACATCAGAAGGATTGGGCAGTTCTCTGAAGCGGTAACTGGTGAACTCTCTGAAACTTGGCCAATCACCTTTCTTATGATTGACGAATGTGCAGAGGTGATGAAATCGGGTGGAGACAATTATGGCGAGATGGTCTGATCCAAGGGAAATGACGGGTTGTCAGGTAAAGTCATTTGTCGGACCAGGTAGCACGATGATTATGTCTGTCGAACTGTGACACTCTACTCTAATTCTCGTAGTGGCGTCTTCATTGACCATGCAAAACGCAGAACTATCAATCTGCTCAGCCAGCGCTGTATCCCTCTGGTCGTTTCCGAGGACCGAATGCCACATCTCATGATGCGCATTAAAGTTCCCAAGAATCAGGCGATTATGACCTTCCAAAAGCGGGCTAATGTTGAGCTCGTAATCTGAAATACAGATATTTCTCGCCGGGATGTATACGTTCAGCAACTCTATCTACCCCCATACATTCCATGTACGGGTCATTAGAGCCAGGCTCAAGCGAGATAAGTCTGTATTGGACAGACTGGTGTTACAGGAAAGTTAGTCCCCCACCTTTACTACTGGTGTGATCCTTCCTTAGCACGTTGTAACCATCACAACGTTGTAAGCTACAGTTGTTGTTAATCTGGGTATATTGCACCACAGCTACCTTGGTATTCCTCCGACTCACGAAATCTACTATTTCCTCGATCTTACTTCGGAGTCAATTGCAAATAAATTGCAAAAAGGCTGCATTTTCCGGGATTGGGACAACAACGGCTGTTGTCGAGGGGATTGCGGGGGAGTCTTATAATCAGACGACGAGGGAGTTTCGTAATCCTATGACGACTCATGCAGCAACATAGTCCCTGTCGTAGTTCCTCACGTAGACAAGTCCGCTTGCACTGGTAACGTATTAACTACTTGGTTTAAGGATCTACGGACCAATCTACGTTTACATTGAATATCGAACCAAGAGCTCTATCGATTATACAACGATATTGACATAGTCTTATACAACAATAAATTTTCCCTTCGTAATCTTCAACTGTCAAAATGCACTTCAGCTATACGAACAGACATATCTTAAAGTTATTTGGAAGGATTTATTATCAACCACCATAATTTTCCCAGATGTCAATTTGAAATCCGTGGAAAACCACAACAAACATTTCCCCCATGAGCTGCTGATGCTGAATGTTTACATACAAATTCCAGCCTCAAATCTGAAGTAATTTTAGGTTTTTCATTTTCCCATGTTTTACCATAAAATAAGGCAACTGTTTCCACCTCGTTGATTAAGTATTCCGTTCGCAGCAAATTGTTGGCTTCCTTTAAATCAAACGAATTAGGCAAAACTAAAGAAACTTGTAATGAAAAGTTGAAGAAAATGAAGCAATAATGCTTTTGCAAATTGCGAAGGGGGAAATTTTGAACGACAACAACAACGTATGCTATTTGGAATGTTACCACCACTGCTACTGCTCCTTTATGCTAAATGTGACACAATGAGATTGTTTTGGGGGGAAGGGGTACCGGAAATGTCACGCATTAAATCATTCCCTATTTCAATTTTAATGTTTTTTTTGTGGTGACGTGTTGTTGTGGGTTTTATAAAAGTAAATGTTGTTGTTATTGATGTTACATGAAATATTTGTGGAAATTTTGATTTTAATCCCTGTGGCAAATTTGTGAATAAAATATTTTCCCGCAAATTCCTTTTATTTTATACAAGACCTGCTTCGGCTATACCAAAGGAAAACAAAATTTTAACTTTTCAAACGTCTTCTCTATGTTATATTGAAACATTGTTTGTTCCCCTTGTCAATAAATATTGAATAGTACAAATGCCCTTTGTCTTATTAAAGACAATACATTTGATAAACATTCGAATAAATCACCTTCTACCAACCAAATTCATTATGAATATTATCATATCTCGTGTATGGGTATGTGTGTGTGTGGAACTGAGTCATGTCTGTGAAAATTTCCTGGCACATAAGTTTCTTCAATTTACTACATATTGCCGGATGTTACCCCTACCTAACATTAGGACTGTCATGTGTTTTGGATACAACATCTTATAAATAAGCAATTGCCTTGTATTTCATGTCTTGTCCCTCATTTTCCCCCTTCCTTTGCAGCTTGAAAAATTTCCATTACATGTACCTGCATACTTTATAGAGTTGGTCATTGGTCATGAAGACGGTAATGTTAGTCGGTAAGTCGGGTAGCTTGTCAGTCTGGCCATTTGCTCAATTTCATTCATATTCACATGTGTAAAGGAGACATATAAATACCTTAATATGCTTAAGGCAGCCATATAGTCAATTTGGACAATGTGGCCACAAGTTGTTAAATATTAATGGTTTTTGATATTTATTACATTAAGAAGCGTTACTGTCTGTCTGTTGAAGATGTTTGCATAGACCAAGGGAAAAAAGTTAATTGGATTTCAAAGAGGCAATTCGTTTTGGGAGGCAATTTCTAAAGAAGTGTTTAATTAATTTTAAGAGAAAATTTTAAAATGCGGGAGCACTTTTTCAGTTGAAATTTTATGAAAACATTCCTGGAACAAGTACGTAGGAGTAAGCATGGGTATTCTTTTTGTTGCAATTTTCCGAGGAGAATAAATATTAACTGTAAAGAACGATGTATATAAACAGCTTGGCTTGCATCACCAGCTTCATATACCCTTCACCATGAAATATTAAAATGTTATATATATATATATATATATATATATATATATATATATATATATATATATATATATATATATATAAATTAATAAATTTTACAATTTTATGTGGAGATTTTTTTAGCATTGGGAACCAAATAATAAATTTTAGTTAATTCGTGCAGCTATAAACGAACTGTACCTTTATATAGGGGCTATCCAACAACATATATCCTCAGCTAGAAAAATGTCTGTCGTCGGGTGCGCACGATAGCTCTTGAACAGATCAACCGATTCGAACCAAAGGTTGGGTATCGCAATATTTTGTCAAAACTTAGTTTAAGTTCGAAGATGTGCCATATCGGTCACTCCTTCTGGTACCTCCCCCACAAAAGTTCAAAATTTTTCTGTAAAATGATCTGAACGATAACTCTCGAAGGGAGCAATCGATTTGGTCAAAACTTTGCACATCATATTAATTCTTCCAGATATAGATCGGGTTCGAATATGTACTATATCGGTCCACTCCTTCGGGTACTTCCCACACAAACTTCGGATAAAGTGAAGTGTAAGAGCTCCTCTCGGATGGTTTTGCAATTTTTTTCAGTAAGTTGTCCTTGCGGCCCCCTTTACGACGGTACAATTTGTTTTCTTGTGGAAGGCCTAAAAGCTCCAAGAAACCTTGAAGGCACCAACCAAAATGGTAAATCCCCCAGATAATTCTCGCAGGGAGTTTCTGATTGTTGCTGGCTTTGCTCATCGTATTATTTCATCCAGTCATGTATCAGGTTTGACCAATCAGACTAAAACTTTGCACACTTTTCAGATTTGTATGACAATACATGATTATGAAATCAAAACCAATATTGGTCCATTTTTTACGGTGTTTTATTTAAATTGCATTTCAAATCAGGTAACTCAATTTTGACACAGTTGCCGTTGAGTAATTGGACTAAAACTTTGCACACTTTTCAGATTTGGATGGCAATACATGAATATGAAATTAAAACAAAGATTGGTCCATTTGACAGTGTTTTAACGGTGTTTTTTAACTTGCATTTCAAATCGGGTAACTCATTTTCCACACAGCTGCAGTTGACCAATCGAACTGAAACTTCACACTTTTCAGATTTGGATGACAATACATGAATATGAAACCAAATCCAATATGGGTCCATTTTTCCTATAGCCCCGATATAGCGGTACCACCCGATTTAGTTCAAATCTAGTAATTAATTTTTAACGCAGTTGCAGTTGACCAATCGAGCTGAAACTTTGCACACTTTTCAGATTTGGATGACAATACATGAATATGGGACCATTTTTTCCTACCGTCCCCATATAGCGGTACCACCTGATTTCAGGTATTTTGAGGATTTTTTCTTCGTTTTTGCCCGAATTAGCTGTCATTCGGCATTTGGGATTTCCAATGATACAGTCATTTCCCCACTAGAAATTGTGAACATAGGTTCAGGTTTTGGTATAGCCCCTTATAGCGGTACCACCCGATTTCAAGTATTATGAGGATTTTATCTTAATTTTTAGGCCGAATTGGCTGTAACTTGGTAATGGGACTCCCCATTAGTACAGAAACTTCCTCATTAAAAATGATGGACATAGGTACAGGTTTTGGTATAGCACCCATATAGCGGTACCACCTGATTTCAAGTGTTTTAAGGATTTAATCTTCATTTTGAACCCGAGTAGCCTGTAATTTGCATTTGGGGTTCTCAATGGTACTGAAACTTCCCCACAAAAATTGTGGACATAGGTCCAGGTTTTGGTATAGCCCCCATATATCTGTACGGCCCGATTTCACGTGTTTTAAGGATTTTATCTTCATTTTTAGGCCGAATTGGCTGTAACTTGGCATTTGGAGTTCCCAATGGTACATAAACTTCCCCACCAAAAAACGCTTGCATGTAAATAATAAATGGTGGCAAAATTAAACGGCTAGCGCTTTATTTGAGAGATTCCATCATGAGAAAGAATATATTTATTGAGGCTAAGCGACAAATTATTTTCTAGTTTTAAATGCATTTCCAAATAAAACACTGAAACTTAATTTTTTAAAATTATTTTTTATTAGTCTGTAGATATCAAACCGATCATAATAGAAGTAAACAACTAGAAAAATGTTCCTTAGATTTTAGTAAACAACTTTCTAGAACATACGAACTCTGTAGAAACGGTTCTCAATAGTCGAAATACCAAATCAAATGAGATTTTTATCCTCTTTTCTCGGTACCTGCTTCATAGATACTAAACCGTTCAAAATTCAAGAAAACAACTTTCTAGAACATAAAAAGATTCTAGGAACGGTTCTTCAAACTGAAATTCAACCTGGAACCCAATTTCAGATCGGATAATAACAGCACGTTTTTACAGTGACGTAAAAAAGTATGTATCAGTTGTTCAATGTTATGCACCTACAGAAGACGCAGATGATGAAATGAAAGAGTCGTTCTATAATCAATTGTCAGCAACCATCCATAAAATTGCCAAACGCGACATACTAATTTTAATGGGAGATTTTAATGCAAAAATAGGTAGCGACAACCGCGGCGCAACTGAAGTCATGGGAGAAGATGGTCTGGGAATAAAGAACAATAATGGTGAACGTTTTATCGAACTTTGTCAATCACTTCAATTAGTGATCGGCGGTTCTTTATTTCCACATAAGGATATCCATAAATATACGTGGACATCACCAACCGGTAACACGCGAAATCAAATAGATCACATATGTATACATCGAAAAATGGAGAGGATCACTAATAGATGTGCGAACAAAAAGAGGCGCTGATATCGACAGCGATCACGAGCTAGTGGTCGGTACAATTAGAATCAAACTTAAAAGGATTTATAAGAGGAATCAACAAGCGCTACCAAAGAGATTGAATGTATCGAAACTTAAAAACAGAGAAAAGAAAGAGGAAGTAGGAAACGCTCTAAGAGAGTGCGTACCATCCGGTAGTGTAACATGGGAAGAGACGTGTGAAAGAATTATAAACATCGGAAAAGAGAAAATTGGATACAACTATAAAACGCAGAGGAAACCCTCGATATCACGTGGAACCTTATTCAAGAAAGGCACAATTAAAAGCTTTAGGTAAACGCAGACCCCACACTAAGAACTAGATACTCCACTATAGCGCGAAAGGTTAAGAGAGCAGCTCGGAACGATAAACGAAAATTTTTAGAATCTATGGCAACTGATGCAGAAACGGCAGCAGGTGCTAACAACATGAAGGAACTACACCAAATCATAGGTGGAATAACAAACCAAAATACTACCCGAAACTATGCAGTGAAGGATGGCAATGGTATGCTTATAACAAATACGGCAGATCAAACACGTAGGTGGAGACAACATTTTATGGAAATAAGCAACTACCCAAACTCACACGACGCAGAAGAAAATCCAGCTACGGATGATGACAGAATAGTAGACCAAAGGATATCTGTAGAGCATCCTAATATTGAAGAAATTGCTAGTGTCATAAATAAACTAAAGAGAAACAAAGCTCCAGGTGAAGATGGTATGCCTCCAGAACTCCTCCAATCAAATCCTGTGGTATCCGCCGAGATAATGTACCCGTTTATATATGAAGCATGGTCCAATGAACAGTTTCCCAGCAAATGGACAAATGACAAATGACCGGACCGACTGCAATAATTGGAGGGGCATAACCCTTCTAAATGCTATATACAAAATAATAGCCACCATTATAAACAACAGACTCAAATGCGTTGAAGAATCACTGCGTGACGAGCAAGCCGGCTTTAGACCACACCGTAATTGCGTAGATCAAACCAATACTCTTCGTATTATAATAGAGCAATCGGTTGAATGGCGGTCCCCTCTATACTTGGTAATTGTTGACTTTAAAAAGGCCTTCGACTCTATCCGGCGTTGCGCAATATGGTCGGCACTGAAAGAAAGAGGAATACCTCAAAAGATTTTAAACCTAATAAAGACAATGTATGCAAATACCAAGCTACATGTCCGACACAATGGCACAAGAAGCGAGGACTTTGAGACGAACGCAGGAGTAAAACAAGGTTGCCCCTTGTCACCTCTCCTTTTTGCAATTACTTTGGACGTAATAATGTCAAAACAGGCAACGAAAAAAAGGGGAATTGACTGGAACCTGAATAGACACTTGGAAGATCTCGATTTTGCAGACGACATCTGCTTATTGTCGCACAAATTCAGCGACATGCAGAACAAAATAAATGAACTTGTCCAACTGGCTAGAGCAGCGGGACTGGAAATTAATATTGAAAAAACAAAAGCTATGCGCATTAACAACTCATCGAGTAGCCATATAATAATTGATAACCAGCAGATAGAATATGTACAATCATTCTGCTATTTAGGAAGTATTATGTCGGCAAATGGTGATGTGGAAGATGACATCACAACCAGACTAAACAAGGCGAAATCTGCATTTGGCAGAGTGAACAAAATATGGCGGTCATCGCAAATATCAATAAAAACTAAAACAAGAATATTCAACTCATGTGTTAAATCCACCCTCCTGTACGGTAGCGAAACCTGGAAAATGACGTCCAGTATAATGCAGAGACTACAAATGTCTTCGAATATTATGTCGCATATTCTGGCCAAACCAAATAACAAACGACGACCTTTGGAGAATAACAAATGAGGAGCCAAATAATGTTCAAATAAATAGAAGAAAATGGAAATGGATAGGCCATACACTGCGAAAGACTCAAAACAGCATAGCGAGACGTGCTCTAGAATGGAATCCACAAGGCAGCCGCCGTTCAAGACGACCAAAAAATACCTGGAGAAGAACTATTTTAAAAGAATTACAAAATCGAAACATAAACTTTGAACATATTAAATATATATGTAATGATAGAATAAGATGGAATTCTCTCGTAGAAGCCCTATGTTCCCATGCGGAATAAATAAAGGAAAAAAAATTTGGTCCAAACTTAGTTTAAGTTTGAGGATGGGTTATATCGGTCCACTCCTTCCGGTACCTCCCCTCAAAAGTTCGGAAATGTTCGGAAAATTTGTGCGCACGATAACTCTTAAAGGAAGTAACCGATTAGGTCCATACTTTGCACATCGTGAAATTTCTACCAGACTTAGATGAGGTTTTAATATGGAATCAATCGGTCCTCTCCTTCGGGTACCTTCCACATGGTGGTTTTAGTATTTAAAAAACGAATTAAAAAACAGGAAAATGCTTTTCCTTGTACTCAACGATGCGTAGAAGATGCAGACTTTTTAAATATATACTTTAAGCTAGAAGAAAAATTAGTAAGCTTTTTAAAATGGGAGAAAATAATGAAATCGGTTGAGAAATAGTAGACTTATGTTTGTGTTTTAACTTTTCGTTTTTTTATGCAAGTTCGTCCCTCCGTATATTCTCATATCAAAAGTAGAAATTAGCTGTAATAACCGTATTACCTGGTAATTGAACCTTGAGTGGAAATTTATTTGAACACTTTCATAAGAACGAAATGAACTCCAAATTGTCGGCATCAACTTCCATCGTCATCATTTAATATAAATTCATATATATAGTTCCGATTATTATATATAGTAATGTCAAACCTGTACACACAGTCTTATCTAGGGTGAACAAAGGCATCAATGCAAAACACGACATAATGTACAGCAAGACTAGAGGAAATGAAGACAAAAACCCAAAAAGCAAAAAATAGGACCCATAACTATTTTCACCATTTTTGACATAACTTAAAATGCTGAAAAAACGGCATGGGGTTTTAGCAGAAAATCAAAGAGAACACTCAAGAGAAAAATACAAAAAAAAAAATTTCACGACCTTCTCGACACTCTTTTTTTCTATATTCTAATTTCAAAATTGTGGAAAATATGGACATATTTTAAAGATTTTTTTTTTTTTTTATTATTATTTATTTTATTTTCAAATTCATTACATTCAGTATAAAAAAGGTCCCGCGCCAGGAGGCATAGATGGGACTAGTTGGCAAATTATTATTCAGAAATGAAAAATAAAGTAAATATACATACATATATAAAACTTCAATTATCTATATATAATAATAATTATTATAGTAATGAAAATATTTTTATTTGTACTCAATATCATAGCAGAAGTGACTCAAGATCATCTGTAATATATTTTTTTGATGCAGATTTAAAACTTGAAATCGTTTGCATCGTTTTCAAATTTAAAGGGAGGTTATTGTAAGTCAAGCCACCAATATATTCAATACGCTGTTTGGTTTTTTCAAATCTACATCTTGGAACTCTTAAGTTTATCATATTTCTAGTATTGAAATTTGCTTGATTTTGTCGGAAAACTATTGTATGATAGCCAATATTCATTACAGATTTAAAAACATATTTTAATATTCCATATTTGTACAATCCATAAATTGGAAGTATATTTGTGCATACATTCTTAAAGAGTTGCAAAGTAGAAAAATTCATTGGTACATTGAACACTTATTTCAGTGCTTTGTTTTGCAATCTTTGTAAAGCTTTAAAATTTACATTATTTCTGTTATGCGCGTAAGCAGTTATCAAATAATTCAAATGCGACTCTATCAAACAATGGTATATCATCGATTTGGACTTGACATCCAATTTATTTTTAAACTTGTACAATACTCCTAATGCAGGGGCAATTTTCATCTTAAGTGAGTTGATATGCTTATCCCAAGATAAATTGTTCTGTAACATAACTCCAAGATACTTGACACAGTCTGTTTCATGTATTATTTCTCCATTAATGAAGACATTAAAATCATTATTAGTAGGATTCGATCTAAATCGTATAAGTTTTGTCTTACTCGGATTTAATACTAGTCTATTTAACCTAGCATATTCAAATAACAGGGCAGAGTCTCGTTCAATGCAAGCCTTTAAATGCATATCATATTTATAGGGATAAAAGAGACAAATGTCATCTGCAAACATAAATAATTTACCACTTAACTGGAGATTATTAATATCATTGAGGAAAATTGAAAACAATAATGGACCAAGACAACTTCCTTGTGGTACACCATAACCAATACATCCTGTAAAACTTTGACACTCCTTTATTGCAACATACTGCTGTCTATTAGACAGGAAACTTTTAAAAAGTTGAACATCTTTATCCTGTATACCGTAGAAGGGAAGCTTTTCCAATAATATATTGTGATCTACAAGATCAAACGCTTTCGAAAAGTCAAAGAATAATCCAGCAACGCCATAAAAACCATCATCCAAGCCATTGCATATATAATTCATGACATTTAAAACCGCTTCATCCGTACCACATCCCTTCCTAAACCCATATTGATAATCATATAATAGGTTATTATCTGTTAAGTAGCTATATATTTGGTCGTGAATAATTCTTTCAAAAATTTTGTCAATAGTAGAGAGAAGAGCTATAGGCCTGTAATTACATACTTCAAACAAATTCATAGTCTTTGGAATTGGCACTATCTTATGTACTTTTAAGACCTCGGGATATATAGATTCTTCTATCATACTATTGAAGATATCAACAAGTCTTGATGAAATCTCATCAGTACATCTCTGCATAAATAATGTTGTGATATTATCATCTCCGGGACACTTGTTGACTTTCATGGCCATAATAATTTTCTTTACGCTACTTTCATTAACGCACTCCAATGTAAACCTGCTATTACACCTCCTAAGTGTTCGGAAATAATTAAAATCATCATCAGGATGAGTTGTGATGTTTTGTTTTAAATCCTCGACTGATTTCAAGAAATAGTTATTCAAATAGTTAGCCTTTTCAATGTCGTTCTGAATTCTTTCACCATGTTCATTATTAACAAAAAGGTCTTTTTCCTTTGATCTGCCAAGAATTCTGTTTAAAAAGGTCCAACCTTTCTTGGGATCATTGCCTGCTTCAGCCATATTATTATAATAAAAATTGTCTCTACTATTGCGATTAGCAGTTCTAATAACTTTGCTTATCCTTTTTAAAATTACATCATTTCTTTTACCTTTTTTCTTTCTAGCCTTCAACAAGGACTGTTTTAATAATATTAACTGTTGAAGTTCGTCATTGATCCAAGGAGTGAGTTCAAAGCGAACGTTTTTCTTGACTGTCGTTGTTACCGTTGAACTTATGACTGCATTCTTCATATCAGAAATTAAATTCTCAGTTTTATCTAATACACTCAAGTCATTTGTATTAATTGCTATATGACGCTGCATAAGCATTCTAGCAGAGTCATAATCGCAATGTGATTTAGTTGCTACAATATAATTCCTTTTCCGTATCTCATTTTTTATGACGCAATAAATTAAGTTATGGTCCGACAAACGCCACTCAATAGAATAAACTGAGATATTTTTGCCAAAGTTGCTAAAAACGTGGTCAATACAAGATTTACTTTTTGGTCTAGTTATCACACTGTGAACACTGTCACAATCAAAACTATAAATCAACGACAGCAGTTCATTACTGTGCCCACTTTTTAAAAGGTCTACATTGGAATCTCCTACAAACAATATTGGACTGGAGCCATAGTTTTCTAAAGTCAACTCAATTAAAGACAAAAATTGATCAAACCCACATTTTTGAGACCGATAAAAAGAAACCAATCGTAAAGGTTTAGATTCTATTTTCAAGTTTAAAAATGAAATTGTTATAATTTCTACAAAATTTTCGCTCTTGCAAACATCAACAGTGAAATTGAAATCTTCTCTTATGTACAGCGAAGTACCTCCATAACCGTCACTTCTACAACAATGAATTTCTTTGTAACCAGAAATTGTATAAATATGGGACACATTACTCTGAAACCATGTTTCTTGAATGGCAATAATATCAGGCAGTACAGGAATACTAGCCAGTAAACTTTTAAAACGATCAAACTTTCCAATCGATGAGACACTTCTGCTATTTATACTTAGAACTTTCAAATCTGTTGTTTCACAATTAGAAATATAATTTTTAAAAGATAATATATTTTTAAAATATTTATTATTATTCATATTAATTCAAAAATTAACTATAAAACAGCAAAAAATTAATAGACTGTTATTATTTATACTTTTTAAGGGGATAGATAAGCATCATTTCCATTTCCATTCATTTTTTAGGCATATTTCTACAAAACTTTTTTAAGAATTTTTTTTTTCTAAAATATTAAGAAATACCTCTTATTAATATATCCAATTAAAATATCAACGAAAGCTTCAATCAACTCACTTGGAAAATTTGCCCCAAAACCCTTTCAAGTGGAGCACTTGTTGTCAATTTAGCAGCTTACATTTCGATTGGTCTACTTAACCAAGGTACAAAATCGTTTTTATTTTATTTGAACTCGATCGGAGTGAGCTGTAGACAAAACGCACACGAATATGCTAATAAAATCAACAGAGCACGAATTGCACTGGCAGAGAGACATGCGGCCGAGTGTACTCGAGAAGAAAGAATGTTGCGAAGGCAACACCAAATTTCCACTTTACAATCTGCATCGTCGGCGGCAGAGCTCCTGTATGGACCAGGAATAGATGACTCATTGTAAATTTCATGTAAATTGAAATAAAAAATAAAACTTAAAACGCATTTTTCTCGAAATGCCATTTTTAAAGTCGGTGCCGACGACAGCTAGAAAGCAAATAGACCAACCTTCGTATATTTTGGTGAGCTTATGAAATACAAAAAACTTGTCTTTAAGCGAGACAGATTTCTTTTAAAAATTTTTTGCTCGATTTTTGAACAAAAATCGGTAAAATTTTTTCGTTTAAATCGAAATTTTGAATTTTACAGGTCACTATTTGTGTTAAAAGGTATTTTTTTAAGTTCTGTTTTGCTTTCAAAAAAAAGGCTATTAGGTTCTTAAAACGCGCACCAAAATATATAAAGATTGGGCTATACGTTTTCGAGCTATAGTAGGCACCGCAAAACCCCAAAACTATCCAACATTTTGCAAGCACAAAAATGCCAAAGGTAGTTTAAGATGTGCTCTTTCGTGTGAATAAAATATCTTCCCATAATATTGGTAGTTTCCTCAAAAAAATATGAAAATTGAGTTTTTTTTTACCAGCACAACTAGGCATAATCCCTCAAGCCAAACAACCATGCTTCTTATGTACCGACGCCTTAAGTGTTACATTCCAAAATAATTCTTATTTTAATTGCTATTTATTAATGCTTTCTATCGAAATAATTCTGACAAATAGTTTCAATTAATATATAATAATTTGACTATGCCAAGATTTTATTGATGAATATTTTATTTCCAAAGTCATGATTTTGTTCAGTTCCAAGAAAATTTAATACATCTATCGAAATCCGACCAGTTTCATTTAATTTTTTTTTTGTATAATTTTCTCTGGGCATATATATACACAAAATAATCCCTTACATTTGATACAAAATGAAGCCACATTTACAAGACCGTAGGAACTTGTATAACCATACATTGCGTGTTATATCTATTTCATTTTCTCATGATTTGAGAGCCAAAAATAAATACACAATAGATTCTTTCAAGTATTCCTAATCGTATTGGCATTGTTTTGGTCTAAATTCTACAGAGATTTTTACATAAATTCAAGTTCATGTACGTATGTATGTATGTATGTATGTATGTATGCATATCAATAAACTGCAACAATGGGAACAGGTAATTCTTTATACACACATAACAATTCGGTTGTTTTGCTATGATACCCTTATGAACACTTTTTGTTGGTGCTAGATAAAATCTTAAGATAATTTCTAATTAATTATTCATAAAGGGGAAACCTCTACATATCAAGCATTTCTTTCAATTATTTTATTTGGTCTGTGCACCAAAAACACTTTGGGAATTGTAATGTTATTCTATAAATTTACAAAAATATTCAGTCTATGGGGAGAGGAAAAATGGGTAATTTATGGTCGAAATGACCACAATCCTTTGGGAAAATATTGATGCTAAATATTGGAGATTCATGTAGCAGACATTGTATTCTCAGCTTATTCTCAAGGAAAGAATACTAGATATGTATTAAAACAAAATCAATATCAAAGCAAACAAGTGAGCAAAGGCCATAGTCGGGACGGGGCCTACTATGTGATACCCTACACATCTACCCTTTTCACTCGTAAACATTTCTTTTAGGGAGATACTAAAACTTATTTTATACCAAATGAATTGAACCAAAATAATTAATATTTGGTTTTATACTAGCAGACCCCGGTCCGCGTTGCTGGCCCGTCGTAATGAGTTTTAACTAGGGTTTCGGAGTCGGAGTCTACGAGTCGGAGTCGAGCAATTTTGCTGAGTCGTTGTCGGATTCTGAGTCGAAAAAACTAACTTGACTCCGACTCCAGGAAAAATTTTTTCCACGTTATAGAAATATAACATTAAATTTGGAACAAGAACTTTTTTAAAAATCATTATTTATTTTAAAAGAAAGGTATATGAAAATATATATACAAATTATGTATTATACTAACTTAAATGACTATTCACAGGATATTTACTAACCTTTGAAGTGTAGTCTATTAATCCCTGGTTTGTTGATCCAATTGATTCGTTACATTTTTGCAAACAAAAGTAAAGTTCTATGACAATCGATTAAGATTGGACCTTTAACCTCTTTCGTCAGAAGTCTTACTGGTCTTCTCACAAAGGTCTATTGGTATTCTCATCTTGTTTTTTTATGAGAAGGCATCCTTGGCTTCTATTAAAGACATTGTGGTCTCTATGGGAAATCTTACTGAATACCCTGTGACACAAAATGGAAGTTAAGATATGGGGGAGGAAAATTCCTTTTGGGAATGAGAGTCCCAATTGAGAACCCCAAAGGATCCCATAGCTGAAATTTCTGAGTCATGACATAATGATTTTTTTGATTGACCCCCATCAATCATTGAGAAAATAGTTGTATATCTCTGTTTGGAGATACTGCTTCATCATTTTTAGATGGCATGTTTTCAGTTAAATGGAATAAGGAACCTTTCCGTAAAAAATGCCGTCCTTCTAGCTCAGTTCCTTCCATGTCCTTTTCGTTATTGAACTCAAAAAGTAAAACAAAATTAAATTTTCTACAAAAATGTTCCACCGAAAATTATCCAAGAAATCGATATTGCCACGTTTTCATTGTCCTTTATCAGTTTTAACCCGTTAGTTTACAAACAAACTGTATGTTTATGTATTTCGGTAAATTTCGCATAATCTATTAACTATATATGAAATTCGGATCTGTCCGCCAGGAACAGATATAGTTCATGTGTATCCGAGTTTTCTACACAATCAATTGCATATACGAAATTCAATGAAATACATAATCATAGAGTTTTCATGAGAAAGGATCGGGTAAATGTGATAAAGGACAATGAAAACATGACAAATCGATTTCTTGTTCTAGTGGAGCAACCCTACATAAAATTTTCCTAGCAACATTTTTGTAGAATATTTTCATGCACGAAATCTCATCGTTTGCTAATTTTTCATTTCCAGAAACCATTTATCTTCCTACGTGCTGAGTGGTGTACACAATACATCTCAAAAATTTCAATAAAATTATCCACCCAACACCAAAGATCAAAATATGAGCGCTGAATTTTAGTTTAGGGGGTGATCCCTACTTATAAATTTCAGAAAAAAGTAGAAAGTAAAAGTAGCATAGAATATGTGGTCAAATGTTTAAGTCGATCGGAACAATATTGTCTTAGTATGAGCGTTGGATGGGAAAAATTTTTTTTATTTTGTATGGAGCCGTTTTCGAGAAATCGGCCACAAAAATATATGACTATTGGTTTATTAGTTTTCGAGATAAAGTTGGCAAGGTTTCGTAGACGACCTCAAAACTTGGTAATATTTTTCTCTTTCAGATGAAGAAAAAAATCTGCCAAAAAGTTACGTAGTTTTCTCGGAAAAAAATCATGAACAAATGGCTTTTTTGAGCTTTACAACTGGGGGTTTCCTTTTAAGGTTAAGCACACTAAAATGTTGGCTTACATCCAGTTTGAAACTAGGTCGAGAATTGCTTATATTTTTTATTGCATGTTGTCCTTACGATTTGTATTGCCCCATCATTTTCACATATTTTGAAGGCTTAAAGAGTTTCTCACGCGGAAGAATTCCGTCCAGAATTTTGTCGTGCAAAAGAAGGAAAACCGACAAAAACTTTCTAACTTTGCTATTTTTATACCCTCAGCATTTATGCTAACGAGGGTATATGGTAAATTTCAAATTTCCTTTACAATTACATAGAAAAAAAATTAAAAACTTTTTTGGCGAGCACATCCGCCATTTTTGGTACATGGGTTACGAAAAAAATCGTGGTTTCAAATCTGTTCGCGTTCACAAAATTGGATGCTGCACTCAAAAGTTATATACGGTTTTACTCTCTTGTAAAGAAAAAATATTTAAAAATTCCTATTGTGTTGTAATAAGAACATATATATATATATATATATATATATATATATATATATATATATATATATATATATATATATATATATATATATATATATATATACATATATATATATATATATATGAATCGATAGCAGAATTTTAAAAATAAATGTTGGGAGTTATTCTACTAGTTCGCTAAATTTCGATCCAAATTCTGAAGTATTTTGCTTAAACTTCTACGAGAAAAGTAATTAGTCATCGTGGAAGTATATTTGCTTTCTGTGATAAGCAATAGAAATAAGAAGTAGAGAGTAATATTGAAATTACAATCAAAGAAAAAACATAGAAGTTAAAAACCGTATAATTCGCGAATTGGTTTAAATCGGTTGGGGTGCATGTGCTTTTCGCATACAGGGAGTCCATGTCAATCAATATGCATGGATTTTCCAATGTTTCAGCGGCCAAAGTGTGCCATCAGTTGCATCTTACTATTCAAAAAACCTTCAAGTGGGCAAAAATTATGCGATGTGCATATGATTATAAGGTGCATCCGATTTCAATGACCCCCTATTAAAAATACGTCAATATAAATTATTTTAGACAGATTCGTCAAGAACTGCGGATGTGCCACCGCATTCTATTTTGGGATAAATAGGGATATTACTCCCGAATCTTTGTAATTTGTGACACACCTTTTTGGCAAATATTATACCCGCGTATAAAGGATTACATTTATGCAATAATAATCAAAGAAAATCGCGGTTCAATTCGCGGAATTGTCAAAATATATTTTTGCAGATTTTCCTACTTTCAAGGTATCTATATCCGGCGTTTTAGTGGATGGATTCGACCGCGGAAGAGCTCATTAGATCCGGCACGTAAAAACACTAAAATCACGCGGGGTTCAGGGGTACCTGTACGACAGTTGTAAATTTTAAAGCCAAAAAATAGGTTTTTTCAGAAAATTTACGCACCAAAATTTTGCCTTTGGACTCCTATTACTAGGAAGCTGTACGGAGCACACTCATGAGATATACATCGAACGACGTGGAATCGCGAGTTCTACAATCCTATAAACTAGTTTGGATTACTATCTAGTTGCACCCTCTAATTATAAGAAAAATTCGAAAAACACTGAAATCAAAACTTCGAAATGTCAGCATCGATTTTAGGGGGATGTAGTGTATATATCCAAAAGTCATACACTAGAACCATGTTGCCCAAGGGGTATTGTTTAGTTATTTCTTTGAGCACAGGTTCGAATTTTGCGTGGTTTGGCCAGAAATAAAAAAGAACACAAAAAAACATGTTTACTTCAACACATTTTTCCCATTTTTATTACCACCAACGCAGCTTCCACGAAAATTATTTGTTATGGTCCATATTATGAGATCATGGCTAAAACACTTCAATTAATATAAATATATTCATATTTTATAAAATATATAAACAGTTCGCGACTTATTAAACGGTGAATCTCAATATACACTTTCATACGGGCAAAATGCCTCATCGAAATAATGGTTTTAGACCCCAAATATGTTTGGACGAAATGTGTTTCAGACAATTTGGAGTCTATTTAGCAATGTCCGTAAAACTTTCTGTCTGTCTGGCTGGTGCGCATGATAACTCTCGAACAGATGAACGGATTGGGTCTAAAATTTGGCTTTCGTAATATTTTGTCCAAACTTAGTTTAAGTTCGAAGATGGGTTACATCGGTCCACTCCTTCACAAAAGTTTGAAAATGTTCGGAAAATTTGTGCGCACAATAACTCTTGAAGGGAGTAACCGATGTGGTCCATACTTTGCACATAGTGAAACTTCTACAAGACTTAGATGAGGTTTCAATAAGGACTCAATCAGTCCACTCCTTCTGGTACCTCCCTCACAAAATTTCGAAAAAGTTCAGTTTAGGATCAGCTCTCGAATCGTTTCGGTTTTTTTCCATTCACCGCTCACCATACGACGGTACACGTTTCATCGGGGGCAAGTCCATACTTGTTGAGAAAATAGCCTGAATACCGTGGTAGTGGTTGGAGCGCAAGATAACTCTCGAACGGATCTGCCGATTCGGTCCAAAATTTGGCCTTCGTAATATTTTGTCCAAACATAGTTTAAATTCGAAGATAAGCCATATCGGTCCTCTCCTTCAGGTACCTCCCCCACAAAAGTTCAAAAATATTTGGAAAAATTGTGCGCGCGATAACTCTTGAAGGGAGTGACCGATGTAATCCATACTTTGCACATCCTAATATATATACCAGCTATAGATCAGTTTCGAATATGGTCTTTTTTTGTATAGTCCATCTAGTACCTCTCATACAAAATTTCGCATAAATTCACTTTAGGACCTGCTCTGGAGACACTTTGAATTTTTTTGATGCGATTTGCAAAACAGCCCGAAAAGTGTTAAAAAACCCTATGTCACCATATGTGGCGGTCGAAGAGCACGATAGCTCTCGAACTGTTCAATCAATTTAGTCCAACATTTGGTCTTCGTCATATCAAAACTTAGTTTCATGGGGCAATACCGGTCCAAAAAGTCTGGTACTTCTCCCCAGTATTTAAAAAATTTCACTAAAATGCTAGGACGATCCCTTGAACCAATTTGGTCCAAACTTTGGATCTCTTAATATTTTGTCAACATCTTCTAAAATGGCCCATATCGTTCCTCCCTAAGGGTACCTCCCCCACAAAAGTTCAACATTTGTGTCTATGTGCAGTTAATTCCTAATCTTCATTTTTGTCGACAAATTCAAATGTCCAAAAAGGGACACAAAATTCTGAAGAGACCTTAAACACATTTGATCTGTCCGTAGGTGAAAGTTTCACTTCTGATTGGCTGAG
>NW_027411755.1:189716374-189811291 GCF_047663935.1 Musca autumnalis | reverse complement strand
CATTTGATCTGTCCGTAGGTGAAAGTTTCACTTCTGATTGGCTGAGGGTATATATCTGTCGGCAAAGCCGACTGACACTTTTTAACTTGTTAAATGTAAGATTCGGCAGAAACGGTATTGATATCGCTCATTTACTCAAAGAGTGACACAACTCAAAAAATCAAGTTTCGAGAAAAACGCATTTTAATTTGTCGATTGAAATTTGACTTCCCAACTTAAACAAATTATTACACAAAAAATAAAGTATCTTATAGGACCATCTTTTGTAAATAGCTAGCGAGATATCAGCGCTAAATTTCTGTGCACGATTAAGCATGATCTGAAATTCTAAAGTGCATCATAACCTCACAAAGCTTTGTTGATGATTTATGCCAATCTCCTAGGAAATAAGCTGTAACTTGTTGAGTATTAGAGATATCAAATTGAAAATTTGGCACAATATAAAGTAGAAGTCGTAGAAAAAATAGAAATTACTAACTTAAAAACCCCATTTTTTGAGTTATGCCACTCTTTGAGTAAATGAGCGATATGTTCAAATGTATTCGAACTTATGCCCTTTCTAATGAATATGTAAAGAAAAACTAACTAAAACTAACTACATAGGCCAAAATATAGGAAAAAATTACAATTTTGTGCACATTTTATTAATTTTTATTGGTATAGAAATTCACTCTCGGAGTCGACCCGGTGTCGGAGTCGTGAAAAAAAACTCGCCTGGAGTCGGAGTCGAGCCAAAAATACCTCGACTCTGAAACCCTGGTTTTAATGACAACTTTTTATCGACTTTATTCTTAAAAATTCAAACACAGGTATTTTCTATCTCACTTCTTCGGTCCATTGTCAAACCGAGGAGGGTTTTAAATTTATCTACAGATTAGGTCTGTAACCTGTCTTTTCTCTAACGGACTTTGTCGGATTTTTTCGCCAATTTATACTGTTTAGGATTTATTATCCATGTCCCTGTCTTTATCCTAAAGCTATCTAATTATAAAAGTTAAAAAAATGGTTAAGTCGAATTCTCCCGCTTATTTGAGACTTATATATTTTAGTTATTCATGGCTGATGAAATTTGTGAATATATAGTTTTTTCTTGATCGGGGGCGCAACCACCGTTGCTTCGAAAATTAATTTGCAACCCGATGCATTCATAAGTTTAGCAAATATAGCGATTATAAAACAATAGGCCCCCGAAATTCGTCTACAAATATATAGCATTTTGGACGACAGGACATTCCTGAATATGTACTGAAAATTAGGTTCAGTAGTTTTGGAAAAATAATGTTTTGAAAAGAGTGGACTTGGTCATCAGCTTTCAAGATATAACATATTAAAAAAGTGGGCGTGGTCCGGTATTTTGACTTCAAATATGTACCTAGGGTACACACAACTTACCGATATAATCATAAGTTTAGCTTATACATATAGCGTTTAAAAGAAACGCGTGGGGAAGGTACCCCACCTCTTCCGAAATTCATAAAATACACATAACAACGGCAAATTTTGGGCTTTTGCTGCAAATTTTATGGAAATACCTTCACTAGTATTGGAGTTATGACATATTAAAAAAAAACAGGCGCGGTCAGATCCCTAGGCCCTAAAGAAGTACCTAGATTGTAGATTAATCCGTAAATGTTTAAACCGCTACATGCATAAATTTTCCAAATATGGAATTCAAGAAAATATGTAGCCTGTTTTCGGGTTATGACAGCATTTGATTTTTATTCATAAATATAATGCGTTTTTTTAATATGCCCCCTTCAAAATTCAAGAAAATATGCACACTATTTTCTCCGGGGGCCATCCCTGTACATTCCCATTCCACATTTTCAGGAAAATCGGTTCAGTAGTTTTGTATATGTAACATATTTTAAAAAGTGGGTGTGGTCAACGGTGCAGCCCTTCACAACTGATGCCATTACCAACGAACGACATTTAATTTTTATTTATATAGATTTGGCTCTCATTAATGGAACATAGTTGTACAAATCGTCTGCTACGCACGAAATGAAGTAAGTCGTAAGTCCAGTTTTTGGAAATCGCTTTTTTGCTATAGAATGATAGTATAAGTTAAAACGCGTCGTATGATATAAAGAAAATGGTATTATGTCACGTTTTTTTTATATGTTTTGAAAAAAGTCGAAAGTCCACAAAATGTGGAAATTTGAGTACGAAGAGGACGTAAGTCCACAGGAAAACGTATATTTTGAATGAATACTACAGCTAATGTAGTTAAGATATAATGATGAACGTCATCCATGGTTGGGGTACCTTGCAAAGAAGCAACCTAGAACATTTGACGGTAATCAAATGATATTTGGCGGAGAAAAAGAACCGACTTTTGCATACAACTTTGATCATTTCTATTTTAAAAATTAATCATTTTATGAAAGGTGGACCTCTGGTCTTTTCATTGATGCCAATTGTGATGATGTATGTGTTCAAATACCACTCATTTTGAAAAATGCGTAAAAATTTGAAATTTTTTATTGCTTTTTTCGTCGCATATATTACTTAAAATTACTCGTATATAAAAAGGATGATGTTTCCTCTTATTATATAGGCATTTGCAAGCAGTCCGTCATAATCCCGAGCCAAATGATCAGACATTTATGATCATAGATCGCAATACAAAAGGAAACGCAGTGCAATATATACAATGATTGACGATGGTGGTAATACTACGCTTATTTTTAAGAAAATATTTTTAGTTTTTGACGTGTTTATTGCGAACTTGATTATTTATCCTGAAGATGCAATTCATGTAATTGCGAAATATTTATATTTCAATAAATAAATATTTAAACCACAACACTTAGACCTCGAGCTTGAAAAATGCTTTTAATTTATTGGAAATAAAAAGGTCGAAAAATCAGAAACAATAATCAGACATTTTTTCAAAGTTTTAAAATTTTTCTTTAAAAATATTCGATCTGGTCGATGATTCAAAAGTGGCGGTTCTGTGGGGTTTTAAATACATGCCAAATTGAGATCAATGGTTTGAACAGAACTTTTGGGATCAGTGGAAGGGTTTACCTCAAAATATTAATAATGGAATAATGCATTGCAGTTCTAACCCACATATATATTTGGCAATTCCGTTATTTAACTGCTACTTTAATTTGCACCAATGGAAAGGTCAACGGTTCTTTTCCATATATTTGTTTAAGCATCTTCACCAAAATATGTCTTGCAAAAATTAAAATATGCATCAAAAATTAAACTTGGCTATTTTTAACACCATGTGATTATTTTCACCAGTCCAGTACTATCCGATCACCTTCCACATTTTTAAAGTGATCTTGTGCAAACAATTCGAACTGAGGATTTTTTGAAAGTACAGACCCAAACGACAAGAAGCCCTAGTTGGGTTTTGTTGTGTCAGATCCAGCACGGATTTTATGGCCCCATCTAAAAATGGTTAAATATTGAGTTTTTAAAGAAATTCGGGGCTATATCTCTGACACCAATTCGAATCGTCTTCTGACCTCTGAAAAATTGTAGATAAGGACAAGAATAAAATATTTGGAGACATAATCAACTCGAAAAACTACATTTATTGCCTCATATTTCAAAATATATGCAAAAATTTCACAATTTTTATACATTTCGCACCGTATCTCTAAAACCGTTAATTTTTTCTGAATATTTTCTTTTGGAAAAGTATTGCCTGGAATGTAATACACAACTCTTCAGAACGTGTCATTGTTGCAAAATGCCTCAGCCCCGTTGTTTTCAGTACATTTTTTAACGGCGATTTAATAAAAATGTCAATAATGTAGTGAAATCCGAAATGCGAGAAAAAACTGTTGGTGTGAACTGTGTTTGAAATACGTCTTGTAAAAGATATGATGCAAAATACCGCTGAAACAACATGAAATAGGCATTTTAGAGTTTCAGAATGTTCTAAAGAATTGTTGAGAACTTTACTTGGAAGATTTCTGAAAAAGTTTACTTGGTTGAACTCCCAATAGTTTAGCCGATACTGACCAGAATTTAAGCAATTATGTAAAATTTTCTAAATTTTATAGATTTTGATGAAATTTTTCTTATGTAGTTTTTTCAAAAGATAAGTTCTACTAGTTTAGGGCTACAATATTGGTACAGACAGTAAGGCCAAATTCCTAATCGTTTCTCAGATAAAGGCCTGATAAATGCAAAAAAGTGTAGATTTAGCCCGGTTTAGATGAGGCAATAAAATCCGAACTGGATCTGACAGGACAAAACCCAACTAGGGTTTTTGTAGTCTAAATATGAACTTTCAAAAAATTTATACTAGAAGCTGTTTGCATTTGCAGTGTTCCATAGTGTTATTAGCATCTTCCTTCGCGGGAAATGTTGTCGATATTGAACTATAAATCAGTTCTCTAGCGTGATTATGGTTACACTAAAAACAATTAAAACTGTAGATCCCGGTATATATTTCGCTGAAACTCTGTTATCTGACCATGTATATCAACATATTTGGGATCAATTGATAGGTCAAGGGTTCCTCTTCTAAATATATGGGAATGGAACATATCTTACAGGAATACAAATACTAAAAATTTTACAAATTTTCACACAAAAGTTTGGGTCTTTTTAACATGCTAATTATTTTCTCGTCATCATGTTAAATTACAAGCTTCGTCTTTGTCGTAAACCCAAACCTTACTTAAAACCCTTGCGACTTACAGAGCTGCTGCAAAATAAGATAAAAAAGTTGTTTTTGGTCGATTTAATATTTTTTGATCATCACCAACAAATAGTCGGGGCTTTTCTGGTCGGATCTTGCCATATCCAAAAAATTTCGTGACGTTCGGTCCATAATTGAAGCCTGCAGTTTTTATACCCTACACCACCTTGTGGAAAGGGTATTATATATTCGTCGGAGACCCCCAATGTGGTATACCAATCTTCATATCTCGGCGAGATAAAGCGATTTTGAGATGTGTGTCCGTCCGTCCGTTCGTGTGTCCGTCTGTCCATTATAAATTGTAAACAAACTTCAGGCCGCAATTATGGACCGATTGTCACGAAATTTGATATGGAGGTCGGTTTCACATCAGAATAGATCGCTATTTTAATTGGTCGTGATCGTGAAATAGTTAGCGGGTGAAATGGACCGATTTTGTAGATGCTCTGTAGGTCGCAATAATAGTCAGATCGCCTCGAAATTTTAAATAAGGTAAGATTATGTGACGAAGAAGAGCTTGCAATTTGAGATGGCGATCAGATAATATTTGGACCAAATGGACCAAAACTTTTGTGTGAAAATTGTGAACAATTTTAATATACAGCTTACATATTTATTCCTGGAAGAGACATTCTGGGCAAGTAAGCTATACTTGGAAGAGGAACGCTTGACCTTTCTATCGATGTCAATTGTGTTGGTGTACTTGATAAGATAACAGAGTTACAGCCTAATATACCCTGTTATTTGTTTGTAGTGTAATCATAAACATGCTAGAGGTCGCAATTATAGCTCAGTAATCACGAAATTTTGCAAGAGGTAAGAGTTTAGGTAGAGGAAGACGCTTACAATTTTGGATGATGATCTGATATTATTTAGCGGGTGAAATGGACCATTACTTTTGTATGAAAAATACAAAAAAAAATATCTTTGGTCTATATTTTATTTCCTGGAGGGCATATACCGGCAAAGTAGACTACATTGGATTTTTATACATACATTGCAGCATGGGTCGATTTGCCACCTTTTTTCAAAACGATTCCCCAGTCAGGCAAAATCAAATTTTCAACGGTTGCAAAATATCTTTAAGTAAGGTTTGCGACATTTTCTGAGTATTTTAGTCATGTAAAACTAGTCTACAAGTGGTGTCTTAGGACACGCCGTTCGGACTCGGAGATTAGCTGTTGGTTCCATATCATTGAGCGTTGTCCCTTTTGGGATGTTTGTGAAACAATTATTTTTTTATTATAAAAGCCTGGTGTGATACGGTACCAGAATCACCAAATTTACTTCCTACAATAAGTTTATTTGTTCCATAAAGAAATTTTGATATGTGGAAAGCTAATTCCCAGGGGTAAAGGTGTAGGGTATTAGATGGTCGGCCCCGTCCGACTATAGCCTTGGCTTACTTGTTATTACAATTTTTAATGGACGAATGGACATGTATAGTTAGTTCGCTTTATCTCGTCGAAATATGAAAAATGGCAAGGGGGGTTTGCGACGAATATTTCGCGATGTTACATGAATATTGGGCAAAAGCAACTTATAATACCCTTTCCACATTGTTGAGTAAAATATAAATATTGTAAATTATTTACAAAAATTCGTAAATTGAAAGAAAAAGTCGTAAGTCCCAACAAAAAATCCAAAACTATACGAGGAAAAGGTCGTAAGTCCAAAGATAACCAATTATCCCTCAAACGCGATGTAATTTGATCAAACAAAATACAGTTATTGGAGCGGAAAAAAGTAAACGAGGTATAATATTTTTACCACCATAATAAAATCTTTAATACAATTAAAAATAGGTAAAAAAACTTTTTAAGTTAAACGGTTAAACATACATTGCAATGTTTAAGATTAATGTACTAAAAACCAAAAAATAATAAAATAGATACAGTGGTGGGAATTATAAACATATGCATAGACTAGACTAAAATAAAACCGTGGGGCACGTCAATTGTCTAACAATCGTTGATTAAAATGTTTGTTTTTTAATGTTACACTATAATTAGGCAGTTGTTCAACCGACAACGATGGACGTGTGATAAGTAGGGCTAGAATGTGGAAACAAGCTAGCAAGCTCGATTATAAGCGAGTTTTAGGGTTTCATAGTGGTGAGCGAGTAGTACTTTGTCGATTAAAGACAAACTACGAGCAGTGAAACGCTTCCTCGCCGGGCAGCAGTGTGAATGTCCAACGATAAACTAGTTGAAACATCTCTTTTATTTACATGAAGTGTATAACTATTGAAATTTCCATGAGCAAGAAATAGTAAGTAATTTCCTCACCGTCTGCGGGCCAACTGCCTAACGACGAATTAAACGATTCTTCTATCGCACATTAAGTCGATAATTTGTAGACAATTGACGTGCCCCACGGTTTTATTTTAGTCTAGTCTATGCATATGTTTATAATTCCCACGACTGTATCTATTTTATTATTTTTTGGTTTTTAGTACATTTATCTTAAACATTGCAATGTATGTTTAACATAAAACCGCTTAACTTAAAAAGTTTTTTTACCTATTTTTATTTTCTAGTTTTTAGTTTTTATTTCGCATTCTGTTTAATTCGTTTAGTGCTTCATTATTGCAAGGTTTCTTGCCCGTAAGTTTATTGCAGTCCAACTCCTCTATACGTAGTCCCTGCAAAGATCTTACTCTACTAAGAGCCACGTAGGCTTGACCTTCTTCACTTAAGTATAGGACTGCGTGATCCACAGTGCTGCCCTGCATTTTATGTATAGTAGAAGCCCATGATAGTATTAAAGGCAACATTCTTCTTTCAGCCGTCCCGTAATTGTACTTAGCTGGAAACTGTATGGCTTTCGGGTGTATAAGATGTACTGTATAGTGCACTGTATTCTTCTTGTCAAGCCCTTTTATTTAATTCCCATATTGGTGGGATTGATAAAAAATTGTTATCAGCCATTTGGTAGCGGCGGCCATCTTAGATTTCAATTTTGCATAGTAAATTGTATTCTACTTGTTGAGACCTTTCATTTGATACCCATTTTGAGGGGATTGATAAAACCTAAGTTATACGCCATTTTGTAGAGGCCGCCATCTTAGATTTTAACTTTATGTAGTACATTGTATTCTACTGGTTGAGCACTTTCATTTGACACCCATATTGATGGGATTGATAAAACCTACGTTATCCGCCATTTTGTAGCGGCCGTCATCTTGGATTTCAATTTTTTATAGTATATTGTATTCTGCTTGTTGAGCCCTTTCATTTGATACCCATATTGATGGGATTGATAAAACCTACGTTATCCGCCATTTTGTAGCGGCCGCCATCTTGGATTTCAATTTTTATAGTATATTGTATTCTGCTTGTTGAGCCCTTTCATTTGATACCCATATTGATGGGATTGATAAAACCTACGTTATACGCCATCTTGGATTTCAATTTTTTATAGTATATTGTATTCTGCTTGTTGAGCCCTTTCATTTGATACCCATATTGATGGGATTGATAAAACCTACGTTATCCGCCATTTTGTAGCGGCCGCCATCTTGGATTTAAATTTTTTATAGTATATTGTTGTTGAGCTTGTTGTGCCCTTTCATTTGATACCCATATTGATGGGATTGATAAAACCTACGCTATCCGCCATTTTGTAGCGGCCGCCATCTTGAATTTATAATGATAATGAATAAATATAATTGTATTGTCACCAAAATCCAAAGTGTATACAAAATTTCAGATTAATCGGTTGACAGGAAGAGGGTGAAATTTGAATTACTAAATTTGACCCAATAATAAATAATAAAACAAACGTGGTGAGCTAAATAAAACCATTTAATAAAATAAACAAGTAAAAAGTCGTTAAGTTCGGCTGGGCCGACCTTTTTATACCCTCCACCATAAAATAGTGTTAATTAAAATGGAATAATTAGGGTCCTTTCACAATTTTAGGTGGAACAACTTTTCGACAATGGATAGAATCCTACTGCCTCCCACCATTCCTTAAATTACACTGTGAACACAAATGTTGGGGCAGAGATAATTCCTTTTGGAGATGAAAGCACTTGGTGTGTGTATATTTAAAACCCCGAAGGACAGATGCGCCGTGAGTCGAACTTCCGCGTTATGGCGTGATGAAGTTTTTGCAAGAGACCCTGTAAGCCACGGTGTTATCTAATCTAATCTAAAAAATGTGTTCAGCTAGGTGAAAGGTACCACTACGGGGCTATATCAAAGACTCAACCTATATTTAAATTTTTTGGCGGAAAATTTTATAGCTGCAGGGAACTTCAAGAGTCAAATTGAGGGTAGTTTCATCAAAAAAATGTAGACCTTCAAAAATGGACCCATGTTGACGAATTTTAGTGAAGAAATTTCGTGACCACTGAAAATTCCCGAAAATCGGGTGGTACAGTTATATGGGGGGATATACCAAAACATGGACCTATATTGACGATTATTTTTGAATAGACAAAATTGTAGCTAAATTCTCAAAATACCGATCACTACAGCTAGTTCGTTTAAAAATTGTAGCTAACATTCTCAAAATACCGAAAATCGGGTTATACCAAAACATGGACCTATGTTGACGATGTTTGGTGGAGATGTTTCATGACCACTGAGAACCTCAAATGGCAAATTGCAGCTAGTTCGTTTAAAAATTGTAAGTATCTAATAATCTTGCTTTAAAACGAGAGAATTTTAAAAATACAAAATTTAAAAAAAAAATTGTGAACAGCGAAAATCAGAGTTCGATTTTTTACAAAAAATTTACCGTTTTTTGACCACTAATCGGACAAAAAAAAATTTTAAAGGAAATTTCTCATATGTGAAGACAAGAGTTTAATATATTCAATATGCTCACAAACAATATGGAGACTAAACACCAAATTTCAGTCATATCGGGTGGATATTGAGGCCACAACACTCAAAATACCGAAAATGAGGAGGCATGGTTCTATGGGGGCTATAGGAAGACGAGGACCTATACCGACATATTTCTAGTGGAAGGTTATAAGTCCCCCAACGGAGACTTAATACCAATTTTCAGTCTTTTCGGTGTGATAATCAGGCTAAAACCTCCAAAATACCGAAAATCGGGAGGTACCGTCCTATGGGGGCTATATGAAAGCGTGGACCTATGCAGACAAATTTCAAGGTGAAGGTATAATGCCCCCTACGAGGACTAAATACCAAATTTCAGCATTTTCGGTGTAATAATGAGGCTAACATCTTCAAAATACCGATAATCGGGAGGTACCGTTGTATGGGGGTTATATCAAAACGTGGACCTAAGCCCACAATTCTCTGTTGGAATGTTTGATACCTCTGCCGAAGACTAACCGCAAAATTTGAATACGTTCGGTTGGTCATTGTGTCTAAAACATTCAAAATACCGAAAATCGGGAGGTACGGTTCTATGGGGGCTATATCAAAACGTGGACCGACCAACCCAATTTTTTGTCCTGAAGATTGTAAGTCAGTAATAGGTACGTGTACCAAAATTGATGCACCTTCGATAACTCCTTCTATTTTGGCCCCAGTTAATATGAACTCGCGACATTGTGCGATGGTTTGCGAAATACATGAACGCATTTTAAGACGGAAGTGAGTGACTGCTTTCCTTTTGCATTGGTTTTCGTCCGATATACATAAAAAGGCTGTAAGGTAATTCTTTAAAATTTGGTACAGAATGTACATACAATCGAAATTGTTTCTAATTAGAAAAAAAATATCTTATGTGAGTCAACTCCAGAGTTGGAGTCGGTGTCGTGAAATAATTTGGCCGCAGTCGAAGTCCAGCCCAAAAAAAAAAGAAAATAGCTCGATTCCGAATCCCTGGTTCGTTTGTCAATTGGTCTTTGAGAAAAAACTCAATTTTTCCTCATGCCAAAGAGTACAACCCTGTTTTTGCAAATTTTACTCACTGAGAGTGTATTGTCTCTCTGTCGGGTAATACAATTCGTCGTAAGAACCCTGATTCTAAAAGAATCCTGAATTCTGGGCAAATATTTGACTCCTTAAAATAATAATGAAAACAATAAAAAAGGATGAATCAGCTTTGCCGGTAGTGATATACCTTCAACTTGTGGCTGTACAACCGCAATGATCAAAACAGTACTCTAGCGTCGATTTCAGTTCGTGTGTTCTGTTATTAGGTGTGTACGATAACCCAATAATTTGTACAAATTCGTACAAATTTTTGCCGAATGCTGTTCGATAACAAAATTATCACGCAAAAGAGAGCGAGTTTGGAGAGATTTTTGGAGAGTTTTGTGACTGAGAACTTGAAAATTTTTGTCCCGCAAAAATTTGCAAGTCTGATCAGCTGACTTTTAATAACCTGTTCAATGTAAACAACTCGAAATGTTAACATTTTTGACCGAGAAAATTTCACAATTGCACATTTTTTTAGATTCTAAAGCGTTGTGGATAGGATTAAAGCATTAAATAAGTAAACTGCAACTTTAAAATTTATGTTTTTGTTTCCTTTGGTTTAAAATATCAAAAGAAACAAAAACAAATTCCATACATTTTCGGAAACAGCTGACTTTCTTGCAAGTTTTTGCAAAATGCTGTTCGATAACTTAAAAAATTCACTGAGAGAGGTTGCTGGAACTGACTGAGTAATTATTGCTGGGAAAGTTATCGTACACACCTATTCTCTTGCGCTCAGTCGTTAGTGAGACATCAACGAAAGCATACAAGCATTATTTTCTTTATGTTTTTCTTAAATAGTGTTTGTACATTAGAATTAACAATTTAAATTTATTGTTTGTTATTTAAAACAAGTAAAAAAGTATCAGTCGGCTTTGCCGACAGAGATATACCCTCAGTCTGTGTATATTGAAACAAATTTTTCCCAAAACACGCATGTATTTAGGGAGTTTTAAAAATTTTGGCCGTTTGAACTGACAAAAATGTTTATTAGGATTAAAGATCAAAAGTTTTGCGGAGGAGATACTAAAAGAATGGATCTCCAGCCACTGCATATGGTACCATAGGGGTTTTTTAGAACTTCAGGGATGTTTGCTCAAGAAGTATGGACTTGCCCCTGAAACAACTTTTACCATCGCAATTGAGGCAGCGAATGCAAGTTGCTTCAACAAAAATCAAAGTGAGTCGAAAGCAGGTATTAAAGTGAACATGTATCCGAAATTTTGTGTGGGAGGTACCGGATGGAGTGAACAAATATAGTCCATATTTGAAGCTGATCTATATCTGGTAGATAGATTAGGATGTGTAAAGTATGGTCCAATTCGGCCACTCTCATCAAGAGTTATCGTACGCACAATTTTTCCGAACATTTTTGAACTTTTGTGGGGGAGGTACCTGAAGGAGTGGACCGATATGGCTTATCTTCGAACTTAAACTATGTTTGGACAAAATATTACTAAGGCCAAACTTTGGACCGAATCGGCAGAACTGTTCGAGAGTTATTTTGCCCTCCAACCTCCTCACACGGTGTCATAGGGGCTTTTTTGCAACTTTCAGGCTATTTTCTCAGGAAGTATGGACTTGCCCCTGATGAAACTTATACCGTCGTATGGAGGGCAGTGAATACAAGTTCCTAAAGCAAAAATCAAAGCGATTCGCGAGATGGTCCTAAACTGAACTTTTCCAAATTTTTGTGTGGGAGGTACCCGACGGAGTGGACCGATTGAGTCCATATTAAAACCTGATCTAAGTCTGGTACACGCTCCACGATGGGCAAAGTATGGACCAAATCGGTTACTCCCTTCAAGAGCTATCGCGCGCACAAATTTTCCGAACATTTTCGAACTTTTGTGGGGGAGGTACCGGAAGGAGTGGACCGATATAGCTCATCTTCGAACTTTAACTAAGTTTGGGCAAAATATTACGAAAGCCAAAATTTGAACCGAATCGGTTCATCCGTTCGAGAGTTATCGTGCGCTCCAGCCAGCCAGACAGACAGACAGACGGACGGACATTGCTCAATCGACTCCAAATTGTCTGAAACACATTTCGTCCAAACATACTTGGGGTCTAAAACCATTATTTCGATGAGGCACATTTTGCCCGTATGTAAGTGATTTCTTTGATCTGACAATTAAAGAAAAACCATTAAAAACAAAAATTTTAAAATGTTGTGCTCAATCGGAGAGTAAATTTAGTACTCTTTCCACTACAGTCACAAATATCATTTTGAGCATCTACGATGTACAACAAAACAGTAATAGGCGGACAGAAACGTCTACCAAAATATAGACATACATATATCAGGGCCATATCTCAATTATTCAATGGCATCACAACGGCTGATCGAGGCATGGGTTCTCTCCCAATTTCGCAGTAGTTAAATTAAATGCTATTTTCATATATCATTTCACTTAAGACTACCATCAATTTCGCAAACCTCTCTTCGTTCGCTAATTTGAATTGCCATCGTTAAAAGCACACACCACACTGACACCCAATTTTTAGACAATTTTCACTTTTAACTTAAAAAGAGGTAATTTGTGTTTTACACAGCCACCCAGTAACGATATAAATTTAATTATTTTAACAATCGACCAAAATCCGGCAATAAAAAGAAAACGATTCACATGAACAGAAACAACAAATTCAAAAAAAGTCTCTAAACCCCACTTGGAATGTCCTTCACAGAGAAACCTCGAAAGGACTGTTCTGCCAAACACTTGAGAGTACAGTTAGTTTTAAGCAAATTGTACATGACCATAGACCAGACCAAAGCAAACCAAATCATTGGTACAATTAAATGGACAATTGAATGGCTGGGTGGATGACTGGCTAAATGTATAGAGGTTGCCAACAACAGCGAGTCAGTCGAGCAGTAGGAGAGAGTTGTTGGAGAAACAGAAGAAAGGGCAAATAATAATGAAAATAAAACACTATTAGACAACGCCTCAATGAATTTAAATCTTTTTTTTTTTTTTGTTATTGGCAAAATAATTAAAAGTGCCCATCAACAACACCAATAACAAAAACAATTGTGCCAGTAATATAATGAAAAAGAAATCAGCTATAGAATTGACTGGTGTAATAACAACAACAGCAACAAACAATAGAAAATCAAATTCAACAAACTCATTACGATTACAGCAACAACGAAAACAATTACCTTCAAGTGTAAGGCGAAGGCTAAGAAGTTGTGAAGTAGGAGAAGTAGAAGAATACTAAAGTAAAGTAATGTTAAAGACAGTAGATGAGATAACAAAGACTTGAGTTGTTTTTTTTTTTTTTTTTGCTTTAATTGGTAGTTTATAGAGAAACCTAAAACAGTAGATTGAAGAGAAGTGTGCTAGGTCGGCGTAGCACTGCTTACAGCTAGCTATAGCAATGGACGATGTTGCAGATGGCATCCGTACTAACATCTCGTGTGAACTCAATTCGCTTTCGCTGTACTGAAATCCTGAAAGTAGTCAGAATAGCATAGGTACTGATGCCCAGAAATAATATGAAAAGAGGTGTATTAACCTCTGTTTATAGTCAACCATGAAAACTTTTCGAGAATATAAGAGGCTTCGCTCTGACTGTCCCGACTTTTTTGGAGCAAAGAACAATGTCTACGGCCCTTCACGAAGTGCGTTGTCACTGAAAACACGACACAACAAACGCAAAGCTGTCAAGAAACAAGTCAAACACTTCTCGACGATTTTGTTGGTAGGGGATTCACTGTGGACTATAAAACAAATTATATGACGTTAACAGGAATTGTCTAGTCAGCAACACATTATGTTGCCTGACTAATAGCATCCTAGTATACTCATGGAGATGACCAACACTGGATTTGTGGACACAGCCCTTTGCAACTTGCATAGCATAAAATATTTGCAAATTTCTCCATTGTGGGTTGCTATAGAAGGAATTCAGACTAGAGCTCCATAGGCAAGAACGTAGGGACTATATAGATCTCTACCAATGTTTCCTTCGCGTAGCCCCAGGAAGTGTCAGCTAATGCTTTGATGATTTCAATCCTGTCTTTCACTTTCTGGTTTCTGGTGGTGAGGAACGAAAAGTGGAGAAGTTTGTTGAAAACTAACCGCAGTGCGTATACGCCTTTATCGAATTGATATTTCTTGGTGAAAAGTAACACGGAAGAGCTTGTAGAGGAATCAGCAGGGGAGTTTCGCAAGCCCATACCCAATTTCACTTTGGACGGACGAAATTTCTTAATTGACCCTTGGAAATACCCAAAGTCGGGTACGCGATCAAAATTCTACTTACTTTTGTAATTACAGTCGAAATCGCTTATAACGTCATATTGGTTATAACGACGAAATCCAAAATTCCGAATTTCTGCCCTTCATAATCTACTCAAATAAATATCGCTTATAACATCATATCGGCTGTAACGTCGTTTTTTTTATACCCTCAGCTTTTAGGCTATGAAGGGTATATACACTTTCATACGGGCAAAATGTGCCTCATCGAAATAATGGTTTAAGACCCCAAGTATGTTTGGACGAAATGTGTTTCAGACAATATGGAGTCGATTGAGCAATGTCCGTCCGTCTGTCTGTCTGTCTGGCTGGCTGGAGCGCACGATAACTCTCGAACGGATGAACCGATTCGGTTCAAATTTTGGCTTTCGTAATATTTTGCCCAAACTTAGTTTAAGTTCGAAGATGAGCTATATCGGTCCACTCCTTCCGGTACCTCCCCCACAAAAGTTCGAAAATGTTCGGAAAATTTGTGCGCGCGATAACTCTTGAAGGGAGTAAGCGATTTGGTCCATACTTTGCCCATCGTGGAGCGTGTACCAGACTTAGATCAGGTTTTAATATGGACTCAATTGGTCCACTCCGTCGGGTACCTCCCACACAAAAATTTGGAAAAGTTCAGTTTAGGACCATCTCGCTAATCGCTTTGATTTTTGCTTTTTGCCCTCCATACGACGGTATAAGTTTCATCAGGGGCAAGTCCATACTTCCTGAGAAAATAGCCTGAAAGTTGCAAAAAACCCCCATGAGACCGTGTGAGGAGGTTGGAGGGCAAAATAACTCTCGAACAGGTCTGCCGATTCGGTCCAAAGTTTGGCCTTAGTAATATTTTGTCCAAACATAGTTTAAGTTCGAAGATTAGCCATATCGGTCCACTCCTTCAGGTACCACCCCCACAAAAGTTCAAAAATCTTCGGAAAAATTGTGCGTACGATAACTCTTGAAGAGAGTGGCCGAATTGGACCATACTTTACACATCCTAATATATTTACCAGATATAGATCAGGTTCAAATATGGACTATATTTGTCCACTCCATCCGGTACCTCCCACACAAAATTTCGGATATATGTTCACTTTAAGACCTGCTTTCGAATCACTTTGATTTTAGCTGAAGCAACTTGCATACGCTGCCTCAATTGCGATGGTAAAAGTTGTTTCAGGGGCAAGTCCATACTTCTTGAGCAAACATCCCTGAAGTTGTAAAAAACCCCTATGGTACCATATGTAGTGGCTGGAGATCCATTCTTTTTAGTATCTCCTCCGCAAAACTTTTGATCTTTAATCCTAATCAACATTTTTGTCAGTTCAAACGCCCAAAATTTTTAACACTCCCTAAATACATGCGTTTTTTGGGAAAAAAATGTTTCAATATACACAGGCTGAGGGTATATCTCTGTCGGCAAAGCCGACTGATACTTTTTTACTTGTTTGTGAAATATTCGCATTTTGCTTTCGGTTATAACGTCGAACCATACGAAGAAGAAAAATTGCTCTCAATATTTTGTTGTGTGTATATTTTTTCAAACTCAAACAACGACATAATATCAAACATATGCGCAAGATGTTCGAAGATGAGGTTGGACAACTGAATTACGACTCACATGCAGGCGGTCTCAAGTCAATAAACCTAGAATTTTTACCATACAATGTCACATCTGTTTTATAACCCATGGACCAAGGTGTAATAAACTGCTTACAACCGCATTTCCGGAATCGGAAAATATTCATTATCCTGGCAAGAATAGAAAATTATCAAAGTATGAAGTAAAATGTGCTCGACGCTGTGTTATTGTTAGAAGACGTATGGAAAATGTAACGTCTTCCGTCATTTGCTAATTTTTTCCATCATGCGGGATTGTTAATTGCCCTTTGAACGATTCTGAAGATATTTATTTTCATTCTCATTTCTCTAAACACGTAAAAGATATGGATGAGTTAGTTGCCACCTATGACAATGTTTTCACATCTGCCATGTATAATGACGACTACATAATATTAGAAGTATTAGATGACGACAGTTCTAAAGAAGAAATTCAGGATACTACCGAACCAGAATTTCAACTACCGTCAGTGTAAGAGGCGTGCCTAGCAAAAATCCAGCAAACTAAAATAACAGACTAATTTAAATAGAGCCATATCCTATATTAAGGTAATATATCTGCCGAAGAATGGATTTAATATCGTAATTTTGTATTATTTTGTTTTTATTTCTTTTGAACGTGTGTATATAGAATGAAAAAGTAAAAATTGTACTGAAAACAGTTATTTACTTAATAAAAACATATATATTAAGGCGTGGACCTGTACCAGCAAATTTCTGGGAAAAAGTTTTATACCCCCAACGAAGGCTAAAATTTAAGCTATTTGGGAGGAATATTGAAGCACAATCATCAAAATACCGAAAATCCCCCCCACCCTTTTTGTAAAAATGTTATTCTTCTCATACGAATTGTCAAATTTTGTAGATCGATTTACTCGCCTTAGCGCAAATATAGAGCGGTGATTTTTAAATGAGGAATCATTAACTATATATGGAACTCATCTACGTCATCTGTGGGATAAGCTGTGGATGCCTAAATTATTGCGAATATAGACGAACGAACAAAGATAAGTTACACAAACATGGGGGCGTATTCAACTTTCCCCTCTAAATATGTCGGTATAGTTCCACGCCTTCTTATAGCAACCAAAGAATGGTACATTCCAGTTTTCGGTATTTTGATGGTTATGACCTCAACCTACTGGGCTGAAATTTTGTATTTAGTTTTCGTTGGGGGTGCAAAACTTTCCACCTGAAATTTGTAGGCCTTCATGTTGCCCCATAGAACTCTACCTCCTGGTATTTTGAAGGTTGTGGCTTCAATGTTCTACCGAAATGGGTGAAATGTGTTATTTAGTTATTTATACTAGGCAATTTTCCTTGCGGCAATTGTCAGTTTGTTGGTGAGAGAGGTTGTTGAGAGGCAAAGGGTTGCCGTATACCTCACCTCTCTCTCCGTCAAACTGACAATTGTCGCAAGAAAAATTACTTTTTATAATTATGGACTAAATACCAAATTGCAGCAATTTTGGTAAAACAGTGCGGCTAACTTTCAAACCTGTATGGACAAATTTCGGGAAAAAGTTTTATATCACAAACGTTGAATGTCTACGACGACGTTCTACCACCTAGCCAAAGCGAGGTCATAACAGCAATTAATCGGCTGAAAAAAAATAAAGCAGTAGGAGCTGATGGGCTGCCCGCCGAACTGTTCAAGACCGGTGGCGAAATGCTGATAAGGAGTATGCATCAGATTATTATCAAATTTGGCAGGAAGAAAGCATATCCAACGATTGGAACCTCATTGGAACCTCTTACGTGCGGTACACAAGAAAATAGACAAGGTGGTGTGTACAAACTACATAGGCATAAGTATGCTACCAATTGCATACAAAGTCCTGTCGACCTTACTGTGTGAACGTCTAAAACCTATGGTCAATAAAATAATCGAGTCATACCAATGCGTGTTTAGACCTGGTAAATCGATAATTGATATAGTATTCCCTCTGCGCCAAATGCTGGAAAAGACCCACGAAAGACAGATCGACGCACACCACCTGTTCGTTGACTATAAAGCCGCCTTCGACAGCCCAATTCGATCAAAGGTGCTCCTAGCCATGTCTGAGTTTGATATCCCTGCATAACTTATACGATTATGTATGATGACATTGGCTAACACAGGATCAGTTGTTAAAATAGGAAAGAACCTCTCCGAATCTTCTGAAACAGATAAGGTAACAGTTTATCTTGTGACATATTTAACATTCAATTGGAAAAGGTCATACTACATAGAAGCGAATGTATATGTATAGAGATAGGGATATATTATTACTATCCTACGCAGACGATATTGACGTAATAGGTCGATAAACTCGATTCGTAACTGCCACCTTTGCGAAAATTGAAAAGGAATCTGCCAAAGTGGGTCTGGCAGTAAACGGCAATAAAAAACAAGTAAGAACGACTTTAAGTTCGGCCGGACCGAACTTGTTATACCCTTCACCACGAGTGGTATTTAAGAAAAATTAAACAATTATTTTCCTTTCGTTTATGAAGAAGACCTAATACCAAATTTCAGCAATTTCGGTAAAACAATGTCGTTAACCTTCAAAATAGCGAAATTCGGCAGGAACCGTTCTATGCGGGCTATATCAAAACGTCGATCTATACCGACAAATTTCTGGCGTAAAGTTTTCAGACTCAAAGAAGACCAAATACCAAATTTCCGTTATTTCAGTAAGATAATGTGATTAAAACCTAAAAATACCGTAAATCAAGAGGTACCCTACTGTGGGGTATATACTATATCCCCCATATGGGGATATACTATATCCGATATAGGAAGATGTGGACCTATACTGATAGTTCTTTTCTGGAATATTTTATAACCCGATAAAAAAAACTGATTTCAGTCATTTCGGTGGTATATTGACGTCACATCTTTCACAATTACGAAAATCGGGTGGCTTCGTTCTATGGGGGCTATATCGCAGCGTGGACCTATACGGACGAAATTCTGTCAGAAAGGGTTTTACTTCCAACGTAGACTAAATACCAAATCTCGGCCATTTCGGTGGGTTGTTGTGGCCACAACCTTCAAAATACCGAAAATCGAAAATCAAAATACCGATGTGAAGGCGTGGAACTATACCGAAAAACTTTAATGGAAAGTTTTATATATCAAATGGGGGACTAAAAACAAAATTTCAGCCACTTCGGATGAGGCCACAACCTTCAAAATACCGGAAATCGGGAGGTACCGTTCTTTGAGGGCTATATGAAGGTGTGAACCATACCAACAAAATTCTGGGGAGACATTTTGTATGGAAGGCTAAGTACCAATTTCAGCCATTTTGATGTGACAATGAAGCTAAACCCCTCAAAATACGGAAAATTGGGTGGTACCGCGCTATGGGGGCTGTACTAAGTCGGGGACCTGTACCAAGAAATTTCAGGGGAAAGTTTCATACCCCCAACCAAGACTAAACACCAAATTTCAGCCACTTTCGATGAATATGGAGGCCACACCTTCAAAATACCGAAGGAGGTACTGTTCTATGGGGGCTATACGAAGGCGATGACCTATATCGACAAATTTAGAGGGTAAAGTTGAATACCCTAACGAAGACTAAATACCAAGTTTCAGCCATTTCAATGGATTATTGTGGTCATAACCTTCAAAATACCGAAAATTGGGAGGCACCGTTCTATATGAACGAGTGGACTTGTACCGACAAATTTCTAGGGAAAAGTTTTGTACCTACCAACGAAGACTAAATACCAAATATCAGCCATTTCGAAGGAATATTGAGGCCACAACTTTCAGAATACCGAAAATCGGGAGGTACGGTTCTATGGGGGCTATATGAAGGCTTGGACCCATACCAACAAATTTCTGGGGGAAAGTTTTATACCCCTAACGAATACTAAGTACCAAATTTCACCCATTTCGGTGTGATAATGTAGCTAAAACCTTAAAAATACCGAAAATCGGGTGGTACCGTTCAATGGGGTCTATATCAAAACGTGGATCGATATAGCTCATTTGTAATACCAAACATCCTAGTAGTATTAGAAACTTTTATACAAAATTACAAAGCTCTATCTTAAAAATTGCGAGCAGTATCTTGATTTTAACAGACGGACAGACGGACATGGTTATATCGACTTAGAATTTTATCATGATCTAGGGTCTCCGATGAATATTTCGATGTGTTACAAACGGAATAACAAATTTACTTATACCCTCCATATTATGGTGGAGGGTATAATTATGATAGCAACCCGCATACTCGGACCAACTGTGGTCGTTCAGAATTACAATTTTGTGGTAGTAAATTACTTTATCAACCTCGGCACCGCCATAAATAAAACTAACCAACAGATGCTATTTTGGTCTAAGTAAACAGATCATAAGCAAAACCACCTCTCGCCAGACCAAACTTACACTATACCAGACGTTGATACTACCCGTACTTATGTATGGATCTGAAGCATGAGTACTTTCGAAAACAGATGAGGCAGAACTTGGTGTATTTGAGAGAAAAATTCTCGCCACTTGACGGTATGCGCCCCAAGGGAAGGCCAAAACTCCGATGGAAAGACCAAGTTAATGATGATATCACAAAACATGGACATCCAAGATGGAAGAAGTAAGTCAGCAGATCGATGCGTTTGGAAATCTATTCTCAGTTCGGCTTATGGAACAAGACGTTCTGTTTAGTATAAAAACCATCTAAGTAAAGTAAAATAAATAGATTAGCAGGACTAATCAGAATAGTTTTCGAACATTCACCTGTTAGACTCTGATATTCTTTATCTGTTCCTATTTGTGTTGTTGCATCAGGTATTTCTCCCGGTGAGCCTTAAAATAACGAAATCCCATAAGATTATTGTTCGTTTATTTATTTAACAATACTTTTATAATTAAAACCCCACTCAAGCAAAATCATTCAATGGCTACAAAACCATGTTTAATGCTTAACATTACAATCGTGTTGAGAAAATCGTGTGAATTGCTTCTATAAAAATCTGAAATGGGTTTTCTATGGCAAAACACAAGAGATGCTTGCTAATGAATGAAAAGTACACAAAAGAATGTTAGGAGTAAAATCCACAAAGCCACTTCAACTAAACAGCTAAACAGGCAGCAAGGTAAGGCGAAAATAAAGTAATTATCACAGTTCGACCCCTTTAGATGTTAAGTAGAATGTCAGGAGGTCCAGTCAACCAAGCAGCCATCTAAGCAATAGAGAAATAATGAATTCACCTTCTCTTTCTTCAGCTACTACATTCGCCACTACTTTTTGCCAACAACGTCTTAAAGTAATTGTATTGAAGCAAGTGTCTAAGACAGACATGCCAGCAAACTCGATATTCGAGTCGGATAACAATGAAATAACATTTAATTTCACAGCACTCACCATTGTTTTTGTGTAAAATAATGTTTTGCAAAATTCATGTTTTGATTTCTTGTACATTCTAATTAATGTAAATGTTTAGAAATCTTGCCCTTAGCACACGCACACACACAGTTTAAGACGATTTAAAATTTTAACAGGCAATTAGTAATTTATAAGAATTATATTAAAACCAATTAGCATAGAATGATTGTGAATTGAGAATTCAAAACGAAGATTTAGTTATTGTATTTTTAATCTTTTGTTTGTCTTTAATTGAAATCGTAAGTAACGGCGATAGTAATCTGCCAAATTACCTGAAATAATAATATAATGCCTTTATATCAAGTAAGTAAGTATATATGCAAATGGATAAAGTAATTGAATGATGTTTGAGAAATATGCCTGTTACACCTATACGTATGGATAATGTGGATTAACGTATTTATAGCAATCATACGCCATATAAGGAAATCTTAATTATCATTGAATGAATCCTTCAGTAATTTTAATTCTAATATGAATTATTTTAAATAAATATTGAAACATTATTATATAATATTATAAATATAATTGTGTATTAAGTTTGTTGTCTTATTATACCCTACATCACAAGGTGGAAAGGGTATTATAAATTTGTTTTTCGAAAAATTCATGTAACACCGCGAATGAAGCCAATTATGTTTATGTACATGGTTGGTTAACAGAGTCACATCCTAATATATACAGAGATCCCACAGCTTTAATTGTGGGAAGTGTGAATATAGGCTAGATGTCGCAGTTATAGTTAAATACTAACAAATTTTCGCACGAGGTAAGAAGTTTGGGCAGTGAAAATGCCAATAACTTTGGATAGTGATCGCATAGTTTATAGCGGATAAAATTGACCATAATCCACAATCCACCACAATCCAAATAGAAAAGTTTTTCAATCATGATAGAGAAATTCCCTTTTTTTAATTGTGCAAATTATAATGTTGTACAACATTTTGAAATGTCTGTGGTACCTTTGGTAAAAAGTAATGTTATGTCTCGAAATGTTTGTTTTTTTCTTCAATGTACGCCTGAGCTACCGTTTTATGGGGGCTATATGAAGGCGTGGACGTATACCTTAATATTTCAGATGGGAAAGTTTTATACCATCAACGAAGGCTAAATACCAAATTTCAGCCATTTTGCTGGGATATTGTGGCCACAACCTTCAAAATACTGTACATCGGGGGGTATAGAAGTGGACCTACACCGACAAATTTAGGGGGCAAATGAAAAATCCCGCAACGAAGAATGAATACCAAATTCAGCCATTTCGGTGGAATATTGAGGCCACAACGTTCAAAATACCGCAAATCGGGAGGTACCGTTCTATGGGGGCTATATAAAGGCGTGCGCCTATACTGACAAAATTTCTGGGGAAACGTTTTATACCCCAACGACTACTAAGTACCTATTGAAGATAAATTCTTCAAAATACCGAATATCGGGTGGCACCGTTCTATGGGGGGCTATATCAAAACGTAGACCGATATAGCCCATTTGCAATACCAAACATCCTAGGAGTAATAGAAACTTATAAACCAAATAACAAAGCACTATCTTAAAAATTTCGAGCTGTATCTTGATTTCAACAGAAGGACGGACATGGTTATATCGACTTAGAATTTTACCCTGATCAAGAATATATATACTACCATAAGGTCTCCGATGAATACTTCGATGTGTTACAAACGGAATGACAAATTTGATTATACCCTCCATATTATGGTGGAGCATATAATAATATAATTGTCCCACAAACATCCCGTACGGGACAAGGGAGACTTCTCTCATATCAATGAGTGCATCCCGATTCATATTAGCTCAATGATATGGGACCTACTGTTTATCGCCAAGTCCGAACCGCGTGCCTTAAGACACCACATTGTTGAGAAGTTTTACATGGCTGAAATACTCAGAAAATGTCGCAAACATTACTGAGGGGGTATTTTGCCACCGTTGAAAATTTTGATGTTGACTGTCAGGGGAATCGATCCCACGACCTTTAGCGTGCAAGGTGGGTAAAAACTATTTAACTGCCGAACCAATTTACGTAGGGTGCCAAACTGTCCTCAAATCTTTTTTGATACCAATAGAATATTAGGAATTGAAAATGGGGGTTTTGGGTCCATGTTTTGATCCACGTTTGAATTCACTGTGCCAAATCAAAGCCAATATGATTGTAAAATGTGGCTAATTTGGGAAAAATACCTTAAACCGGGAGGTACGGTTAAATGGGGGCTATATCAAAACATGGACTCAGAGACCCTATTTTCAATACCAAAAGTTCAGTTGACACAAGAAAGATTTGAGCCAAATTTTGTCAGCCTACGTCAAGTGGTTCGGCATTTAAAGAGTTTTTACCCAACATTTGGTTATTTGGTTATTTACCCATTTACCCGCGCCGAACTTGTTATACCCTCCACCACGAGTTGTTTTGAAGAAAAAAGGACCACAACCTTCAAAATACCGAAAATCGGTAGATACCGTTCTATGGGGGCTATATGAAGGCGTGGACCTGTACCGACAAATTTCTAGAGGAAATTTTTATACCACCAACGAAGGTTTAGTATCCAATTTCAGCCATTTCGGTGGAATATTGAAGCCTCTACCTTCATAATAAAGGTAAAGACAGCAATAAATCGGCTGAAGACTAATAAGGCAGCAGGAGCCGATGGCTCCTCCTCGCCGGAGGCGACACGCTGATAAGGTGTATTCATCAGCTAGTTAGCATCATCTGACAGGAAGAACGAGTACCCGACGATTGGAACCTGAGTATCCTGTGCCCCGTCCACAAGAAGGGAGATAAGACTGTATGCTCTAACTATAGGGGCATAAGTCTACTCCCTATTGCCTACAAGATAGTGTCAGGGATATTGTGCGTACGACTAAAGCCAATGGTCAACGAGATAATTGGACCATACCAATGCGGCTTTAGACCTGGCAAGTCCACCATTGACCAGATATTTACCCTGCAGCAAATCCTGGAGAAGACCCAAGAGATGCAGATCGACACCTACCACCTTTTTGTCGATTATAAAGCAGCCTTCGACAGCCCGCTGCGTTCAAAGGTATTCCAAGCCATGTCTGAATTTGGTATCCCCGCAAAGCTCATCCGGTTTTGCAAAATGACTTTAACTGACACGAGGTCCTAAGTTAAAATAGGAAAGAACCTCTCCGAAGAGTTTGGTACCAAAAGAGGTTTCAGACAAGGAGACAGCCTTTCGTGTGATCTCTTTAACATCCTGCTGGAAAAGGTTATACGAGAGGCAAACGTCAAAAGAAGTGGCACAATATACACCAATAGTCACAAGTTACTTGCTTATGCTGATGATATAGACATCGTTGGCCGATCAGTAAAGGAAGTAACTGATACCTTTATGAAGGTCGAAGGAGAATCTGCTAAAGTGGGTCTGGCGGTAATCGGTGAAAAGACCAAGTTGATGGTGTCGACGCGCAATGCGTCCATTGAGGTCGGACCGACTGTGGAAGTTGGTTCCTATAATATTGAGGTAGTAAAAGACTTCGTCTACCTCGGCACCTCCGTAAACACAACAAACGACATCAGTTGTGAAATAAAAAGAAGAATTGTATTGGCCAACAGATGCTACTTTGGTTTAAGTAAGCAGTTTAAAAACAAAGCCACATCTCGTCAAACAAAAATAACAATCTACAAAACACTGATACTACCCGTGCTGATGTATGGCTCCGAAGCCTGGGTACTTGCGCAAGCAGACATGGTAGTGCTTGGTGTGTTTGAGAGAAAAATTCTTCGAAAGATCTACGGACCAATCTGCCTTGACGGTGAATATCGACGTCGCATGAACTACGAGCTGTATCTGCTGTACAACGACATCAATATTGTTAAACGTATCGAGATGCAGCGATTGCGTTGGCTAGGCCATATCATAAGAATGAGCGATGATGACCCCGCTAAAAAGGTGTATAAACACGGACCGCTTGGCGATGCACGCAGAATTGGCAGGCCAAGGAATAGATGGCGCAAAGAAGTGGATGATGAGATGAAAAGGCGCGGTATTCCTGAAAGCGAAGCAACAAATAGAGAGAATTGGAGATCTTTTCTTAGTTCGGCCTATAGAACAAATGTTCTGTAATGGGCCAGCTAAGTAAGTAAGTACCTTCATAATATTAAAAATCGGCTGGTTCCGTCCTATTTGGTCTTTATGAAGGCGTGGTCCTATACCGACAATTTTCTGTGAGAAATGTTTATACCGCAACGAAGACTTAGTACCAAATTTCAGCCATTTCTGTGTTATAATGTGGCTAAAACCTTCAAAATACCGAAAATCGGCAGGTACCGTACTATGGGGGCTATATGAAGGCGTGGACCTGTACATACAAATTTCTGGGGAAAAGTTTTATACCCCCACGAAGACCAAATACCAAATTTCAGATATTTCAGTGAGTTGTTGTGGCCACAACCCTTAACATACCGAAAATCGGAAGGTACCGTTATATGGGGGGTATATCGAAACGTGAACCAAACCCAAATAAATTTTCGTCATTTCGGTGGGTTGTTGTATCCACAACCTTCAAACTACCGAAAATCGTGTACCGTTCTATGGGGACTATGTGAAGGCGGGAACCTATACCGACAAAGTTCTGGGGAAAAGTTTAATACCACCAACGATGACTAAATACCGAAAATAGGGAGGTACCGTTTTATGGGGGCTATATCGAAATGTGGGACGAATTTCAGTCGGAAAGGTTTTTACCTCCAATGTAGACTAAATACCAAATTTCAGCCATTTCGGTGGGTTGTTGTGGCCACAACCTTAAAAATACCGATAATTGGTTTGTACCGTTCTATGGGGGCTATATGAAGACGTGGACATATACCGACAAATTTTAGGAGGCAAATTTGAACACCCCTAACGAAGGCTAAATGCCAAATTTCAGCCATGTCGGTGTGATAATGATACTAAAACCTACAAAATACCGAAAATCAGGTGGTACGCTTCTGTCTGTGATATATTAGAACGTGGACCGATATAGCCCATTTGCAATAGCAAACATCCTAGGAGTAATAGAAACTTCTATACCAAATTACAAAGGTCTATCTTTAAAATTGCGAGCTGTACCTTGATTTCTACAGACGGACAGACGGACATGGTTATATCGACTAAGAATTTTAACCTGATCAAGAATATTTCGATGTGTTACAAACGGAATGACAAATTTAACAAGTAAGCCAAGGCTATAGTCGGACGGGGCCGACCATTTGATACCCTACACCACTACTCCTGGAATTAGCTTTCCGCAAGCAAAATTTCTGGAACAGATAAGCTTATTGTAAGACAAAACTTTGTGGATTCTATGAACGTATCACACTTCTTCTCTTCAATGAGTGAGTGTACTAGAGTTGGGCAATCTCGTTCAAATGAACGATCCGGATCACTGTACTCGTTCAAACACGAATGAGTAACATCATAAAAACCAACGTGGGAAATTAAGTATACGCAGTTTTGTCAAAGAAATTACCGATGTCCATTGAACGAGATAGTGATCCGGATCGTTCAATTGAACGAGATTGCCCAACTCTAGAGTGTACCCCGATTCTTATTCGCTCAATTATATGGCACTCACAGCCTTTCTCCAAGTCCGAATGGCGTGTCGTAAGACACCACTTATAGAGACGTTTTACGTGGCTGAAATACTCACAGAATGTCGCCAACATTACTGAAGGTTATTTAGCCACAGTTGAAAATTTGAATCGTTTTGATGCTGCAATGTATTTTTCATACAAAAGTAATGGTCCATTTCACCCGCTAAATAATATCAGATCATCATCCAAAATTGTAGGCATTTTCTTCTACCCAAACTTTTACCTCGTGCAAAATTTCGTGATTATTGAGCTATAATTGCGACCTCTAGCGTGTTTATGATTACACTACAAACAAATAACTGGGTATATTAGGCTGTAACTCTGTAATCTTATCAAGTACATCAACACAATTGGCATCAATAGAAAGGTCAAACGTTCCTCTTCCAAGTAAAGCTTACTTGCCCGGAATGTCTCTTCCAGCAATAAAGATATAAACTGTATATTAAAATTTTTCACAATTTTCACACAAAAGTTGTTCACCCTCTAAATATTATCTGATTACCATCTTAAAGCGCAACCTTCTTCTTTGTCATATACTCTAACTTTATTTAAAATTTCGAGGCGATCGGACTATTAGTGCGACATACAGAGCAGCTACAAAATCGGTTAACAATTTTGTTCTTGGTCCATTTCACCCGCTAAATATTTCTCGATCATCTCCAATAACAATAGGTGTCTATTCTGGTCTGAACCCGACCTCCATGCAAAATTTCGTGACGATCGGTTTATAATTGCGGCCTGGAGTTTGATTACAATTTATAATGGAAAGACAGACGGTCGGACGGACGGAGGGACGGACGAACACACATCTCAAAATCGCTTTATCTCGTCGAGATATGAAGATTGGTATACCACATTGGGGTCTCCGACGAATATTTTGCGGTGTTACATGCAATTTTACCAAACAAACTTATAATACCCTTTCCTTTCCCTGGTGTAGGGTATAATTATACCCTCCATATTATGGTGGAGGGTATCATGGTACATATTAGTATATTCTTGCAGTTCTTGAACATACCAAATGTAATGATTGATGTATGTTAACATTAAGTGTTTATAAGCTAATGCAAGGCAACACCAACCTTCAACATAAACTCACAGCATGCGTATGTGCATGACTAATGCCTTGGCAAGTTATCCGCAGCCTTGCGACATTTCACAGATTTTCACCAACCTGAATTCAAAAATAACTAATTGAAATTTGCGTCGCATAAAATAATAACCAGCCACCACTTGCCAGTTCCTGGCCTGATGGCTGTACCACAACAAAATCCTGTTGGAATAATGTCCACATTCTTTGTTGGATTATTTTAGCTTGACACCAAGGGGTATGAATCAAAGTTGTGTCATATGACACGTTCCTTGTTTTAGTTTTATTCTTTGATATGGTTGCGTGCTTGTGTATGTCGGCATGTGTTCGACTCTGGTGCATATTAAATTGGAATATCACATCTCTTCAATTTTTTGAACGACCAGTGACTATCTCCATGAACTACGGTCAGATGTGGCCGAACACGTTGGTGTTGCCGAAAAAAAAAGAAACGTTTTACTTTGGTTGCGAGTGCATATTTCCTGCATTGCCCCGCATAGTTTTGTTGCTGTTCACCTCTTTTTTGGCTAAGTGTCAGTTAAAAAATGGCATTTAGCTCGACCTTAGTAAAATGTTGTCATAAATTACATGCGGATCGTTCGTTTGGTAGTCATGTCGGTTTTTTATTTCTACTGTGGCGTCGTGTTCTTTAATTTTTTTCTGGCTGTAATATTTTGTTTAAGCGGTACGCGGGAAGTGGTCCAGTGTCACAGAACTGTTGGAAAAGTTTTACGAATATGCTGCTGCCATAGTTTATTTGAACCTCTCACTAAATGCCAACCAACTTATACATATACACCAACACTAACACATAGAAGCAGGCATGCAGTTATGGGACAAGCACGAACATGAGCAAATACTATAAATGTTAGTAAAAATATTTTTGGACTTTGTTGGTGTAAGCTTTTAATCGTATGATAACAACACTACTAACAACAGAAACAACGCAAAGAAAGGGAGAGGGAAGGCTATCAACCAAAAACCTACAAACAGTGACGTTGGAAATTTTTTAAGGGGTGATAAAAAATGAAAATTTATCAGTAATTTAAATTTTCCGAATTGCGCTTTTTTATCCTCTGGCAACGCACAATATTAAATTCGTCCAAAAAAATTAAAAAATTCGATTAAATTTGTCAAAAAAAATTGGGCATCACCGGCCAGACTTAATCTTGGATTTATATGAATAGTTTTTTGCGATTAAGTTTTCTATCTTCTGGGGGCACAAAATTCCAATTAACAACCAATTCGGTAGAAAAATTTAACTTAAATCTTCAAAAAATCTTAAATGGGGGCCCCATATTATACCAAAAAGGTGGAACTATATTGTCTAATTTTTTGCAAGGGATTATTTGTGATGATGTGACTAAAACTTTCAAAATAACGAAAATGCAGATTACCGTTCTACGGAGGCTGTATACAACGTTGATTTATACCGAGAATTTTCCAGAGGAAAGTTTTGTAACTCAATCGAAAACTAAATACCAAATCAGGGTCAATCCGGTTGAACAATGAGGCTAAAACATTCGAAATACCGAAAAGTGGGAGTACTGCCTATACCGACAAACTTCCTGTGGCAAGTTTTGTACCCCCAACGAATACTAAATTTCAAATTTCATCTATTTCGGTGTGATTTTGGAGCCAAAACCTTCAAAATACAGAAATTTGGGAAAGGCCGTTCTATAGGGGCTATATGAAGACGTGCAGCAATACCGCCAAATTTCAGGTTTTGTATCAATATCTAATAAAAAATACCTAATTTCAACCGTTCGGTGGGATATTAAGAGCACAACCTTTAACATACCGAAAACCGACAGGTACGATTCTATGGGGATTTATAAAGACGTGGACCTATACTGATAATTCTCTTCTGGAATATTTTATACCCCTACGGAAAAATAAATACCAAATTTCCATTTCGGTGGGATATTGAGCCCACGACCTTCAAAATCGGGAGGTATCGTTCTTTGGGGACTATATTTCAGGTGGAAAGTGTAATACCCCCAAACGAAGACTAAATATCAAATTTAAGCCATTTCGGTAGGAATTTGTGGTCACAACCTTCCAAATACCGAAAATCGGGAGGTACCCATAGAACGGTAATATGAAGGCGTTGACCTATACCGACAATTCAGATGGAACATTTTATAACCCCAACGAATACTAAATATTTAATTTCAGCCCTTTCGGTGGTATATTGAGGCCGCAGCCTACAATATGCCAAAAATCGGAAGGTACCATTCTATGGGGCTATATGAAGGCGTGGACCTAAATTAGATGGAAAGTTTCATAACCCCATAAGTTTCCGCCATTTCGTTGGTATATTGAGACCACAACCTTCAAAATACCTAAAACGGGAAGGTACCGCTATATGGGGGCTATATTAAGGCGTGGACCTATGCCGACAAATTTTTCCTTTTGAAGGTACCACATATGGGGCTATATAAAAGTATCTACCTATCTTTACAATTTTTCGCGGAAAAGTTTTATAACTGCAGGGAACCTCAAAATTCAAATTACGGGTAGTTTCGTCAAACAATATAGCAAAAACCTACAAAATACCGAAAGTCGGGAGATACCGTTATATGAGAGCTGTACAAAAACTTAGACCTATGTTGACGATTTTTAGCGAAGAAGTTTAGTGACCACTGAATATTTTAATGCCAAATTACAGCTAGTTGGATGTTTGGTGGAGAAGTTTATTGACCACAGATAGTTCGGTTAAAAATTGTAGCTAAAATCCTCAAAATACCGAAAATCGGGAAGTAACGTTATATGGAGCTATACCGAAATATGAACCTATATTGACGATTTGTGGTGGAGGAGTTTCGTGACCACTGATAACTTCAAATGTCAAATTACAGTTAATTCGGTTAAAAATTGTAGCTAAAATCAGGAGGTGCCGTTATATGGGGGCATACCAAAATATGAACCTATCAACAATATATATGTATACTGTATAAGGTCGCAAATGGTGGAAAGCATAAAAATCAATACCAAATTACAAAGCTCTTGAGAGCTGTATTTTCACTTTAACAGATAGACTGACGGACGGACATGGCTAAATCGACTTCGAATTTTATGTTGATCAAGAATACATATATCACAAATATTGTCAATTATTTCATATTCCATTTCAAAAAAAGTATAAATTTTTTCGCTCTACATCAACGATTTTTGGTATATAGGTTAAGAAAAAAAATTCCGAGTACGAATCTGCTCGCGAGCCAATTTTTGGTTGTTGCGGAAAAAAGTAAAAAAACACTGTAAATCTGGCTTCCAAATCACAGCATCATTTAATGATAGAAGCAGATAAACTTTTGAGAAGTAATACATTAGTGAGATTATGCTTATTAAGTTCGCTTCTACTTTTACTTTGACTGGTAACTCGGGAAAAGTGTGGTTTACTCACACATCGAGAGAAAAAAGAGACAAGTTGGCTTCAACCTACTTTTTTCAACATAAAAATTGTTACAGCTTCCACGCTTATTATCCTTTAAGGCCAATATTTTGTGCCACGTCCAAAAACAATTTATTTTATCCAAAAATATTTAATTTGTACAATCACAAGTCGTGTGTTCTAAAAGGGTAAACCTTGGCTTCAGCTATGTTAAAGTTTCAAAAATATTGGTGATATATACTTTATAGGGCCTCCGACGAATATTTCGATGTGTTACAAAGTGAATGACAAATTTAAGTATACCCTCCATTTTTTGCTGGAGGGTATAATAATTGAGCTGTAACAAGGAGTTGTGTTAAAAAAGTTATATTTAGCAAAGATCCTTACATCTAACCTGTATGCTACGGTTGTTAAGGCTGGTGATTATTCAGTTCACATGACATATCAGATGTGATAAACAAGGATCAAAATTTCTTCAGTTGGAAAATAAGGGTCCGTGAAATCAATCAATCGATGCCGTTATATACACTAATACCTCGATTTGCGTTGTTTCGATTTGCGTTAACAAAAAAATAATAGATTTTGTTTCGATTTGCATTACTGATTCGATTTGCGTTATAAAAAATAATAAATTTATGTCGCTTTTTAATCTCTTGAAGAGGACATTCGTGAGTTCTTAACGTCACACGATGAAACAATTAACATAATTATTTATTTTCCATTGTCGCGAAACATACATTAGATGAAGAAACATCTACATATACTTAGATTGCAGCAGAAAAAAGGGGTTTGAAGGTCACTCAGATATCAGAAGCTTTGCAACTTATAACCAAAGAAAAAACAGTTTTTCTCAGAGAAATAAATTGTTATGAATCATTCGCATAATGTAACGATAGTTTAAAAAAATAATTTTATAGTAATAAATTTATAATATTTTTAATTAAGTTTTTCACAAATGCACTGATTTTGATGTTTTTATATGCTAATAATAATATCATTTATATAACACTTGTATCAATTACCACATTCACATGAATTTTTGTGCAAAATTTAGAAAATAAATTCCAAAAAGAATTTTTTGGAACCAATTAAAATATTCTTCACACAAACGTGTGGAAACATGTGTTTCGATTTGCGTTGTTTCGCATTGCGTTGAAATTCGCCGGAACCAATTATTAACGCAAATCGAGGTATTAGTGTACAGCCAAACCAACGGTAAATTTTCCAATAAATTTGGTTAGTTTTCTAGTTCATAGGTAACTCAAAATAACAAGGTACATCAAGAGTCTAAATTACAATGTTTGGACCAAATCGGATATTTACTTTGGGGCCTACGATATGTTAAGATCAAGTTTGTTTCAGACAATTTGAAGTAGTTTCAGACATGTTTGTCCATCTGCCTGTCGACAATTCTTACAATATTTCTTCGAAACTAAGTCTGAGCTGTGGCCATAATCGCGCAAGAGATTGCAGTTATAGTTCAATACTGACAAAATTTGGCACGAGGTAAGAGTTTAGGTCAAGAATGATGCAAATAATTTTGTATAACGATGGTGAAAATGCCCATTTGTGGAAGAAATTTTCAAATTTAATTACTTATTTATATTTTAAATTCTGGAAGACCTATTTCGGCAAGTTACGAAAATCAAACTCAAAACCAACCAATGGGTCATAATTGTCCCATTTTGATATATCCCCCATATAACGATACCGCCAGATTTTTGTTATTTTGAAGGTTTGAGCTACCAAATTTGTGTTATGAGGGTTCTAGCAATATTTTGTATTCCAACAGGGTTGAAAATACCTTTAACAAAATCGCCAATGTAAGTCCACATTTTTGTTAAGTCTTGTCCAGGTTGTACTATGTTATTTCCGGGACCTGTGTGATAATCCGGACTGGATAAAATTATTTACCTTTGCCGTCATTTTTCCTGATTTCATTAGCGTAAACACCCTGCCCATTTCCAGGCTTCTGTAACTGTTACCGCTATTGTTGAAGACTTTGCTCAGAAACTCGAATCCTGGTTCATCCAGGTTTTTTAATGTCACCATTGATGACAATTAGGGACAACACAAACCGTAATCTAAGTTGAAACCTCCACAGCTAAAAGAGATTCTTAACAATTTTAAACCCCTCTCTTTGCCGGGTTATATCAGGGTTCTGAATTAACTGTCGATTAAAATAACCAGCCGACGAATATGTAACATCTACGTCATTACACATGCCAGACGCCCAAGTATTAATTTTTTCCGGGATCCAATAGAGTTTAACCGCTGGAATATCACTTATCGTAAACTATAGTGGTATCTCCCCTTCTGTTGGCTAAGATAACCTGCGCAACTCTTCGCATCTTTACGTTATAAAAGCACAGACGATCGGATGACCGTCACTTTTCCGGGGTTCCATTGGGCCTTCACAACTACAACATCAGCCATCTTAGATTTTGGTGCTACCACCTAGGCTGTCGCCAGAAAGGAAAGGCTCAAAGTCGGGAGGTTCCGACTATATGATACCATTCACTACTACGATTTTAATATCATTTGGCGAAATTTTTCATAAAAAATGTCATCAAAATGTATGTCCAATTTTGTGTGTTGCGTCAACTACATAAAATCGGTCGAAAATAAATATGGGAACCAAATTCTTCATATTTTGGCAATCTTACATGTATTCTGAATTCGGTGACATTTTCCAAATTTTATCAAAATTGGACTGAATAAGCGTGTTTGGTGCACCAAAAACCTGGCGAAAATAAACATGAGAGCTATATCCTAATCTGAACTGTTTTCAATATAATTTGGCAAACTTTTCTCTAGTGCAAATTCCGTCTTATCTTTCAAATTTCAACAAAACTGGGCACACATAGCGTGATTATTGCACCAAATACCCCAAATATGGTAAAAATATATGGGAGCTATATCCAAATCTGAACCGGTTTTCACCAACAGAAATATCGTTGTTCCTACAACTAAAAAAGGATCTTCTATAATTTTCAGCTGTATTCGGTAGTAAATGCGACCTGTACGTTGCGAACAAAAATGTAAGGACATGCATAAATTGACTCAGAAAGTGACGCTATGTATATCCACAAAAAGAACTATGGAGATTCACCTCCAAGCAGCATTGTCCGAAGATACTAGTGCTGTAATTTCGACTAAATTGCATTTTATGGATTATTCAACAAATTTGAACATTTCTCTTTTAACACACCCTTTTTGGATTCATCTATCTATTCGTATTTGTATCTCTAGCACACCATGTTCTGGCATTTGTATGGATGTGATGGTGGCAGTGACTGTGTCACTTGTGGCAATTGTTCTGATGTCAGTTTTATACATATATATTTTTTTATTTTTCAGTGTCGTCCAGAACACCAACGCCCACATATTTGGGCGTATGACAAGTGGGTGGTGGCAGGCAGTGGCAGCTCAGATCATGGGTCTTATCATGTCCCAAACTTATACGTGCAATTTATAAATGCACTTTGTTAGCGATAGTTTTGTGATAACGCTGTAAGTAATTAATTTTATTTAAACGTGACTCGGATTTTTAGCATCTATTTATGTTTTGAACTTTAAAATATTTGATATATACATATTTGTGTGTATGTGTTTGTGTGTGCATGCATAATTGCATTTTATGTATAAAACTCCAAAAATATAGATGCATAATTTTTTTAAGTGGTAAATTTTTGGTGACTCTTTTAGAAACTCTGCAAAATCAGTTTTTGTATGGCAATTATAGTTTTTTTTGTTTGTTTGGAGTGGGATAAAATGTAAAATTCAAAATTAATCAAATAATTTTTGTGACAAAACTTAAAGTTTCCGTTATGAGTAAATTTTAATTGTAAGTAATGGCTTTATACGCTATAATAAGCTGTAACAAATATTTTAACTCTCTATTCAGGGGAGTTTAACTCAATGCTAAAGGGGGTGTGTCGATAGGTTATGAACACCGTAGCTGTGAATCAAATAATCAGTCGCGACAGTTCAGAGGATCTGGATGAAGGCAGACCTTCAGAGTAAATGTTCGGATGTCTATGCGTCTTTAGCCTGTGAATACCAATTACACTTTGGTCTCTTGGAACGACATAATCTATATGTTAGGGCTGTTGGATTTTTAACGCTCCCTTAACAAAATATTCTACAAGCGAAAATAAGAATTTACTCCCTAAGGACAATGCCCTGCAAATCTGCAAGAAGTGTGGTATATACATGCAAAATAAAAGGCTGATAAGGCGTTGAAATGCATCTAAAGGTGATTTACTGTATGAAAGCCAGGACAGAAAAGAACGGACGGATGCGAACTACAGTTTAACGCGAATTCGGTAAATAACTAAGGTCTTTAATTTCCGATTGAAGATATGAACTAAGAACGCATTATAACATTAGAATTATTCAAAGGAGAGTATATTTGGTCTTACAACGAAACAAGCCTCCACAGTGAAACATCTTACAACCGAATGAGTAATCCAACTGCTTCGGCTTCTTTCGTACCGGATTGAACTGAAAAAACACAACAGCCGCGTTCCGACCAGCGGTTGCCACCTCAGTGTTCACATGCTTGTATTTGTATCGTTTGGTCAGTGCTGAGACAGAGGGAAACCCAGGGCCAATTTATATGTACTCAGTTTGTCACATCCGCGTCCACCACACCTAAGTGAGATGCTTTAGATTTCGGGAGTGGATGCATCTCAGGAGTTTCTACATTCGGCGTGAACAATGACCTCAGTGAGTCGTCGTCGTCATCAGAATATGCGACTGCCCCGCAGTCCCCCTAACAGCAACCGTACACGCAGCACTTAACCAGCTGTTGTTGATCCAATCCCTGAAAATGCATCCTTTTTATAGTTTAATTGCAACGAACTAGGAGGTAATAGCGATGAATTAGTGGATTCCATGAGTCGGAAGAATACCATATTCGCTGCGGTGCTGGAAACCAAGCTCTATAACAATGGTTATAACGTGTGGACGAAGGATCGCACCTAAAGTGGAAGTGGGGATAAGCTTTCCTATTGCACCAGTCTCTTCAACACAGACCAATCCCGCTTGATGCTTGTTCTAATGACCCGTACATGGAATGTATGGTCTTGGGGGATTTTAATACTCAGCACGAGTTCTGGCATTCGGTCCTCAGAAACGACCAAAGGGATATACTGGTGGCTGAGCAGATTGATAGCTTTACGTTTTGGAGGAGAGTGTCACTGTTCGCTAGACATAATCATTGAATCGCCTGGTCTGACAAATGACGCTTTTGGATTGGACCATACCCCATTAATTGTCTCCTTCAGGAGACCGCCCGACTTCATCATAGGGAAGCTCTGAAGTTCGGGTAGCAGAAAGGTGGTTCCGAGACATCATCGCTACTGCAGCCGCTATATATTCGTGGTGGTCGGATACCCGAAGTGAGCCAAAACATCCCAGCAGAGGCGACAGGATTAGCAAATAAGCGTGATGAGCTTCGTTGTGCCAGCTACGGTGAAACCAGTGTCAGGTAGCTGAAGCTGGAAATTAACAGGTTGGTCGGTGAGCATAAGCGGAACAAGTAGATAAAATATCTGAAGAGTTGCAACATTGGATCCGAAATAAGTAGATTGTTGACACCCCTCGGAAGAAGGAAGACAGGACCTTAGTCAGGTTTGTCGACATTACGCTGACTGATCCGAAGAGGTTTTTTCAGTCGATAGTTTGTCGAGCTCCTCGGGGTGACAGAGCAAAGAGAAGAGTACTACGTCGCATTAAATGTTTTCCTTGCCTTGTTGCGAATGTAATCAGGAAATCTTAATCATCCAAAGCGTTAGGCCCTGATGTAATCTCCATGGCAAAGCTGAAACAGCGGAATGTGTCGGGTGTCGTGTATCTCACTAAAGTTCACAACCTATCGGTACCCACTCACACCGCGCCAGAAGTCTGGAAAATGGACAGGGTGGTCTCGCTATTGAATCCAGGCAAGGATGCCAGCAAAGGTGAATCGTACAGACCAATTTCGCTTTTGTCGCCACAGACACTTGAAGATTTAGTCCTCCCCAGCGCCAGAAATAGCTATCCAGTTGCCGATCATGAGTTCCGTAAGCAGCACAGCGCTGCATGCCATCTCCGCACATAATAGTCGAGGACTCAACCAGAGCAAGGCGTGTGATAGAACAGTGATGTTGGCACTTGACTTGTCAAAAGCCTTTACATGCTGTTTGAGGACATCGAGCAGACACCGGAGGGTTGTCTAGTTTAAAACGTTGGATAATCAATAATATGTGTGGACGTCAGTCGAACGTGGAACTCAGGTGCAGGAAGTCCAAGCCCAGTAGAATGAAACATGGAGTTCTCTAAGGTAGGGTAATATATCCGGAACTGTTTAACCCTACCCGCACCTGTATTTCGCCGCCCCCAGATGGCATTTAAATCGTAACGTATGCGGATGATTGTACGATCTTGTCTTCAGGTACCTTCCCTGATGTCATTTGTGAAGGCTGAACTCCTATTTGGCTGATGAGAAAATGCAAATATCCGCCACTTAATCTTCGACCACTCTGTTCAACGCATTAACGGCAGTGGCGAGAAGAGTAAATATCATGGTTGGCAGCAGAAAAACAACCCCAAAATTATAGGGATCACATTCGCATGTTACAGATATCTATGCTAAGCTGATATGCTGGAACAACGTCCTCAAGTTCCTAGCAGGCCGCATTCGGTGTGCAGGTAAAAAAATAATTTTTCACCACATATTACGCAATAGGTCGGTCTGTGGTCCGAGAATATAAGTGCAACGCTATGGAAATTATTCAAACCTGTCAGAACGCCGCAACACAGTGGCATACCCTCGTTGCAGTACTTGCTCGGGTGTTACCGTGAGAGTCATCCCAATCACCATATGGTATATAGGACCGCCCACCAGGTATATCTGGAGGGATCTTCATGACCTAAAACGTTACAAGAGAGAGAACCCCTGGAACAACAAACCTATTAAGCAGGTTTAAATAGTATTAACACGGATGCAGTCGCAGATGCCATAAAAAACTGTCGTGTGAATGATGTCCTCAGACAATATTCACCATCTATCGCAGCTGAAAAGTATCATGTGCCACGACAAAACAGAGTAGTTTTGGCTCAACCGTGCAAAACACATGTCCAGCTCGCGGCACAGGCCAGCACGACACACCTTTTCAACTGCCCTGCCAAGCCTACTCAACTAACTCCAGTAGATCTGTTACATCCCATCGAAACAGCCATATTCCTCGAACTGGAGATAGATCCAGAGCCAAATTAAGCTGGAACACGAGCATACAAACATATCAAATACTTCTCCAACAGCAACAAGGGAATGAGGTCGGCATAAACGTGGTACTTGGCAGCACACCATTAATAACCCCCGATTTCCATTGTCCCACTTGTCTATCCAATTTTCAACATTTGATTTTATAATCTGAATACTTTATTTACATATGTGAAAGGGTGCGAGATTGAGTTTCCGATTTCACTTTTATTATTATTTTGTTTCATTGTCATAATGACAATTATTCATATATTTGTATACAAAACCACATTTTGTGCTACAAGTGTAATGTGTATATGTGTATGTACGTGCAATGTACATTGTACATACATATGTTCCTTTTTTGTTTTTGTATAAATGGCAATATTTATCATTAATCTTATTCAAGATAAATGTGCCATAATATTTTTCACGCCCAACTGTATTGTGTAAGTTTATTGATAAACGGAAATATATAAATTATTAAAATGGAAACAAGCATCTGCAAATAATTACCCTCATTACCAATACATTTAAACTAGTTTATTGCCAGCGTACAGATATGTTGGCACACAAACATATGTTCTTTTTGTCAGCAGCTGTATACTCTGCTGGTAAACGGGGTTTTTGTTTTCCTTTCACGAATATGGAGATCATATAAGAATGTTGTAAACACATTAAAGTATGCCATTAAATATTCTACTTGTCGATAAGGGTTGTAGATAGTTTGTAATTATAACTATATATGTTTGTAGTACCACTTGAATCGAACGAAGATATAATTTAAGTGAAGTTGTTTATGTTGCAAGTTTCTAGAATCAGCCTAAACTTATACATGAAATTGATAATGTGACTAATTTTGTTAAATCCCATAGACTTAGAGATAGATTGTATTTCGAATTGTTGTGTTATTGACTGTCAAAATGTTGATAACATTGAAATTGTAACGTGGAAAGCTTCAAAAAAAGTGGGACATTTGCAATGCGCATAAAGTATAGCACATTATGTTCGTATTCTATATAAGTGAACCGAGGTGCATTTTATTTGAAAAGCAAATAAAAAACAAGCAATACATAAAGTTCGGTAGTACTATACCCTTCACCATAAAATATGCTGCACTAATGTAGAATAATTAGTTTTTTTTCTGTTACGAAAGTACCAAGTAGTTGATCTAAATCTAAACAAGTAAAAAGTCGTTAAGTTCGGCCGGGCCGAACATTTTGTACCCTCCACCATAAAATAGTCTTAATTAAAATGGAATAATTAGGATCCTTTCAAAATTTTAGGTGTAACGACTTTACGACAATGGATAGACTCTTACAGCCTCACACTATTGCTTAAATTACACTGTGAACACAAATGTTGGGGCAGAGATAATTCCTTTTGGAGATGAAAGCCCTTGGTGTATGTACATTAAAAACCCCGAAGGGCAGATGCGCCGTGAGTCGAACTTCCGCGTTATGGCGTGATGAAGTTTTTTTGCAAGAGACCCTGTAAACCATCATGAATTAGCCTTATATCTTTGTTTGTTGTTTTTGTAGAGCACTTAAGCAACAGTGAACAAATATATAACGCTAATTCCTGATGTCCCACAGGGTCACTAACAAACTTTCCTCATGCCATAACGCGGAAGTTCGACACACGGCGGATCTGTCCTTCGGGGTTTATAATATACTCACCAAGGCCTTTCTTCCCCAAGAGGAATTTTCCGTGCCCCAGACTTTCACCTCCATTTTGTTGCACAGTGTTATCTAATATAGCTGCAGGGAACTTCAAGAGTCAAATTGAGGGTAGTTTCATCAAAACAATGTAGACCCTCAAAAATGGACCCATGTTGACGAATTTTAGTGAAGAAATTTCGTGACACTGAAAATTCCCGAAAATCGGGAGGTACAGTTCTATGGGGGATATACCAAAACATGGACCTATATTGACGATTATTTTTTAATAAAAAAAATTGTAGCTAAAATTCTCAAAATACCGATCATTACAGCTAGTTCGGTTAAAAATTGCAGCTAAAATTCTCAAAATATAGAAAATCGGGAGATACCGTTATATGGGGGCTATACCAGATCAAGGACCTATGTTAACGATGTTTCGTTGGAGATGTTTTATGACCACTGAGAACTTCAAATATCGAATTACAGTTATTTCGGTTAAAACTGTAGCTAAAATTCTCAAAATACCAAAAATCGGGAGGTACGGTTATATGGGGGCCATATCAGAACATGGACCTATGTTGACGATGTTTGGTGGAGATGTTTCATGACCACTGAGAACCTTAAATGTCAAATTGCAGATAGTTCGGTTACAAATTGTAGCTAAAGTTCTCAAAATACCGAAAATCGTGATGTACCGATATATGGGGGCTATACTAAAATATGGACCTATGTTGACGATGTTTCGTGGAGATTTTTCACGACCACTGAGAACCTCAAATGTCAAATTACAGCTAGTTCGGTTAAAAATTGTAACTAAAATGCTCAAAATACCGAAAATCGGGAGGTACGGTTATATGGGGGCCATATCAGAACATGGACCTATGTTGACGATGTTTAGTGGAGATGTTTCATGACTACTGAGAACCTTAAATGTCAAATTGCAGATAGTTCGGTTACAAATTGTAGCTAAAATTCTCAAAATATCGAAAATCGGGAGGTACCGATATATGGGGGCTATACTAAAACATGGACCTATGTTGACGATGTTTCGTGGAGATTTTTCACGACCACTGAGAATCTCAAATGTCAAACTGCAGATAGTTCGGTTAAAAATTGTGGCTAAAATTCTCAAAATACCGAAAATCTGGAGGTACCGTTATATGGGGACTATACCAAAACATGGACCTCAGACAATTTGGAGTCGATTAAGCAATGTCCGTACGTCTGTCTGTCTGGCTGGCTGGAGCGCACTATAACTCTCGAACGGATGAACCGATTCGGTTCAAATTTTGGCTATCGTAATATTTTGAACAAACTTAGTTTAAGTTCGAAGATGGGTTATCGGTCCACTCCTTCCGGTACCTCCCCCACAAAAGTTCGAAATTGTTTGGAAAATTTGTGCGCACCATAACTCTTGAAGGGAGTAACCGATGTGCACCATACTTTGCCCATCGTGAAGTGTGTACTAGACTTAGATCAGGTTTTAATATGGACTCAATTGGTCCACTCCGTCGGGTACCTCCCACACAAAAATTTGGAAAAGTTCAGTTTAGGACCATCTCTCGAATCGCCTTGATTTTTGCTTTAGCAACTTGTATTCACTGCCCTCCATACGACGGTATAAGTTTCATCAGGGGCAAGTCCATACTTCCTGAGGAAATAGCCTGAAAGTTGCAAAAAAACCCCTATGACACCGTGTGAGGTGGTTGGAGGGCAAAATAACTCTCGAACAGGTCTGCCGATTCGGTCCAAAGTTTGGTCTTAGTAATATTTTGTCCAAACATAGTTTAAGTTAGAAGATAAGCCATATCGGTCCACTCCTTCAGGTACCTCCCCCACAAAAGTTCAAAAATGTTCGGTAAAATTGTGCGTACGATAACTTTTGAAGAGAGTGGCCGAATTGGACCATACTTTACACATCTTAATATATCTACCAGATATAGATCAGGTTCAAATATGGACTATATTTGTCCACTCCATCCGGTACCTCCCACACAAAATTTCGGATACATGTTCACTTTAAGACCTGCTTTCGAATCACTTTGATTTTTGTTGAAGCATTCGCGGCCTCAATTGCGATGGTAAAAGTTGTTTCAGGGGCAAGTCCATACTTCTTGAGCAAACATCCCTGAAGTTGTAAAAAACCCCTATGGTACCATATGTAGTGGCTGGAGATCCATTCTTTTTAGTATCTCCTCCGCAAAACTTTTGATCTCTAATCCTAATCAACATTTTTGTCAGTTCAAACGCCCAAAATTCCCTAAATACATGCGTTTTTTTGGGAAAAAATTGTTTCAATATACACAGGCTGAGGGTATATCTCTGTCGGCCAAGCCGACTGATACTTTTTTACTTGTTTTTCTTGCGCAAGTCCATGCTTCCTATGATATTGGGCAAAATGTTCCAAGTAACCCTGACGGCACCACCCAAAATGGCAAATCCTCAAGATAATTCAGACTTTGCACATCGTATTATTATACACTCATGTATCAGATTGGAATATGAATTATGTCGGTATACTCCTTCGGGTACCTCTTAAAGTGAAGTTTAAGAGTTCCTCTCGGATAGTCTTAAAATTTCTTTCAGCAGGTTGTCCATGCGGCTCCCTTTACGACGGTAAAAGTTTTTCTTGCGCAAGTCCATACTTCCTGAGATATTTGGCAAAATGTTCCAAGAAAACTTGACGGCACCAAAATGGCAAATCCGCAGGAACATTTTGGCAGGGAGTTTCTGGTTGGTGCAGACTTTGCCCATCATATTATTTCATCCAGTCATGTATCAGGATGGAATATGGGCTAGGGTCAACTCCTTCTGGTACCTCCCACACAAAATTAGAAAAAAAGTGAAGTTTAAGAGCTCCTCTCGCATCGTTTATTTATTCTTTTTTCAGTAAGTTGTTCTAGGGCCTCATTTAAAACGGAAAAAAATTTTACCGGAATAAGCCAATACTTCCTGAGATTATGTCAGTATCTGTCAGCACAGCTGACTGATACTTTCGTACTTGTTTTTTTTTTTACATTACACGGTGTGCCTTAACCAAATTTAAATGGAAGGTGCTTACACCTGGGAAGTTTTTGCAGATTCTGAAACTACAATGCTCATAGATGAGAAATATCAAGAAACCAAAAAAAAAATCGCCGGAGGGATTTTCAAATAAATCGCAATTTAAATTCAAATTTTTAGGGATTCTTTAGGTTTTCACGATTTTGCTTGGAAACCGCGAGTCCTATGTAAATGGGTCTAAGGAAGAGGTTGTAGCTCCACAAGATTGACCTTTATGATATTTTCATAGGTTTTACCGTTTCCTTATACAATAATATCATGCTCAGTGCGCCTTAACTAACTTTTGATGAAAACCGCTTACACATGGGAAGATTTCGCGTATTCTGAAACAGCAATGTTCATAGATAAGAAAAATAAAAGAACAGACAAAATTAAAATAAAATTTAAATAAATCGCGATCAAAATTCACAATTTTAGGGGTTTTTAGGTTTTCACGGTTTTGCTTGGAAACCGCAAATCGTATCGAAATGAGTCTTAAGAAAATGTTTTAGCTGTGAAAATTAGCTGAAAATTGTATCTTAAGTCTTCAAGATTTTGCTTGGAAACCGCAAGTCATATCAGAATGGGACTAAAGAAAATGTTGAAGCTGTGAAAATTCTCTACAAGATTAGATGATTTATTTTTTCCTGGGTTGTACCATTTTCAAGATATATGGGTTTAATTTGGGAAATTGCAGTAATGAAACTGTTTTATAAGGAGGCGATACAGTCAGTGCATTGTCTCAATTTGAACTTCTATATCTCAAAAACGGTAAAATCTACGAAAATATCATGAAGGTCAATCTTGTGAAGAATTTTCACAGCTACAACATTCTCTCTAGGCCCACTTACATAGGACTCGCGGTGTCCAAGCAAAATCGTGAAAACCTAAAGAACCCCTAAAAATGTGAACTTAAATCGCGATTTATTTGAAAATCCCTCCGGGTATTTTTTTTTTCTTGATATTTCTCATCTATGAGCATTGTAGTTTCAGAATCTGTAAAAACTTCCTAGGTGTAAGCACCTTTCATTTAAAATTAGTTAAGGCGCACCGTGATTATTAAGAAACAGGAAGAAGTCTGTCCTGAGTTCGTCTTTGATACTGTTTAGTTTAGTGATAAATATACATGTCAATAAGACTTATTATATTTCCTGTTATCCTAATTAATTGATATTCTGCTAATTTCCGATTATTTGGATTTGGACTAATATTGGTGATACACACAATCATCGGATGAGGTGCTATTGTCCCTGGACTGCACAAGCAAATATACAATATCTTCTCTGAAAATACCATTTGCTGTTAGTTTAAGATTCACAAATAAATCTAGAGGACTGCAGTTAATCACAACCCATTGATATGCACATTTTGTATTTGTGCCACGTATGTATGTTCATTTGGTGTGAGTATTGAATATGCAAATTTAACTCTGCTTCCTTCAATTAAAGAAAAATATTTCGTTTGAAAAAAAACTCAATTTGCACTTCAAAAAAACCTTCATAATTGACACGAAATTGTTTGCTGGAAAACGGAAACACTTGATTTTATTAAAATCCATGTTTTTTAGGGATTATGATTGCAATAACAGCAGCAGCAAACAACCTTATCCATATTCATTAAATGTTCACAAATACACCTATTTTGGGTAAGTATATGTGTTTAATACACAAAGAGCTAAGGGCTTTGTGACCCTCGTCTTTGGGGAGAGAACAACCAACCTTTAATTAAACATTTTGTTGTCGTTGTTGTTGTAGCTCTAACGCTTGTATAATGGAATCACAAAATTCCATTTAGCCATTTTGTTTGTCATTTGTAAGCCCCGCATAAAAACATTTTATTTAATTCCTGTTAATATTTCGTTGTTGTTTTTTTTTTTTTGGTTTCTCGCTGACATCTTCTCAATCCTGTGTCCTTACATACGTTTCGGTTGAAACATGATACACTCAGTGTGCTTATGCATGTTTTGTTCCTGTTGTATAATTTTCCATTTTTTTGTAGAATACAAATTTTTCTATATAATTTTGTGACCCCATACAGTAAACGGCTCAACAACGGGCAATCGTGATAGCCATGCTCTATGCAAACACAAACACACACTCAGGAGAATATGTTGTGCAAAGCCATCTGTATTTGTATTGCATAAAATCTCCCTTAACCCAACGTACGAACAAGCGAATAAACAAAGGCCCAGGCTAAAATTTCCAAGAGGGGAAACAGAGCCACAAAATATTTAGAATTACTTTATGTTGCCGTTAATGTAGCGGTGGTGGTGGTGTCGCTTTCATATGTGTCAGGATCAACAGGACAATGGAAACCAAAAAAAGCAAAGCAACATAAAAAAATTGTATATCGCGTGCGTGCTATCACAGATACGGGTAACAGCTACTCTAGCAGAAAGCTAGCGCAAAGCATATGCATGCCATATCACTAGCCGTACCACTCATTGTCTGCTTATTGTTGGCTTGGTCTCCTACTCCTGTGTGGTGGCATTTGTTTTGGCACACCGTACTTTCTTTCGTTCGTTTATTATTCCTACCGTTGTTTTTTCGCTTTGCTTTTTTCCCTGTGCTCTGGCCATTGTAGCGAGTGTTAATACCGTCTGATTAATTAACACTGCGGAAGTATGGAGGTTAAAATGAATGCGTGTTTTTATGTTTTTATAAATGAGGAAAAGAAGAAAATGAAAAACCATAGCTAAGGGGAAACATTGGCTACAAAATACATGAAGTGTAAATCGAAATACGAGGTTGGAACAAAGCAGGTTTGGCAATGGTGCACATTATTTAAAAACATGTTGATTAATTTTGTTTAGTTTACATATAAAGTAATATTTGACCTTCAAGATGTCATTGGTCTTGACTAAATCAGCGTGGTGCACTTTCTCCAGTTACTTACACAATGTACATTCAATCTTCATTCAACCGATGAATTCATCGAAACACGCTTGGAGTTCACATTCTTATGGAGAGTACCACCTTTAATCACTCTTCAGGGAAGCATAGCTGAGGTATACAGGTCTCCTAGTGCTGAATTCCCCGTAAATGGGTGGCTCCAATTAAATGAACACTCTTGCACAATTCAGCGGTTATGGTGCAGCGTCCGTTAGTAAATGCCAATGTTTCCCAGATCGCCGAAGGGAATTTCTGTCTTATGGCGTTGAGTTACAAAATAATCCTATGAAAACAACTCCGCCGTTATGTAAGAACCAATGACAAATATTGACGCTAGCAAACCTTTTAAGGACTATAATCTGCTCTTTGAATGTAGAATTTTCCATAGCTAAAGTTCTTGGAAGTTCTTAGCGTATATTTGTAGGTGTTTGTGTGGTAGGTATTATAGAAAGTGGACCTGGCTGTTGGTCCCAATCAATGCAGCCTACAAAAAAGAAAAACATAATCCTTTTTATATTGCAAAAATTACACTTGGCCCCTCAGGGATTTGACATTTTGCACTAAAACGACAATTTTGATTGGCTCACGGGCCAGTTACTGTAGAGTAGATGGGTTCACAGGCCATCTACTGTAGAGTAGATGGGCTCACAGGCAATCTACTGTAGAGTAGATGAACTCACAGGCCATCTACTGTAGATTAGATGGGCTCACAGGCCATCTACTGTAGACTAGATGGGCTCACAGGCCATCTACTGTAGACTAGATGGGCTCACAGGCCGTCTACTGTAGAGTAGACGGGCTCACAGTCTATCAACTGTAGAGTAGATGGGCTCATAGGCCGTCTACTGTAGAGTAGATGAACTCACAGGTCATCAACTGTAAAGTAAATGGGATCGCAGGTCATCAACTGTAGAGTAGATGGGCTCACAGACAATCTACTGTAGAGTAGATGGTCTCACAGGCCATCTACTGTAGAGTAGATGGGCTCACAGGCCATCTACTGTAGAGTAGATTTGCTCACAGGCCATCTACTGTAGAGTAGATGGGCTCACAGGCCATCTACTGTAGAGTAGATGGGCTCACAGGCCATCTACTGTAGAGTAGATGGGCTCACATGCCATCTACTGTAGAGTAGACGGGCTCACAGGCCATCTACCGTAGACTAGATGGTCTCACAGGCCATCTACTGTAGACTAGATGGGCTCACAGGCCATCTACTGTAGACTAGATGGGCTCACAGGCCGTCTACTGTAGAGTAGACGGGCTCACAGGCTATCAACTGTAGAGTAGATGTGCTCATAGGCCGTCTACTGTAGAGTAGATGAACCCACAGGTCATCAACTGTAGAGTAAATGGGATCGCAGGTCATCAACTGTAGAGTAGATGGGCTCACAGACAATCTACTGTAGAGTAGATGGGCTCCTGTAGAGTAGATGGGCTCACAGGCCATCTACTGTAGAGTAGATGGGCTCACAGGCCATCTACTGTAGAGTAGATGGGCTCACAGGCCATCTACTGTAGAGTAGATGGGCTCACAGGCCATCTACTGTAGAGTAGATGGGCTCACAGGCCATCTACTGTATATTAGATGGGCTCACATGCCATCTACTGTAGAGTAGAAGGGCTCACAGGCCATCTACCGTAGACTAGATGGTCTCACAGGCCATCTACTGTAGACTAGATGGGCTCACAGGCCATCTACTGTAGACTAGATGGGCTCACAGGCCGTCTACTGTAGAGTAGACGGGCTCACAGGCTATCAACTGTAGAGTAGATGTGCTCATAGGCCGTCTACTGTAGAGTAGATGAACTCACAGGTCATCAACTGTAGAGTAAATGGGATCGCAGGTCATCAACTGTAGATTAGATGGGCTCACAGACAATCTACTGTAGAGTAGATGGGCTCACAGGCCATCTACTGTAGAGTAGATGGGCTCCTGTAGAGTAGATGGGCTCACAGGCCATCTACTGTAGAGTAGATGGGCTCACAGGCCATCTACTGTAGAGTAGATGGGCTCACAGGCCATCTACTGTAGAGTAGATGGGCTCACAGGCCATCTACTGTATATTAGATGGGCTCACATGCCATCTACTGTAGAGTAGAAGGGCTCACAGGCCATCTACCGTAGACTAGATGGTCTCACAGGCCATCTACTGTAGACTAGATGGGCTCACAGGCCATCTACTGTATATTAGATGGGCTCACATGCCATCTACTGTAGAGTAGAAGGGCTCACAGGCCATCTACCGTAGACTAGATGGTCTCACAGGCCATCTACTGTAGACTAGATGGGCTCACAGGCCATCTACTGTAGACTAGATGGGCTCACAGGCCGTCTACTGTAGAGTAGACGGGCTCACAGGCTATCAACTGTAGAGTAGATGGGCTCATAGGCCGTCTACTGTAGAGTAGATGAACTCACAGGTCATCAACTGTAGAGTAAATGGGATCGCAGGTCATCAACTGTAGAGTAGATGGGCTCACAGACAATCTACTGTAGAGTAGATGGGCTCACAGGCCATCTACTGTGGAGTAGATGGGCTTACAGGCCATCTACTGTAGAGTAGATTGGCTCACAGGCCATCTACTGTAGAGTAGATGGGCTCACAGGCCATCTACTGTAGAGTAGACGGGCTCACAGGCTATCAACTGTAGAGTAGATGGGCTCATAGGCCGTCTACTGTAGAGTAGATGAACTCACAGGTCATCAACTGTAGAGTAGATGGGCTCACAGGCCATACTGTTTTGTAGATGGGCTCACAGGCCGTCTACTGTAGAGTAGATGGGCTCACGGTCCATCTACTGTAGAGTAGATGGGCTCACGGTCCATCTACTGTAGAGTAGATGGGCTCACAGTCCATCTACTGTAGCGTAGATGGGCTCACGGTCCATCTACTGTAGCGTAGATGGGCTCACTGGCCATCTACTGTAGCGTAGATGGGCTCACTGGCCATCTACTGCAGAGTAGATGGGCTCACTGGCCATCTACTGCAGAGTAGATGGGCTCACAGTCCATCTACTGCAGAGTAGATGGGCTCACAGTCCATCTACTGTAGCGTAGATGGGCTCACAGGCCGTCTACTGTAGAGTAGATGGGCTCACGGTCCATCTACTGTAGAGTAGATGGGCTCACAGTCCATCTACTGTAGCGTAGATGGGCTCACGGTCCATCTACTGTAGCGTAGATGGGCTCACTGGCCATCTACTGTAGCGTAGATGGGCTCACTGGCCATCTACTGTAGAGTAGATGGGCTCACAGGCCATACTGTTTTGTAGATGGGCTCACAGGCCGTCTACTGTAGAGTAGATGGGCTCACGGTCCATCTACTGTAGAGTAGATGGGCTCACAGTCCATCTACTGTAGCGTAGATGGGCTCACAGGCCGTCTACTGTAGAGTAGATGGGCTCACGGTCCATCTACTGTAGAGTAGATGGGCTCACAGTCCATCTACTGTAGCGTAGATGGGCTCACTGGCCATCTACTGCAGAGTAGATGGGCTCACTGGCCATCTACTGCAGAGTAGATGGGCTCACTGGCCATCTACTGCAGAGTAGATGGGCTCACTGGCCATCTACTGCAGAGTAGATGGGCTCACTGGCCATCTACTGCAGAGTAGATGGGCTCACTGGCCATCTACTGCAGAGTAGATGGGCTCACAGTCCATCTACTGCAGAGTAGATGGGCTCACAGGCCATCTACTGCAGAGTAGATGGGCTCACAGGCCATCTACTGTAGAGTAGATGGGCTCACAGGCCATCTACTGTAGAGTAGATGGGCTCACAGGCCATCTTCTGTAGAGTAGATGGGCTCACAGGCCATCTACTGTAGAGTAGATGGGCTCACAGGCCATCTACTGTAGAGTAGATGGGCTCACAGGCCATCTACTGTAGAGTAGATGGGCTCACAGTCCATCTACTGTAGAGTAGATGGGCTCACAGTCCATCTACTGTATATTAGATGGGCTCACATGCCATATACTGTAGAGTAGACGGGCTCACAGGCTATCTACTGTAGAGCAGATGGGCTCATAGGCCGTCTACTGTAGAGTAGATGAACTCACAGGCCATCTACTGTAGAGTAAATGGGCTCGCAGGCCATCAACTGTAGAGTAGATGGGCTTATAGGCCATCTACTGTAGAGTAGATGTACTCACAGGCCATTTCTACAGTAAATGGGCTCACAGGCCATCAACTGTACAGTAGATGGGCTAACAGGCAATCTACTCTAGAGTAGATGGGCTCACAGGCCATCTAATGTAGAGTAGATGGACTCACAGGCCATCTACTGTAGAGTTTATGGGCTCACAGGCCATCTACTGTAGATTTGATGGGCTCACAGGCCATCTACTGTAGAGTAGATGGGCTCACAGGCCATCTACTGTAGAGTAGATGGGCTCACAGGATATCTACTGTAGAGTAGGCGGGCTCACAGGCTATCTACTGTAGAGCAGATGGGCTCATAGGCCGTCTACTGTAGAGTAGATGGGCTCACAGGTCATCTACTGTAGAGTAGATGGGCTCACAGGCCATCTACTTTAGAGTATATGGGATCACAGGCTATCTACTGTAGAGTTGATGGGCTTATAGGTGGAGTAGATGGGCTCACAGGCCATCTACTGTGGTGTAGATGGGCCCACAGGTCATCTACTGTGGAGTAGATGAGCCCACAGGCCATCTACTGTGGAGTAGATGGGCCCACAGGCCATCTACTGTGGAGTAGATGGGCCCACATGCCATCTACTGTTGAGTAGATGAACCCACAGGCCATCTACTGTTGAGTAGATGGGCTTATAGGCCATCTACTGTAGAGTGAATGAGTTTATAGGCCATATACTGTAGAGTAGATGGGCTTATAGGCCATCTACTGTAGAGTGGATGGGCTTATAGGTCATATACTGTAGAGTAGATGAGCTTATAGGCCATATACTGTAGAGTAGATGAGCTTATAGGCCATCTACTATAGAGTATATGGGCTTATAGACCATCTACTGTAAAGTAGATGGGTTTATAGGCCATCTACTGTAGAGTAGATGGGCTTATATGCTATCTATAATTGCGTTAGCTTGATGAAGATTCACATTTCCCGAATAGGAACGATGATTAAAAGTACCATAGAATAGACAACCGCTTAATTATATAAGTATCTCCGTTTTCAGGCTTTCAGCTTTCCTATGTCTAGCTTCCGTACTATATAAAATTATACTTTATTCCCTTTGCTAATTCAATTGCGAACATGGTGCTGCAACTGCATTTTTTTGTAGATCCTATAAAAGGTTTAAGTTAGCCTATGCAGTTTAATTTCCGCTGATAAGATAAATTGTCTTGTATAAGTCATCACGATATTTCTCGCATTACCATATCAACCTTATTCCAACATAAACATTTTGTTTTTATATTTTTTTAATATTTGTCCTCATATTCCTTCCGTTGGCTTTCCAAATGTTACAAATCGTAGTGGCATCACTTAGCATCTTCCCACTCGCACTCAGTAAATTCCATAATGTCCAAGTGCTCATTTTCACTTCAGTTGATGGCAGTTGTCGGTTGGTTTTCCCCCAACTATACACGTATATACACGTACTCGCTTATTAAATAGCTGAACAGAGTAACCAAAAAAAGGAAAATATAAAACAAATACTGCACGGAGAATTTTTTTAATTCTTATTTATGAGTCTCCAACTGCAGCTGGTTTTTTTACAGCATATTCTTGGTGGTCATTACAACCATTACAAAGTCACTTTGTTCCATTTTATACTCGCCTCCACCTCCGCCAACTTCTGTTCAAATTATAAGCCACCTCATGGAATATCTTTTGTACTGGTCAACACTTGGTGGCTGGCTATCTATAAGCTGAAGTACAGATTAAGTAATAAAAAAAATTACAACAATTTTTAGCATACATTTTCTGTGAAAAATACCGCACTTTCTCTTTCAAATAAAATGAAAAAAACACAAAAGAACGTCTGTTCTGTTCTTTTGTGACCCTAACGCTGCTACTAGCTTTTGTCGTTCACGTACTGCTTCTGGGCACAAATGTCATTCAAAATCACGCTTTTTCACACAATTTTTTTTTTTGCTCTGGCTCTATAAAATTGGCTTAACAGCAGAGACACACACACACGAGCGCACATACATTGGTCCAATCGCTTTGTCCCTCTGTTTTAATATGTATCCATGAAGTATATGTATGTGTAAGCCAATGGCTATACAATATTTCATGACAATGCAAATTAAGTCAAGTTTATTACCGGTTTTATAACCTCCTGCTTTCTATATAAATTTATTGTTTTACACAAAGTTGGAATATGCGAATGCTCGTTTGATTTCACGAAATGAAGATACCACACCGAACGAACGCAACACATTGAGATTCACATGGAATCCGTTGCGTGAACATTTTATGTTGGCGTTTTAACTGCCGGATATGAATGTGTCATTTTGATTTGATTGCGAACTTTGTCAGTGGCAGCAAAAAATGCATAAATAAGTACTGCAATGGCAGAATAATAGGTATGGATTAACAGATACTACTTTATAAAAGCGAAAGTGATCGCAGGACATATGTCCATACATACTATAATGTATATAAATTAAAAATATGACTAGATTTTAGTACAAATGTCCTGTAAAATGCTAAAGACATATTTTCATATGTATGTATGTATATTTTCGAAACTGCAAAACTCGAGGGGTATTGTCTAAGTGTCATGCCATGGAGGTATCGAATTCACCACACCGAAAAAATTTAAATAATTGTACCCTACTCCACAATGTCGGAAGGGTATTTGTTATAAGTTTGTTTTTCATGTAACACCGCCAAATATTCGTTGTAGATCCCCCGTGTGGTATACCAAAATTCATATCTCTACGAAATAGACAGATTTTGAGATGTGTGTCCGTCCGTCAGTCCATTAAAGAATGTAATCACGTTACAGGCCGCAATTAAGGACAAATCTTTACGATATTTTATATGAAGGTCGGATTCAGACCAGAATAGGGGTCTATTCTGGTTTTTGGCGATGATCGTGAAATATTTAGGGAAAATTTAAATTGACCAAAAACAAATTTTTTATCCAATTTTGTAGCAGCTATGTGGGTCGCAATGCCAGTCTGATCGACGTGAAATTTTAAGGTTTGAGTTTACGACAAAGAAGAAGCTTGCAATTTAACCTGATGATCAAATAATATTTAGCGGGTTAAATTGACCAGAACTTTGTGTGAAAATTGGTAACATTTTTAGTATAATGACTATAACTTTACTTCTGGAATATATGTTCAACATACGTAAGTTATTTTCAGAAGAGGAAACTTGACCTTTCCATTTCCATTGAAACCAATTATGTTGATATAAATTGTCAGGTAACAGAGTTACAGGCTAAAATATAAATGATCCCACAGCTTTTGTACAAGTTCCGATACAGGCGTATGGACTTGTAGGGGTTCTAAATCTACAGAGTAGTTTTAGAGCCGAAATTAATTGTTGTCCCAAGACGAACAACAACAGCACTTCAATGAATATAGACAACACAACAAGTATTCAGGCTATTAGGAAACTGGTGGTGTAGGTTAAATGAAACACTTAGTTTAATAGACGCAGGCGGTCTGAACTTTGGTTTTATTTTATAATTAATACTTTTGCGGCAAAGTTGCTGCTTCTGTTTCAAAGGTTAACAGATGATTGATCAGAATGAGTTGTCCTTTTGACATATGATTTGGCGCCGATAAATAGATAGTCGAGGTTTTGGCAGGTATCGATATCGCCTTCCGATTGGCTCCAAACCTCGACATGCTCCCCCTCTTGCACGGGTGCAACATTTAGAAAGGAATGGTAGTAGTATTATTAGTCAACATCCTCGTTTTTGTAATGGGTATTAGATAACAAAAAATGAGTTGCAGGGTGGTTGTTGTCATTTGTACAAAAGTTTTCCGGTCGTTACGACTGTTGACGACTATGTTGGTGTTTTAGCGTGTTCGGGTATACAGGTAGTAGCCATTTTATTCCTCTTGAATATTTTTTATCAAACTATGTGGTGATCCTCGATGGGAAGGATTCGTGAATGATAGTTTCGCACCCACAGTTTTTTTGCACTTTTCGGGCTAAAGTGTAACCTTTACCCTCTTGAATACCGATCTTTCATTTCAATTTCCAAAGCATTTATTGCGCTTTTCTGGCTAAAGCGAAACCAAATTCTTAAAAGTATTTTTTTTTTGTGTGTAGTAACCACCTCTAGAAGTTACTTGGTTAATTGGATAATTTACCAATTGAAAAGTTGTTTTTATTTTAAAATGAAAATGTTAACGAGACACCTCTAGTGGCTAGTGAATGTTTCATATACATTTTCTTTGAAATTACCACCTCAAGTGGATAATTCATTTTATATTTAACATTTTACATAATATCTTTTTTTGTCATCTGTGTATTTAATCTGGATTTTTACTTATTTTTCTTTTGCTCCTTAGCCACTCTTTGTGACTTGTTTTGTTTTATTTAATTACCACCTCCAGTGGATATTATGTGTTTGTTACTTTGCATACATCTCTAGTACTTGCATCTTAATTGTATATTATCTATATTTCATCTTCTGCATCCACCTCTAGTGGTTAATATTTCTCATTTTTTATAGTAAACTTTTATTTATTTATTTTTACCAACTTTTTCTTTATTCTTCATCATTTATACACATACTGATACAATCGTTAATGAACATACAATATTTCGCCTTCAATACACTACATCATTTTCAACATAACTTTTTTTATGTTGTTATGACATTCCAAGTACAAGTATCAATACAGTCTAATGAAATTGTACTTTTAATATAAATCAATTCATTAACATAATTCCACATCTCGAATTAGTAGAACATTTCTTCTGTTCAAGTCGAACAATACTCTTTTATTGTTTTATGTCTCTTTTTGTTTTATTTGCCATACTTTCCATATTTCTGTTTTTATTTATGGGTCCATAGATATACCATCCAAAGATGGAATTTGGAGCTATCATGCTCCCAACTACATTTCTTTTAGTTCCATTTAATATAATGGATGGTATCAAATCACTGCCGATTAATATGTCCACTTGATCTGACTTTAGGAATCCTGGATCGGCAAGTTTCAAGTTATGAACTTCTCTCAAATTTGAAATATTATATGATTTATTTGGAACTGAACTAGTCAAGTTTGGAATGACTACGACATTTGCTTTTATATCGGAGTTACTTTTTTCTCCACACAATGTAATGCTACACATTTCATTACTATGAGCTACCACAGACCCACTAAGTCCACTTATATTAACATTTGATTGTATAGTTTTAATACCAAGTTTGTCTTTGAGTTTTCTTGTTACAAAAGATCGTTTAGATCCGGTATCTAACAAAGCCCTTACAGTTAAGCTTTTCCCAGCAGTTTTAATTTTAACCAACGCTGTTGGCAACATAATGTCATCATCACTCATTGATAAATGCGTTTCTGTATTATGAATTTGGACTGCATCATTGGAAGTACATGGCATGTCATCTGTCGTGACATGTGATATAGTTTGTCTATTTGCCTCCGAACGAGGACTTTGAGAAGCACGTGTTGGTGAATTCGTACTCGTTGGAAATTGTGGCACATTCCCAATATGCAACTTCGTATGGTGCTTCTTCTTGCAATATAAGCATCTATGCATACTAAAACATTCTTGTGTTACATGTCCACTTTTAAGACAATTATTACACAAACAATTCTCACTTGAAAATTCAACTCTTTCATTCACTGACATATTATTAAATCTCACACAGTTCTTTAGTATGTGGTTTTTACCACACATGACACATCCATTAGATAGTGTCGTATGCGCATTTTGATGCGCTGTAAATTCGTATTCATTGGTCGGAGGTCCTTGTCTTCTAAGACTATCGATTCGCTCAAGAACTCGATGCCTGTTTCTTAGGAAATCTTCCATTTGAGACCATTTTGGTAGCTCTGAATGTGATTCGAGCGATTGTTCCCAAAGGGTCAAAGTCTCAATCGGAAGTTTGGTTGAACACAAATAAATTAATATCGGATCCCACTGATCCACTTTTACATTGTGTGCTTTCAAAATAGCTAGACAGTCGCTAACTGTGGATTGAATTCTCTTTATATCTTCACTAGATTCAACCTTTGCTGGCGAAAGATTAATTAAAATTTTCAATTGGTTATCTACCAGAACTCTCAAATTCTCGTATCGCACAGACAATGCTTCCCACGCTAAGGAAAAATTCTGATCTGATAATGGATAACGATCAACAATTCTCCCAGCTTCACCCTTTGTTTTGTTACGCAAATGGCAAAGTTTTTGCGCTGGCGTAAGTCTGGGATGATTACCATATATGGCCGTAAACATATCTCTAAAAGTTGGCCATTCTTCATAACTTCCGTAGAAGTCTTGAGTGTCACAAGGTGGCACTTTAATACAAATTTCCGACATATCAAAAGCAGCTGAGCTGTGAAATAGTGACGGATTTGTAACTTCGCCTCTAGCGGTATTATTTTGATTTTTGTCTTTTCTATTTTTCAATATTTCTAATAAATTGGCCTTTGTCGTTTGATAAATGTCTCTGAAGGACTCAAACATTTGTTTGGCTTTCAATTTATATTTTTTCTCTTCTTCATCTTCTGTTGCAGTAAAAAAGACACATTCAAATGCACTGCGTACATTGTGGAAATCTTCATCAATCGATTCTATTTTAGTTTCTACTAAAGAATCCGAAAGATCTTTCTCTGGAGTATTTCCTAGTTTTCTGCACGTTTGCATAAGGCTGTCGGTTTCGTATTCAAATTTAGCACAAGTTATTGAATCCATATTGATATTATAAATTTATGAGTTTTTTATGTTATTATTTTTATGTAAATTATTTATCGTTATTATTTATCTTTTTAACATTTATTTCTTATTATTTTATAATATTTTATTATTTATATTATACTATCAAACTATAACTATCGCTTTATTTATTTTAAAATAAAGTGTAATTATTTCGTAAATTGGTTTGTGTTTGCAGTATAATTTCCGTATTCTCAATAAAAATTTAAATTATAAATTTTTATGAAAAAATTATATTATATTTTTAATTATTTGTACATTTTATGTTATCTATTTATTTATTTATTATATTTTATTAAATTATTATTTTTTTTATTGAAATTATTATCGTTTTAATTATTGTTTTGAATTCAATAAATTATGCTACGTTTTATACGTTACGGTCGGCAACCTTACGTTACACTACCGCCACAAGGTTTGTGTCCACACTAAATTATCGGTGGTCGATATGGCAACAATTGACTACTGACAGATCGATCAAGCACAACAATAAACATATGGCAATATTCGTTTATATGTTGTAAATGTCAAATGAAAACAAAATAAAAACAAATGTAACAAAATGATGATGAGAGCAAAGTGATGAGTGAAAATTATTGTTTTTATTAAAACGATGTTATTGTATGTGTTAAATCCTCATAAAATACAAACAAATCTGCTATTCTTTCTTTTTATTTCAATCTCCACTCGGTATTTCTTGGTAGTGTATTGTGTACAACAATAATGCAAAGGGCCGCCACATTCAAACAATGAATATGGGCAGAAAATTTTAGATTTTTTTATACAATTTGTATGCAAAAATTATGCTTTTTTTGGCAAATCAGCCGGATCGTTTTTAAAGGCTTCGAAGGACCATGTACAAGTTCCGATACAGGCGTATGGACTTGTAGGGGTTCTAAATCTACAGAGTAGTTTTAGAGCCGAAATTAATTGTTGTCCAAAGACGAACAACAACAGCACTTCAAGGAATATAGACAACACAACAAGTATTCAGGCGATACTTACGTGTTGCTATTAGGAAACTGGTGGTGTAGGTTAAATGAAACACTTAGTTTAATAGACGCAGGCGGTCTGAACTTTGGTTTTATTTTATAATTAATTCTTTTGCGGCAAACATCAGAATGAGTTGTCCTTTTGACATATGATTTGGCGCCGATAAATAGATAGTCGAGGTTTTGGCAGGTATCGATATCGCCTTCCGATTGGCTCCAAACCTCGACAGCTTTAATTGTGGGAAGTGCAAACATAATCAAGCTGGAGGTCGCAGAGTTCAATACTGACAACCTTTAAAACGAGATAAGAGGTTTGCCCAGGGTGACGTAGGCTATGGAAGATACCAAGGAATGGTCCTGACCGACTTCAACATGTCAAAGCCCAGGATTTATCTTGGACACTGACCTCCCCGTGGTGTCACCTGGGGAGCTGCCTTTAACACCCGTTAAAGGTAGTGAGCTAACATGTGCCGCGCGTTCACCCATAAGAACGTTAAAAACTTGGATTTGGGCGTCGGGTTAGTAACCCTCTCCTAGAAAAAGCAGCCTACTACGAAAAAAACGAAACAAAAGAAAAACAAACCACTCTAAATTTGATGAACCCCGCAAACGTTTTAAGGACCATGATCTGCGAATCTGCACCTGGAATGTTCGCACTCTTTATAGAGAAGTTGCAGTTTACGCATTGGCAGATGTACTTGAAAAGTACAAGGCCGACATTACTGCCATACAGGAAATACGATGGATTGGGAAAGGCGTCACAACAACACCTAAAGGTGACGCACTGTATTATAGCTGCCATGACGTAAAGCATGAATTTGGTTGTGGATTCGTAGTTAGTCGGAGACTAAAACATCTTGTATCCAGCTTCACTCCAGTGAATGAAAGACTTGCTACAATTCGATTAAAAGCAAAATTCTTCAACATCAGCTTTATATGCGCTCATTCTCTCACTGAAGACAATGACCAACAGACCAAAGATATATTTTACGAGCGCTTAGAAGAAACTTATGACCGTTGCCCTGCCAATGACATTAAAATTATTGTAGGCAATTTTAATGCCAAAATTTTAAAGGAGAATATCTTTGGTCCAACAGTCGGGAAATTCAGTCTCCACAGTGAAACATCTGACAATGGTATGAGGCTGATAGACTTTGCAGCAGCAAAAACATGGTAGTTAGAAGTGCCAGATTTAAGCATCTTGATATTCATAGGGGCACCTGGCTGTCTCCAGATCAAAGAAAAAGTAATCAAATTGATCATGTTGTGATACATGGAAAGCATTCATCGAGCGTGTTGGATGTACGATCGTTCCGAGGAGCAAACATAGATTTGGACCACTACCTTGTTGCAGCAAAGGTACGTACCCGTCTAAACGTTGCAAATAAAGCACGAACAGATACAACGCGGAAGTTGTGCATAGGTAAGCTTCAAACACAACAGATAGCCACAGCGTATTCCACTCAACTGGCCCAATTGCTTAATCAAAGCACTCTTCGTCCCGATAACATATCAGGACAATTGAAAACATTGCCCACTCCATGCAAACAGCCGCAAAATCTGTACTTGGATACCAGAGACCTCCACCAAGGAATCCATGGTATAACCAGGAGTGTCGTGCTGCTACAGAAGAGAAAAATGCGGCATTTAGGGCTATACTACAATCAGTAGCAACGCGTAGAGCACGAGAGAGGTATCGGGAGAAAAGGAGAGAGAAGAAACGTCTTTTCCGCACGAAAAAGAGAGAAATGGAAAAGCGGGAGTGTGAACAAATCGAGATGTACAGGAGACAGAATGAAGTCCGAAAATTCTACCAAAGAGTGAAACATCAAACTGATGGCTTTGGAACTGGCACATCCTCCTGTAGAGACCAGCAAGGTAATCTGGTAACTGATACAGATAGTGTGCTAAGGATATGGAAAGAGCATTTTTCCAAACTGTTGGTATCCAGCGAAGACGACGAAAATACCACAGATCCAATCCCAGAAGATGGTATTGAATGTATACCGCCCAGCCAAGATGAGGTAAAGACAGCAATAAGTCGGCTGAAGAATAAGGCAGCAGGAGCCGATGGCTTACCAGCCGAGCTGTTCGAAACCGGAGGCGACACGCTGATAAGGTGTATTCATCAGTTAGTTAGCACCATCTGGCAGGAAAAACGAGTACACGACGATTTGAACCTGAGCATCCTGTGCCCTGTCCACAAGAAAGGAGATAAGACTGTATGCTCTAGCTATAGGGTCACAAGTCTTCTCCCTATTGTCTACAAGATAGTGTCAGGGATATTGTGCGAACGACTAAAGCCTATGGTCAATGAAATAATTGGGCCATACCAATGCGGCTTTAGACCTGGTAAATCCACCATTAACCAGATATTTACCATGCGGCAGATCCTGGAGAAGACCGAAGAGATGCAGATCGACACTTACACCTGTTTGTTGATTAGAAAGCAGCCTTCGACAGCCCCCTACGTTCAAAGGTATTCGAAGCCATGTCTGAATTTGGTATCCCTGCAAAGCTCATTCGGCTTTGAAGAATGACATTAACTGATACTCGATCCTCAGTTCAAATAGGAAACAACCTCTCCGAAGTTTTTGGTACCAAATGAGGTTTCAGATGGCCTCTCGTGTGATCTTTACAACATTCTGCTGGAAAAGGTTATACGAGAGGCAAACGTCTACCTCGGCACCTCCGTAAACACAACAAACGACATCAGTTGTGAAATAAAAAGAAAAATTGTATTGGCCAACTGATGCTACTTTGGTTTAAGTAAGCAGTTTAAAAACAAAGCCACATCTCGTCAAACAAAAATAACGCTCTACAAAACACTGATACTACCCGTGCTAATGTATGGCTCCGAAGCCTGGGTACTTGCGCAAGCAGACATGGCAGTGTTTGTTGTGTTTGAGAGAAAAATTCTTCGAAAGATCTACGGACCAATCTGCGTTGACGGTGAATATCGACGTCGCATTAACCACGAGCCTTATCTGGTTTACAACGACATCAGTATTGTTAAACGTATCGGGATTCAGCGATTGCGTTGGCTAGGCCATATCATAAGAATGAGCGATGATGAACCCGCTAAAAAGGCGTATAAGTACGGACCGCTTGGCGGTGCACGCAGAATTGGCAGGCCAAGGAATAGATGGCGCAAACAAGTGGATGATGAGATGAAAAGGCGCGGTATTCCAGAGTGCGAAGCAACAAATAGAGAGAAATGGAGATCTTTTCTTAGTTCGGCCTATGGAACAAATGTTCTGTAATCGGCCAGCTAAGTAAGTAAGTAATATTATTTCCAGGCATAGAACGGGGTCCACAGAAAATTCGGATAAAAGGTAAGTTAAAGAGCTCCTCTCGGATCGATTTGAATTTTTTCAGAAGTTTGCCCTTGCTGTCCCATTTACGACGGTACAAATTTTGTCGGGGGCAAGCCCATACTTCCTGATATAATGTTTTAAAAGCTCCAAGAAACCTTGAGGGCCACAACTAAAATGAAAAATTGTCAAGATTAATCCCGCAGGTAGTTTCTGATTGGTCGAAACTTTGCACATCTTATTATTTCATCTAGTCATGTATCAGGTTGGAATATGGACTTTATCGGTCCATCCCTTGGGATACCCCCAACACAAAATTTAGGAAAAGTGAAGTTTAACAGCTTATCTAGAATCGTTTTGAAATTCTTTCCAAAAACTGTTTTTGGAAGGGCAAGTCCACTCTTCCTGAAGTAAAGACCGAAGATCTCAAAAAAAAAAAAATCCTGCCGGTACCAACTACATTGGGTAGTACGTAAGATAACCTTCGAAGGGAAAATCTCCCACACTCTCTCTTTTAAATGATTGGCAACATGTTTTGTGTGCGACCCTAGGTAAAACGATTAAAATTTTTTCTGGGCTGGAAACGTCAGAAGTTTTGTGTTTGCGTCTTTTCTTTAGGTCCGAGGCTGATGGTATATCTCTGTCGGTACAACTGACTGATAGTTTCTTACTTGTTTCAAACTTAAGAATGAAACATACGATTTTCCATAAAATTGGAATTTCTAATCAATAATTTCATTGTTTGAGCCAAATCACTTTCCTTCGAGCGGTTTCCTTAGCTTTAAATAATGGAAATGGTCACTGTGGATGAAGTCCGGGTAACATGGTGCATTGTCCATTTTTTGGTTTTTAATCGATATAGCTAAAACATGTCATTCATTTTTGAACCCGCAAATCTCTGGAATTATTGTTTTTCATATAAGTTACTATGGGAAGATAAAAAATAAAGGAAATATTGATCGACTCTCGTATTTTAAAATTTCCCGGGAATGGCGATTTTATGATTCCCGTTTCCCGGGAATGATAAAAACCGGGAAAACCCAAAACCCTAGCTGAAACCGATATAATCATAAGTGCCTTATAGATATAGCTTTTAAAAGAAAGGATTGGGGAAGGTACCTTACCTCCTCAAACACTGAGGTTTTGCTGCAAATTTTATGGAAATCGGTTTATTAGTATTGGAGATATAACATTAAAAAAAAACAGGCGTGGTCGGGTTTTTAGACCAAAGAGAAGTACAAGTACATTTAAGGTTCAAAGTGCCCACGAAACTTTTTCACTAAAACTCGCCAACATATTGCCATGTTTTGGTATAGCTCGCATATAACGGTATCCCCCGATTTCAGGTATTTTGGGGTTTTCAGCTAAAAATGTTAACCGAACTAACAGTAATTTTACAATTAAGGTTTCCTGTGGTCACGAAATTTTTTCACCAAAAATCGTCAACATGGTTCCATATTTCGGTATAGCTGCCTTAAAACGGTACCACGGAAAATATTCACAAATTTTCGGCGGATAAATGTTGCGATCCTTCAAACATCAAATGTCAGAGTACAGGTGGTTCGGTTAAAAATTGTAGCTATTCCAAAATATAGAGCTATTTTGACAATTTTTGGTGGTGCAGGGATCATCAAATCTAAAATAACGGCTAGTCCCGTAAAAATATTTCGATAAAATCCTCAAAATGTCAATAAGTGGGGAGGTACCGTTATATAGGAGCAATTAGAAAACAAGGACATATATTGGACCTTGTAGCTAAAATGTTCAAAATACAGAAAATCGGTTGGTACGTTATATGGGGGCCATACCATACCCAGAACCTATATTGAAAATTTTTGGTGGAGAAGTATTGTGACCCTTTAGAACATCAAATCTCAAATTAGAACTGGCTGAGCTAATACAATACCGCAATACCGAAAATACGGATGTACCGTGATATGGCGGTTAAATTCTTCGAAAGATTCACTGGCCAATTTGCGTTCGTGGTGAATATCGATGTAGTATGAACCGCGAACTGTATCTGCTATACGACGACATCCATATAGTTAAAGTTGTCGAGATACAACGATTGCATTGGTAAAGCCATGTCATAAGAGTGAGTGGTGATGAAAAGGCATATAAATACGAGAGGCATATCGGGAAATGCAGTGCTGGGAGCTCAATAATTATAATAAATACGACCTCTACAGCAATTGGTAATTGTTTTGTCCGGGTGACGTAGGGGATGGAAGATACCAAGGAACGGTCCTGACCGGCTTTAACATGGCAAAGCCCAGGATTTATCTTGGTCCCTCTTTCATCTCAAGTGGACACTGACCTCCCCTTGGTGTCACCTGGGGAACTGCCTTTAACACCCGTTAACGGTAGAGAGGTAACATGTGCCGCGCGTTCACCCATAAGAACGTTAAAAACTTGGGTTTGGGCGTCGGCTTAGTAACCCTCCCTAGAAAAAACAGCCTACTATAAAAACAAAAGAAAAGAAAAACAAACTCCTCTAAAGTTGACGAACCCCGCAAACGTTTAAGGACCATGATCTTCGGATCTGCAACTGGAATGTTCGCACTCTTTATAGAGAAGGTGCAGTTTACGCAAGATGTACTTGAAAAGTACAAGGCCGACATTACTGCCATACAGGAAGTACGATGGAACGGGAAAGGCGTCACAACAACACCTATAGGTGACGCACTGTATTATAGCTGCTATGACACGAGGCATGCGTTTGGTTGCGGATTTGTAGTTTTTAGGAGGTTAAAACACCGGGTCTCCAGCATCACCCCTGTGAATGAAGGAATCGCTGCAATTCGAATAAAAGCTAAATTCTTCAACATCAGCCTTATTTGCGCTCATGCTCCCATTGAAAGGACGAACAGACCAAAGATATATTTTACGAGCGCTTAGAAGAAACATATGACGGTTGCCCTGCCCATGACATTAAAATTATATTAGGCGATTTTAATGCCAAAATTGGAAAGGAGAATATCTTTGGCCCAATAGTCGGGAAATTCAGTCTCCACAGTGAAACATCTGACAATGGTATGATGCTGATAGACTTGAAGCATGGTAGTTAGCAGTACCAGATTTAAGCACCTAGATGCTCAGATCAAAGAACAAGAAATCAAATTGATCACGTTGTGATAGATGGAAGACATGCATCAAGCGTGTTGGATGTACGATGCCACTACCTTGCTGCAGCAAAAGTACGTACCAGATTAAACGTAGCAAACGAAGTGCGAACAGACAAAATACGGAAGTTGGACATTGGTAAGCTGCAATCACAACAGATAGCCACAGCATATTCCACTCAACTAGCCCAATTGCTTAATCAAAACACTCGTCGTCCCGATAACATATCAGGACAATGGCAAAACATTGCTCACTCGATGCAAACAGCCGCAAAATCAGTACTTGGATACCAGATATCTCCACCAAGAAATCCATGGTATGACGAGGAGTGTCGTGCTGCTACCGAAGAGAAAAATGCGGCATTTAGGGCTACTTAACAATCAGTAGCAACGCGTAGCGCACGAGAGAGGTATCGGGAGAAAAGGAGAGAGGAGAAACGTCTTTTCCGCAGGAAAAAGAGAGAGAGAGAGATGGAAAAGCGGCAGTGTGAACAAATCGAGATGTACAGGAGACAGAATGAAAGTCCGAAAATTCTACCAAAGAGTGAAACATCAAACTGATGGCTTTGGAACTGGAACATCCTCCTGTAGAGACCAGCAAGGTAATCTGGTAACTGATACAGATAGTGTAAATAAAGATGGGATGCACGGTGCATCCAACAGACTGCCGCAGCTAGTCTGTATGTTGATATTTAAAAGAAGCAGACGATCTGCTTTGGTTGAGTGGTTTTTTCACACTAACTCTTTATTTTCAATATTTTCACTTAGCAGCTAATCTACAAATTATTTCTTAACCTAGGCTATCACTAATTCTTATCTCTAAACCCTTCATTGACCAAACCATACAATCCGTTGATCAATGAAGAATTTTCCAGCATCATGTGTGTCATAAAAAGAGTCATAACATCTTAAGTGCGACCGCTCGTAATGCACACACAACACTAGTTATAGCAGCTCCCGCTGCATGTGGTATCTTAAACGCTATCTTCTAAGTGCCCTGAACATAATTTACCATTTATAACTAATGCTCATAAGAATATTTATTGATTTACTTAGGCTGCTGGAAATTCTAGTGAAAGATTTATTTTTAATTATCAAATTTTCCAGTGCCTCGAAATGAGCCGAAAGTATGTACAAAAGTTATTTGTACATTCTCGCGGCCGGCTAAAAAAATAGTTTGGAGTTTAATTATTAGTATTGAGATATGTATAAATACATGAAATTAAGAAATTAAAGATTCGTTGTGGACTGTATCTAAGAAATTTATGTTTAAGAATTAAACATTCTGGGGCCGGCCTTAAATATGTAGGATTTTTTTAAATATCAGAACAGAATTACACTAAGCTTAAAATTAAAATAAGTTCGGGAATATAGTATAATTGTGACCAAAAATCTACCTCTGCATTTACGTGATGGCACCCGTCAATCGCTGCAACCATCTCTCCAAAAGAGTCTCTGGTGCGTTTCCCTCCACCTTTATCGGTCAACCTCATTCTGCAGGCTACTGAATTTTTCGGAAATAGTTTCTTCCAAAGTTTAAGGCAGTCATCCTTCTCTGACTCGCTATTCATCTCGCGCAGTCGTTTCCATTTCTCAGCAGTATATACTCTGCCCTCTTTATGTATCGTCTGTATTTGTTGTCCGAGGAAATGCTGGTTTCTTAGATATATTTCTAGGCTTCGTAATGGAAGCGATTTCAGCTGCTGATGATGGCGACTCACATTTTTCTTCGCTGTTGCTTAAATTCATTGGTGCATTGTCATCGGAAGAAGCATCGATTTCATCCATAATTTCCATATTAGTGTCATTGTCCGTATTACATGATATTGGTGCCTTGGTTTGTAGTTCTCCATTAGTGAAATTGGGGAATTATCTTTTTGTTTCTGCTCACTTGTTTCTGCTGCCGCTGTTTCATGTCCTGACTCGTAGCGCAGTTCACTCTTCTGCCTCCATTTCTCCACCGAATATGATTTGGTCACTCCGAATCTCGGTGTCACTTCGCTTTCCGCAGTAGATTCGTTGGTGTCTTTTGATTCAGCTCCCTCTGGATTCTTTTTTAGAGTAGTAGTAAAGGATGATGCTTCAGCTGCAGGTGACCAGGAGTATCGTTGTTCACTATTACTTGAATTGGTTAAGGCATTCTTTAAATTGTCATCGGAAGAAGAAGCTGTTTTAAACCAGAATATTTTGCTGAATAGTCAATTCTTTGACCATGGTCGCACTCATTCTTCACCTCGAAATCTTTTGACTTCTTCTCGAAATCGTCATCGGAACAAGCATCCAATTTAGCAGCTGGTGGTGACCACTTTGATGACCAGCAGTACTTCGCTGAATAATCAATGTGTTGATGTTGGTCGCATACCTTCTTAAAATTGTTATCGGAAGAAGCATCGACGACAGCAATAATTTCCTTATTGGTGTCATTGTAGTTGTTCGAATTACATGGTATTGTTTCATCCTCGAAATTACTCTCATTGCTGGCATCAACTTCCTCCGCAGTTGTAGGTTGCTTCGTTTTATCATCAAAACTATCATCAAGTGTATCAGATGGCAATTGCGGAGTTTTGTTTTTCACTACATTTACGGGATCCACAGACTCGTTCGTTTCTCCGGACGTTTTCTTTTGACTCCTATCTGAATCATAACATTTTTTGGAATCTCCATTGATATCATATGATTTCGTGGGCATTCCCTTCGATTTACCCGAAAAATCAAACGTACGATCTTCGTAGTCATTATTCGCTCTAACATTTTCTTTTAAGGCACCTAGCCTTATCATAATTTTCCTTTCCTCTTCGAAGAAAACCTGTTTTGCCCACTTCCACATCAGTTCGACAAAGCCATCCTCTCCACCTTCCATTATAAATTCGTTATATATATCTTGGAGTCGTTCCATCTGGTAACCCAGCCGTTTGTATTTTACTCGTAAAAAGAAGACTCCTTCGATTTCTTCGGCTTCCTTCATCAGCTCGTCGAAACGTGTCAGATTGACCTTAAAGAATTTCCGCAGCCACCCCAACCGCTTCTCAACATGTGATTTTCCTTCTTCAGTCATTGTTCCTCTTTTCCGTTTTCTGTGTACTTCTGAATCTTCGTTTGTCTTCTCCTCTCTCGTCGTTCGATTTTCTTCTCGTTGCAGTCTATTTCTTCGCCATTCCGACTTTAATACTTCTTCTCTCGTCTTGCTGGTTATTCTCCTCTGCTCGTTTTTCTTCTTCGTTTTACTTCTTCGTTATTCGTATCTTTTCGCTTCTTCGTTTTCTTCACGTTATCCGTTCTTCTTCATCGTTTCGCTTATTCTTTGTATCTGTTCGACTTCTTCGTTTATCTTCTCGTCACCCGCTCTTCTTCTTCGTTTTCCTTCTCGTCATCTGTTCGTCTTCTACGTTTATCTTCTCGGCACCCGCTCTTCTTCTTCGTTTCTTCTCGTCGTCATCCGTTTGTCTTTTATACTCGTTCGTTTCCGCCGCCGGTCTCCCTTTCCATCTTCTAAGGGAAGGCTCGATGGACCAAATGTAAATAATTATGGGATGCACGGTGCATCCAACAGACTGCCGCAGCTAGTCTATATGTTGATATTTAAAAGAAGCAGACGATCTGCTTTGGTTGAGTGGTTTTTTCACACTCACTCTTTATTTTCAATATTTTCACTTAGCAGCTAATCTACAAATTATTTCTTAACCTAGGCTATCACTAATTCTTATCTCTAAACCCTTCATTGACCAAACCAAACAATCCGTTGATCAATGAAGAATTTTCCAGCATCATGTGTGTCATAAAAAGAGTCATAAAATCTTAAGTGCGACCGCTCGTAATGCACACACAACACTTGTGATAGCAGCTCCCGCTGCATGTGGTATCTTAAACGCTATCTTCTAAGTGCCCTGAACATAATTTACCATTTATAACTAATGCTCATAAGAATATTTATTGATTTACTTAGGCTGCTGGAAATTCTAGTGAAAGATTTATTTTTAATTATCAAATTTTCCAGCGCCTCGAAATGAGCCGAAAGTATGTACAAAAGTTATTTGTACATTCTCGCGGCCGGCTAAAAAAATAGTTTGGAGTTTAATTATTAGTATTGAGATATGTATAAATACATGAAATTAAGAAATTAAAGATTCGTTGTGGACTGTATCTAAGAAATTTATGTTTAAGAATTAAACAGATAGTGTGCTAAGGATATGGAAAGAACATTTCTCCAAACTGTTGGTATCCAATAGTAGCGAAGTCGACGACGATACCACAGATCCAATCCCAGAAGATGGTATTGAATGTATACCACACGGCCAAGATGAGGTAAAGACAGCAATAAACCGGCTGAATAATAATAAGGCAGCAGGAGCTGATGGCCTACCAGCCGAGTTGTTTAAAACCGGAGGCGACACGCTGATATAGTCATCATCAGTTTAGTTAGCTCCATCTGACAGAAAGAACGCATACCCGACGATTGGGACCTGAGCATCCTGTGTCCCGTCCGTAAGAAAGGAGATAAGACTTTATGCTCCAACTAGAGGGGCATAAGTCTTCTCCCTATCGCCTACAAGATAGTGTCAGGTATATTGTGCGAACAACTAAATCACACGTTCAACGAAATAATTGGACTATACCAATGCGGCTTTAGACCTGGCAACTCCACCATTGACCAGATATTTACCCTGCGCCAATTCCTGGAGAAGACTCAAGAGATGCAGATCGACACCTACCACCTTTTTGTCGATTATAAAGCAGTCTTCGACAGCCCGCTACGTTCAAAGGTATTCCAAGCAATGTCTGAATTTGTTATCCCCGCAAAGCTCATTCGGCTTTGTAAAATGACTCTAACAGACACAAGATCTTCAGTTAAAATAGGAAAGAAGCTCTCAAAAGAGTTTTGTACCAAAAGAGGTTTCAGGCAAGGAGACAGCCTTTCGTGTGATCTTTTCAACATCCTACAGATACCTTTATGCGCCAGCTATTCTTTGACATGCCAATTCTGCGAGCACCGCCAAGCGGCTCATATTTATACGCCTTTTTTGCGGGTTCATCATCGCTCATTCTTATGATATGACCTAGCCAACACAATCGTTGCATCTCGATACGTTTATCTATACTGAAGTCGTTGTATAGCACATACAGCTCTTGGTTCATACGACGTCCATATTCACCGTCAACGCAGATTGGTCCATAGATCTTTCGAAGATTTTTTCTCTCGAACATACCATGCACTTCCTTGTCTGACTGCGCAAGTACCCAGGCTTCTGAACCATACATCAGCACCGGTAGTATCAGTGTTTTTTAAAGCATTGTTTTTGTTTGGATGTGGCTTTATTCCTAAACTGCTTACTCAGCCCAAAGTAGCATCTGTGGCAAACACTATTCTTCTTCGTATTTCACAACTGATGTTGTTGGTTGTGTTTACGGCGGTGCCGTCCTTTACTACCTCAAAATTATAGGAACCAACGTCAACAGTTGGCCCGATCTCTATGGACGCATTGCGCGATGACACCATTAACAGTGTCTTCTCGCCGTTTATAGCCAGACCCACTTTAGCAGATTCCCGTTTAGCGATCGACCTATGATGTCAATATCATCCGCATAAGCAAGTAACATATGGTTGTTTGTATATATTGTGCTATTTCTTTTCACATTCGCATCTCGTATAACCTTTTCCAGCAGAATGTTGAAAAGATCACACGAGAGGCCATCACCTTGTTTGAAACCTCTTTTAGTACCAAACTCTTCGGAGAGGTTCTCTCCTATCTTAACTGACGATCGAGTATCAGCTTTACAGGGATTACAAATTCAGACATGGCTTGGAATACCTTTAAACGTTGGCTGCTTTATAATCGACAAAAATGGTGAATTTGCCAGGTTTAAAGCAGCATCGGTATGGCCCAATTATTTCACTGACCATAGACTTTGCACATTATCCCTGACACTATCTTGTAGGCAATAGGGAGAAGACTTATGCCCCTATAGTTAGAGCATACAGTCTTATCTCCTTTGTTGTGGACAGGGCACAGGATGCTCAGGTTCCAATCGTCGTGTACTCGTTTTTCCTGCCAGATGGTGCTAACTAACTGATGAATACACCTTATCAGCGTGACGCCTCCGGTTTTGAACAGCTCGGCTGGTAAGCCATCGGCTCCTGCTGCCTTATTATTCTTCAGCAGTCTTATTGCTGTCTTTACCTCATCTTGGCTGGGTGGTATACATTCAATACCATCTTCTGGGATTGGATCTGTGGTATCTTCGTCGTCTTCGCTGCTATTGGATACCAACAGTTTTGAAAAATGTTCTTTCCATATCCTGAGCACACTATCTGTATCAGTCACCAAATTACCTTGCTGCTCACATCCAGGAGGATGTGTCTGTACCGAAGCCATCTGTTTGATGTTTCACTCTTTGGTAGAATTTTCGGACTTCATTCTGGCTCCTGTACATCTCGATTTTTTCACACTCCCGCTTTTCCATTTCTCTCTTTTTCTTGCGGAAAAGACATTTCTCTTCTCTCATTATCTCCCGATATCTCTCTCGTGAGCTACGCGTTGCTCTTGATTATAGAGTAGCTATATATGCCGAATTTTTCTATTCGGTAGCAGCACGATACTCCTGATCATATCATGGATTCCTTGGTGGAGGTCTCTGGTATCCAAGTATGAATTTTGCGGCTGTTTGCATGGAGTGGGCAATATTTTGCCATTGTGCTGATATGTTATCGGGACTAGGAGTGCTTTCATTAAGTAATTGGGCTAATTGAGTGGAATATGCTGTGACTATCTGTTGTGTTTGCAGCTTACCGATGCCCAAGTTCCGCGTTGTATCTGTTCGTGCTTTATTTGCAACGTTTAGACGGGTACGTACCTTTGCTGCAACAAGGTAGTGGTCCGAATCTATGTTTGCTCCTCGGAACGATCGTACATCCAACACAACATGATCAAATTGATTACTTGTTCTTTAAAAAGGCGACATCCAGGTGCCCTTATGAATATCGAGATGCTTAAATCTGGTACTGCTAACTACCATGTTTCTTGCAGCTGCAAAGTCTATCATCCTCAAACATTGTCAGATGTTTCACTGTGGAGACTGAATTTCCCGACTGTTGGGCCAAAGATATTCCCCTTTCCAATTTTGGCATTAAAATCTCCTAGTATTCTTTTAATGTCATGGGCAGGACAATGGTCATAAGTTTCTTCTAAGTGCTCGTAAAATATATCTTTGGTCTGTTCGTCCTTGTCTTCAGTGGGAGCATGAGCGTAGATAAAGCTGACGTTGAAGAATTTTGCTTTTAATTGAATTGCAGCGAGTCTTTCATTCACTGGGGTGACGCTGGAGACCAGATGTTTTAACTTCCGACCAACTTCAAATCCACAACCAAACTCATGCTTTGTGTCATGGCAGCTATAATACAGTGCGTCACCTTTAGTTGTTGTTGTGACGCCTTTCCCAATCCTTCGTATTTCCTGTATGGCAGTAATGTCGGCCTTGAACTTTTCAAGTACATCTGCCAATGCACCTTCTCTATAAAGAGTGAGAACATTCCTGGTGCAGATTCGCTTATCATGGTCCTTCAAACGTTTGCGGGGTTCGTCAACTTTAGAGGAGTTTGTTATTATTTTCTTTCGTTTTTTGATAGTAGGCTGTTTTTTCTAGGGGAGGGTTACTAACCCGACGCCCAAACCTAAGTTTTTAACGTTCTTAAAGGTGAACGCGCGGCACATGTTAGCTTAGTACCTTTAACGGGTGCTAAAGGCAGCTGCCCAGGTGACACAACGGAAAGGTCAGTGTCCACTTGAGATGAAAGAGGGACCAAGATAAATCCTGGGCTTTGCCAAGTTAAAGCCTGTCAGGACCGTTCCTTGGTATCCTCCGTCACCCTATACAAAATGTTGCCAAATTTTATTGAAATTGTGGTGGTGTTGGGTTTTATACATTTCTTTTTCGTTCTTATACGAGAACATGGTGCGATACAAAGGTCACTTCAATAAATTTAACAGGTGTTAAATAAAGTTAGCCCCCAGGTACCGTCACTGGGAGATATGTGGCCCCTTATGGAAAAGAAAAGTACGAGATTCTAAAGTCAATCTGGCTCGTTCCTTGATATATCTCATCCATTGTAATATTCATTAAAACAATATAACATCTGCAATTCGTTTGTATTTAAAAATCATTATACACTTCACTTTGTAAACTAAACCTCTTCGGGGCTAAATTAAATTGTGTGTGGTGAGTTTACACAATTAAATTAAGACCTCGAGGTTTAACGACATATACAAGTATACACATGCACACACACACGTACAAATTATCCACATTCTCCTCTAACAAGCAATTAACAAAGATTCACGTTTACAATTATGTTGTTGGTGTTGTTGTTATAGTTACAAATGTTATTACAGCCGTTATTATTACAGTTATGGCCGTTATTTGCGTATCGTTGGTTGTTAATGTGTGTGTTTTTGTTCTTCGCTTCAGATTTAATTAAATTCATTGTTGTTGTTATTGCTATTATTGTATTCATTGTATATTGTATGCGCGACGGTCATTGATAGCCATATAAACATATGTTAATTACCAATAATAAACATTTGAAATGTACCAAAACATTGGTAGTAAAACGATTTACATCCATTTCTATCGATGTTATCGAGGACTTTTCTAATTCGACTACAATGGCGTCAACAAGCCCAGCACATCCGCATAGTGGCCAATTTTAGAAATACTAAAAATGCCCCATAAAATAGCCACCAACTACCAAAAAGTTTAGCATAGGATTTGCATATAAAAATAAATTGAATTTGGCGAAAAAAATAGAAAAAAAATTGCTATGCAAATACTGCAACCATTTGTAACTATTGCATTAGCCTTAATGGATTTTAATGGCCAACATTGGGGTGGAGAGGAGAAATTATATAAAGGTTGCAGTAAGAATCATAATCATCAATTAATTATACTTTTCAACAAAATGAAAAAGTTCGCTGTTTCATTCGAACTTTTTGCATTTCTTACTCACAATGGCAAGCTATTTTCAAATCCGGACACTACTTTTTCTTCATCAGCTCTTGTTTTTTGAGATAAAGCTCAGATATAGCATATGTGAGGGTCTTGAAAATTGCATTATAAATTCTAGAACTCCGTTGAAAAATTGTACACAATTTTTGCTAGAAATAGAAGTGATAATTTCGTAAATGATCACAACAAAAACGGAGAGGATTTTGATATAGACTTGGATTTCTATTTAGTGACATCTTGAATAATATTTAAATTCAAATTCTAAAATCAAGCCGAAGAGATACACTTTACCAGCACCTATGTGATTGTTAAGCTAGATTGAAAAATAAGCTATTATCCACGGTGATCAAAGGACAATAGAATGAAGTCACATGAAGCCAGATCAAGTAAAACAAGTTAGAACGACCAGCACTGTATTGAAGTAAATATGAACAATTAGTGACTAATAAGCTCTTTCTCTACCATAAGTATAATTCCTTGGAGAAGAATAATATCTTAACTAATGCTAAACACTTTATACTGATAATTTTCTGTGTGAGGTTTTCCTACAACACTCTGTAAAGAAGCTCATCCTTGTTTGTTCTATCCCCTGAATAACCACCCAGCAAATTTTGAAGGAAGAGATTCCATGCGATGACGTGATTTCATGGTATCTTTTGCATTGTTTCAAACGAAGTCGTGGAAGATCCGAACTTTTCATTAGCATTTAAACCAAAGCAAAGGAAGTCGTGAAAGATCCGATCTTTTCATCAGCATTTGAATCCATGCAAAGGAAGTCCTGAAAGATCCGATCTTTTCATCAGCATTTAAACCCATTCCATGGATCCAATAGAGATGAATTTTGTGTTTTTATTTCTACACATTTTTCTAAATATATAAGATTAATTATTTACAATAGGTTTGATGTTGTCGGAGACTCAAAATCACAACCAATGTTGTTAAAACTCTCGTCGTAATTATAATGACATTTCAAAGGGTTGGTGAAAATGACATGCCAAAGCATTGATGGAAATGACATGCCAAAGCATTGGTGAAGATGACATGCATTAGTGTAAATGACATGCATTTTATCCAAGAAAACTACGAAACTTTTTTTTAGATTTTCTTCAACTGAAAGAACATATGTTTTGCGGCAAATGGCCATATACTCGTATGAAAAGATTGCCGTATACAAGAGATAACCATATATTTTTGTGGTCTTATCAAGAACTTCAAAATGTAATGCTTCATCTATAGATTTTGTAAAAACTATTAGATTTTACGGAAATTCTGGACAGAAAAGTTAAAATAATAATGTTTGGCTCATGGCAGAACTACCAGGTAGTGGCATCACACCAGCTGATCGAATATGAAAAGTCAAATCCCTTTATAAAAAAATAATTTTTGTTTTAATTTCCCCAACAACATAAAGAAAGTTTTGACATAACATATTCAAAATTTTACGATGCCACTACCTGGGTAATTGTGTCATGGTTTGGCTTAAAAAACTGACGTTTCTGTCATAAAACGGGCCAATAATATATGACAAATAAAATCGATCGATAAAATTATAGATTCTGATGTCCTTTCTGGAATTTTACACCCAACAACACTACGTGTACAGGGTATTATAAGTTGGTTTTGGTCAAAATGTTTGTAACGCATCGAAATAATGATCGTAGACCCATACTTATATATACCAAAATGAATGTCTTGACGAGCTGAGTCGATCTGGCTATGTGTGTCCGTCCGTCTGTCCATCTTAACCTTGTAGTCACGCTGCAGGTTGTAATTTTGATCGGATTATCATGGATATTTGGCAGTTGATGTGGATCCTGGAGTGGAAGAAGCATATTAATTTCGGTGATGGTCGGATATTGTTCAGGGGTGGGAAAGAGCAAAAAAATTGTTTGGAGAAATAGTCATCATTTTATTCCAAAGCGAATATCTCCGGTTTTATAAGGGAATACCAAGAGATAGCCATATATTTTTGTGGTCTTATCAAGAACTTCAAAAATGTAATGTTTCATCTATAGATTTTGTAAAATCTATTAGATTTTACGGAAATTGTGGACAGAAAAGTTAAAATATTAATGTTTGGCTTAAAAAGCTGATGTTTCTCTCATAAAACGGGCCAACAAAATATGACAAATAAAATCGATCGATAAATTTATAAATTCTGATGTCCTTTCTAGAATTGTATACCCAGGGTACAGGGTATTATAAGTTGGTTTTGGCCAAAAAGTTTGTAATGCATCGAAATAATGCTCGAACGAATTTGAATTCGAATCGTCTTAGTGAAGCAGGCCATTAAATATGCTATAATATTTTAATCATAAATTTCAGAATCGGGATTTGTTTGGAATGTAGTCAAAAATTAAATAAAAGTATTTTATGTAAGTTTCAAATGAAGTTTTATAAGCGTAAAATGCAAAAAAAAACTCATTAAAAATATTCGAAAAGCCAGAGTTTTTCGTCAATTTTTGTAACCATTTGTTGTGGCGTTTAAACGACCAGTGGCTTTATATGGGTTAATCAGAGCTTTTAATCAGTATTTGGTAGGTTGTTGCCTGCTGCCAAATATATATAAACCTATAGTAAAAGGCGTCGAGCTATCCCTACATTCCATGTTTTACTTTTATTGTAATCGCCTTTTTTGACAATGAAGTCCAAGCAAAACTTTAAAGTTGTTCCATCCAACAAATTTTGTGCAACTTTTCAGTATTTAGTGCTAGTTCTCAGAAGACATACATATATCTTTACATTAGAACAGATTATGTCGATGTTGTTCATCCAGTTCTTCGAGTGTTCTATAGGACATAGATGTGAAGTAATCGGTGTACATTTATGAAAACTGCTTGACTTCGACAGTCCTGTATTTACGAGAGCGCACAGTGCGAAATATGAGCACTTTAGCGGAACTTTACTAATAACTTTTAAAGTAAAGGGCGTAGATTCCTAAAATTTTGCGAAAATGTTTCTTATATTAGTGGAAATTGTGGTGCTCAAATTGGGCCACATAGGTCCGCGGTTTCCCGTAGCGTTCATGTAACGGCGGCTGTCGTTTTTACGTTTTACATTCATTTTTCAATCGATTTTGCTGCAAATTGGTATATTGAGTTTTCAGCGGATAGAAAACTTATGTACAAAATATTTTCAATATAGGTTCGCGTTTTGGTATAGACCCCATTGAACGGTACCGGTCGATGGGATATATTTTAAATGTTACAGGCACATTTTTCAACGTATTTGGTTGCATTTTGGCATTTTATGTTCTTCATAAATAGAAAACATCTGTGCGAAATATTAACATCGTAGGTACGCGTTTTTGGTATAGCCCCCATATGACGGGTTCCCTCATACTAGGTATTTTAAATGTTGAAGACAAAAATTGCAGCAGATTTTGATGCAAATGTACATTTAAGATGTTAGCGAATAAAAATCCTCCTCACATAAAAGCTGTCAACAAAGGTCCACTTCTGGGTGAAGCCCCACAACCCTACTCATCCATTAAGGAGTAAAATGTCAATAACAGTTTCTTTTCATTTATATCCATAATGTTTATCGGTCTATTTAGCAGGTCTGTGCCATTAATTTTATTAATAATGTCTCGCAGATCAAGTTCAAGTTGGAACTGCATTACTATTTTTAACGTATATTGGTATTTGCACCACAGCATTCAAAAATGTTGCACTATATATAAATCACCAACATTTACAGGTCAAAACTATTAAAAATTGCGAGAGGATTCTTAATTTAACAGAAATCATCATTTGTTAATATTACTGAGTCCATTTCTTCAAAACACAGCCAACAGCGGCTTTCATCGCCACGTTTACCTTCCAATTTCGAAAATGCAATTAAATTAAGTTTCCGAAGTCATTTTAAAAAACTTGAATTTCTCCGAAGACCGCACGTTACCGCAGCTGTTTTATAGCTTTGCGAACAGAGGAGACCCCAATCTTTCAGATCATATATATCTTAAAACGTGAATGTACGGGAATCACTTTTGAAATATCCACGGAAAATAAAAAAAATTATATTGAAAACTTCAAAAATGCACTTCTTTCCGATTAAAATTGCAGGAAACAATCACTTTTGAAATATCCACGGAAAATAAAAAAAATTATATTGAAAACTTCAAAAATGCACTTCTTTCCGATTAAAATTGCAGGAAAACAATTAGGGTTTTTTGCATTTTTTTAAGAGTAAAATATTATAATAGTTTTGTAAAATATTAAGAAAAATAAATCATGGCATACTGACTTACCATTTGTCCGCGCCACGCTATTTTTTTAATGAATCCAAATTATATTTTTTAGAAAAAAAATTGTGAAACGAAAGTGCAACTTTAAGTGCTTTTTTAAGTCGTTTCGCGGAGTAAATCGCCAAACTGAGTATGGGTCATTTGTAGTGGAGTACTTAGCTAACGAATTCAATTAAAATTTAATTCATTTTATGTACTTTAAAAATTCCTTAAAGTTCCACTAAACTTCCCATATTTCGCAGTGTGGAGCGGCTCCATATTTTTCTGGCCTAGGCAACATGAAAACTTAGACATTTTTTTCATAAACGTACCCAGACAGTTTGACATACGACAATGTATTGTTTTGTTTACAGTGACTCATTTTGCAAAAATGCAATTTATTTGTGAACATTTACGTCCGATCATTTTTCACAACTTCCGACGTAGATAATCATCAAGAGTGCATAGATCAAATTAAATTTTTGTATGTTGATAAAGGACAATCCCTAGCACTATGAAAAACTGGTTTAATGAATTCAATCGTGGCCGACACTCGTAAAAAACGCCCATTGTGCCAGAAAAAATTAACCCTTCGTTGGACACCAATATTGTTTGTCATATTCGTAACACATGAGTCTGGCCAGACCCATATAATTATTTATATTTTTTTAGTAAACTTAATTAACATTTTCATTTAAAAAGTTGTAGAATATGTTTAAAGGACCCTAATTTTTAATAAATAATCCTTATATATAATTGTTCCACAAACATCCCAGATGGGACAAGGGAGACTTCTCTCATATCAATGAGTGCACGCCGATTCATATTGGCTCAATGACATGGGACCTACTTTTTATTGCCGAGTCCGAACGGCGTGTCTTACGACACCACTTGTAGAGAAGTTTTTCATGGCTTAAATACTCAGGAAATGTCGCCAAGCATTACTGAGGGGGATTTTTCCTTATTTGTCAAAAAACATGCCGAAAAACTATAAATTTAAATGATATTATCAAATTAGTAAAACAGGACATATGCATACGAAGTAAAAAATTCGTAGTTTTCTTGTCTCTATGCTCGAAAATGTTAGTTATATTCCATTTTGATGCACTATATTTTATTTTGGCCTATTGTTCAGAATGAAGAGTGCTTATTTTATAACTTTACAGCTTATTGCAGTGCAATAACGATGATATCAAGAGGTAAATAAAGGCACATATCCAAAGGATTTTCTTATCTTCTATATATATAAAAGAGCAGTGAGGTGAGGTATTCACTGACTGATTCATCAGCGCCCAGACGAAACCGCTGAAGCTAGAAAGTTGAAATTTTGGGTGTAGGTTGCTGTTGGTGTGTAGGGGTGAGATAAGGCTGGGTTTTTGGCAATTCGACCTAGAAGTGTACGAAAAGTACTAAAAGGTACTAAATATGGTACCCTTTGTATTAGGCAAACGGTAAGAGCTAGAATTCGGAAATTTGGAATGAGGGTCACTGATGGAGAGTTAGAAAGATGTACCAAAGGGTTATTGGAAATTCGAACTATAAGTGTACGAAAAGTACTAAAATTTACAAAATTTAGTACCAATTGTATATTTTGAACGGATATAGCTAGAACCATGGAATTTGGTATTGAAATCAAGGTTGGGAAGTGGTGTTGATGTAATTAAATGGTTTTGGAAAATCGTACTAATGTGTACGAAAAGTACTAAATGGTACTGAATTAAGTACAACTTGGATTTGGGTGAATGGATAGAGCTGGAATCCTGAAATTTGGATTGAGGGCCACTGATGAAGAGTAACAATGAAAGGTTTTTGGAAATTCAAATTATTAGGGTACGAAAAGTACGAAATGGTACTAAATTTAGTACAAATTGGATTTGGGTGAACCAATAGAGCTGGAATCCCGAAATTTGGAATGAGGGTCACTGATGAAGAGTAACTATGAAAGGTTTTTGGAAATTAGAACTATAAGTGTACGAAAAGTACTAAATGGTACCAAATTTAGTACAATTTGGATTTGGGTGAACGGATAGAGCTGGAATCCTGAAATTTTGAATGAGGGCCACTGATGAAGAGTAACAATGAAAAGTTTTTGGAAATTCGAACTATAAGGGTACGAAAAGTACGAAATGGTACTAAATTTAGTACAATTTGAATTTGGGTGAACGGATTGGGTTGGAATCCTGAAATTTGGAAAGAGGGTGACTAATGGAAAGTAACAAGGAAAAGTTTTTGGCAATTCGAACTATATGTGCACGAAAATTATAAATAAAAATAAATTTAGTACAAATTGGATTTGGGTGAACAGATAGAGCTGGTATCCCGAAACTTGGAATGAGGGTTACTGATGAAAAGTAACAATGAAAGGTTTTTGGAAATTCGAACTATAAGTGCACGAAAAGAACTAAATGGTACTAATTTTAGTACTATTTGGATTTGGGTGAACGGATAGAGCTGGAATCCTGAAATTTTGAATGAGGGCCACAGATGAAGAGTAACAATGAAAGGTTTTTGGAAATTCGAACTATAAGGGTACGAAAAGTACGAAATGGTACTAAATTTAGTACAATTTTAATTTGGGTGAACGGATTGGTTTGGAATCCTGATATTTGGAAAGAGGGTCACTAATGGAAAGTAACAAGGAAAAGTTTTTGGAAATTCGAACTATATATGCACGAAAAACAATAAATGATACTAAATTTAGTACAATTTAGATTCGGGTGAACAGATAGAGCTGGAATCCCGAAATTTGGAAAGAGGGTGACTAATGGAAAGTAACAAGAAAAGTTTTTGGCAATTCGAACTATAAGTATACGAAAAGTAATAAATGGTACTAAATTTAGTACAATTTGGGTTTTGGTGAACAGATAGAGCTGGTATCCCGAAATTTGGAATGAGGGTTACTGATGAAAAGTAACAATGAAAGGTTTTTGGAAATTCGAACTATAAGTGCACGAAAAGAACTAAATGGTACTAATTTTAGTACTATTTGGATTTGGGTGAACGGATAGAGCTGGAATCCTGAAATTTTGAATGAGGGCCACAGATGAAGTGTAACAATGAAAGGTTTTTGGAAATTCGAACTATAAGGGTACGAAAAGTACGAAATGGTACTAAATTTAGTACAATTTTAATTTGGGTGAACGGATTGGGTTGGAATCCTTATATTTGGAAAGAGGGTCACAAATGGAAAGTAACAAGGAAAAGTTTTTGGAAATTCGAACTATATGTGCACGAAAAATAATAAATGATACTAAATTTAGTACAATTTAGATTCGGGTGAACAGATAGAGCTGGAATCCCGAAATTTGGAATGAGGATTACTGATGAAAAGCAACAATGAAAGGTTTTTGGAAATTCGAACTATAAGGGTACGAAAAGTACGAAATGGTACTAAATTTAGTACAGTTTGAAATTAGGTGAACGGATTGAGTTGGACTCCTGAAATTTGGAATGAGGGTCACAAATGGAAAGTAACAAAGAAAAGTTTTTGGAAATTCTAACTATAAGTACACGAAAAGAACTAAATGGTACTAATTTTAGTACTATTTGGATTTGGATGAACGGATAGAGCTGGAATCCTGAAATTTTGAATGAGGGCCACAGATGAAGAGTAACAATGAAAGGTTTTTGGAAATTCGAACTATAAGGGTACGAAAAGTACGAAATGGTACTAAATTTAGTACAATTTTAATTTGGGTGAACGGATTGGGTTGGAATCCTTATATTTGGAAAGAGGGTCACTAATGGAAAGTAACAAGGAAAAGTTTTTGGAAATTCGAACTATATGTGCACGAAAAATAATAAATGATACTAAATTTAGTACAATTTAGATTCGGGTGAACAGATAGAGCTGGAATCCCGAAATTTGGAATGAGGATTACTGATGAAAAGCAACAATGAAAGGTTTTTGGAAATTCAAACTATAAGGGTACGAAAAGTACGAAATGGTACTAAATTTAGTACAGTTTGAAATTAGGTGAACGGATTGAGTTGGACTCCTGAAATTTGGAATGAGGGTCACAAATGGAAAGTAACAAAGAAAAGTTTTTGGAAATTCTAACTATAAGTACACGAAACGTACTAAACTTAGTACACTTTGGATTTGGGTGAACGGATAGAGCTGGAATCCTGAAATTTGGAATTAAGATTACTGTTGGAATCTAGAATTGAGATATGGAGGTAGCTTTGGAAAATCGTTCTAATGTGCACGAAGCAGTGCTAAATGGTACTAAATTCAATACAAGTTGTATTTGCGTGATCCAGATTACTGTTGGAGTGTAGGATTGAGGTAGTTTTGGAAATGCGTACTTATGGAAAAGTGCTAAATTGAACTACATTGCAGATATATGAAAGTAGTTATTGGAAAGTCGTGTACGAAAAGTGCTAAATGGTACACAATTTTGGTATTTGCTATATGGTACAGAATTTTGTTCAATTTGTGATTTTGTAAAGGGGTAGAACTGGAATTTTGAAATTCGGTATTAGATTAGAAATTGGTGTTTAGAGAGTAGGAAGAAAGGAGGTTTTGAAAATGCTTACTTATTTATGCAAAAAGTACTAAATAGTATTATAATTGGTTTCAGAGGAACATATAAAGCTAGAAAAGTGAATTGCGGTTGGTATTTATGTTGAATTTTAAAAGTAATTTTTGAAACGTTTACCTACACATGTGTACGAAAAGTTTTGTAACATGTTGGTACCAAAACCATGTTGGTATTGTGTAAACGGTTAAAGGGAGAAATCATACTATAGGGGAACGAAAAGTACTAAATCGTACTAAATTTGGGTTGGGTGTAGGAACAAAGCTTGGATTATATAATATGCACAAAAAAAAATATACGAAATGGAAAAATATTTGTTAAGAAGATCATTCTGATATTTGAGATAAAGTTCGGAGTTTGAAAAATTGTACTGAATATTGTTCTATTGATTTTATGCTAACGCGATGGTGTTTCTAAATAATTTACTGGAAGTATGTAGTTAAACGTGAAGTATCCCAGCAAAATAAATTGGAAGCAGTGCAATGTAGACTACTTCTATTACGGCATGTTTTGATGCAGTTCAAACGGAGTCATGAAAGAGGCACTCCATTCCTCACATTTTAACCGCTTTTGGATGCAATCCAAAGAATCACATCCATTTGCAGTTAAAATGCAGTGACAAGGGTCAGTTAAAATGCAGTGCCAAGGGGTTAGTTAAAATGCAGTGCTATGGAGTGCATCTTTCAGTAGTCACGCTCTTGTACAAATAATGAGTGAAAATGCATAATTGGATGCACTTCCAGATTACTTGTACATATAATTTAACTGCATCTTTGGAGGCAAACATTTTGCTGGGATCTTTTCAATTTTTTTTTTGTTTTTTTTTATGTTAATTTGAAAACAATTTTTTTAACTAGAAGGTTATTATCCCCTGATAATAAAAAGGCCTTAATTGAAATGCATCAAAAAATGTACCGTTATATACGGTGAACATACCCGTGGACATTAAGTAAAATTTTTTGTAAAATAGTTTTTTTCTAACCTTTCATGCCGCAAATTCCGAATTTCGGTCGGAAAATGTGCATAAAATCTTCAAAGTACTCTAACCCCCAGTTTATGTATTTCGAAGCGAAAATGTGTGCGCATGAAAGACACCCAAACTTTAATTTTTGAAATATTATTTCATTTGCGTTTGTTTCCAAACATAAAACAAATTTGAAATACACACTCAAATTTGGTAGTTTTCCTTCCGCATTCGTTTTCTTATCGACATACATAAACAGGCCCTAAGTCTTCAAAATATCTCTTGTAATAAAAGTGGATTAAAGTAGACATTTTTTTAAATGAAACTTTTGTATCCTCTGAGTATTCAAGGTCCAAATTTAAAGAAAATTTGGCAATATAGATTTGTTCTATTTTTAAAATACACTAAGTCGAGGGGTACCGTTATATGGTGATATACGAAATTTTGTGGCCATTTTGAATTCCAATTTCCGATTAGGTTCGTAGAATTTTCGTAGAATTTTCTGGTTCTTGGCGAAACCGCTGAAGCTAGAACCTTGAATTGTTGTGAAAGGGTGAGATAAAGTTTAGTGTTTGGAAACTTGTACTGGAAGGGAATGCTGTGTTAGTGAAGGGGTAAAACCAGAAGTCAAGTCTGAAATTAGCAATATGAGTAGCTACTGGTGTATGTCTGTGATATGAGGTCGTAGTTTTGGTAATTCGAAATAAAAAATAAAGTAGGGGTGCGAAATATTGTTCATATATATTTTATTCCCTTTTCCGCATACGAAGTAGCGGGCATTTGCTAGTAATTCATATGGAGAATCCTATATTTGGACCAATCTACCCCACAAAAAGAGCAGAAAAGCTATGTAATGGGTTCTATTAGTCCACTTATGTGTATAATTGTCTAGGATACAAGTGTAACCCTAATTGCAAGGGAATTTTTTAGGTTGTGGTACATTCACTGATTTCAAACCCTTATCTTGCTTTTGCGACGTTTTTATGTGCAATTTTGAAGACATGGTAGGGTGAAATGCGACAATTTTCATAAAAGGGTATTAATTTTGTCAAATAATGTAGGTAAAAATCAAATTTTTAGAAAAAATCGGACATTTTTCAAAAAAACATGGGTGGGGTCTAGCCAGACTCATGTGTTACGAATGTGATATGTATGTCAAAAAATCCTTGTAGCTCCTTTTCTGGTGATCCTTTTGACTTCATGTTTCCTTCATTTGAAAGGTAAGAAAATTTCATGAAGCTACCGGGAATCTCAAGTTCATAGCTTTATCGTAACCCAGTTTAAAATGCAAAATAAAATTAAAAAGGCCTGGCCAGACTCCGGTGTCCAACGGAGGGTTAAGTGTTTCGTCAACTGATAATGCAAGATCGCCATGTTGTATACCGTGAGATACAGGCATTCTTAGCAATTTCTTCTACCAACTAACATTTGATATTGCATGAATACCTGGCCACAACAATGGGGTTTTCTCGTTAGATCAAGTACAATTTGATAATCGCTCAAAACAAGGCTCTTGTCGATTGGTGCAAAGCAATTGTGAATAAACACATCGCCACAGACGACCAATTTTGGATCTATGCGTTTTGAGCCATAAACAAAGCAGCAATCGCCCCTGTGGGTCTTCGAATGCGAGCCAAATCCAACAAAAGTTGTTTAGGAAGAATCAAAACTGACCATTTGGCAACAAGGACGTTTAATTCTGCGTGGTACACTACAATTTGTTTGGCCAGCCACATTGTGGAGTTGATGGTTCAACCACCGTACAGCCCTGACTTGGCACCTAATGACTTCATTTGATTCCCGCACATCAAGGAAAAAGTGCGTGGTCAGTGATTTACTTCGACTGAACACGCTGTAAAAGCGTTAAAAAACAATGTTTTAGATGTGTCTCAGTCGTAGAGGAAAAAGTGGTTCAACAATTGGTTTCAGCGCATGAAAAAATGTACAAATCATGCTGGAGACTACCGAAGAAATTAATAAAACTATTTTTGATGGCAAATAGGCATAGCTAGGGCAGAAAGTTATCAAGCAACCATCGTATTTTACTTCAGTTAGCCTTATAACTTTAGTATCTCCCTAAAAGAAATGTTTGCAGGTAAAAAGCTTATGCGCATTGGTAGTAGAGTAAGACATTACATAGTGGGCCCCGTCCCGAATATAGGCTTTGCTCACTTGTTGTTGTGTAAATAACTACATTTTCCTTTAATACTACAAACAAATGTTATCATGGTAGAAAACTTTTTGGTTTTGTAATGTAATATATCAAATTATTATAAATCTCTGGTAGATTTGTCATTTATCAAAATGGCATAATCATTGAATAAAAAATCCGTCGAAAGCTGGTACCCAGGATAGTTCTTCTCTTATTTTCTTTATTTTTTCACAAACTTTATGTCTAGATAAGAAGTAATACTGTGATAAATATAAATACTGTGACTCTTAGAAACGCAGTAACTCAAGAATGGTGGGTTTTAGGAAAATAATCTTGACGCTTATTCTTATAGAGCTCAAAATGCTCTTAGTCTTTTGCATTAATCTTAAAACAAGTAAAAAGTAGTTAAGGTCGGCCGTGCCGAACCGTGAGGGTAAAACCCTCAAAATACCGAAAATCGGTTCCCGTTATATGGGAGCTATACTTAAACATGGACCTATGTTGACGATTATTAGTGAACAAGTTTCGTGACAACAGAGACCCTCAAATGTCAAATTACAGCTTTACCAATATTCATATCTCGGCGAGATAAAGCGATTATGAGATGTGTGTCCGTCCGCCCGTGTGTCCGTCTGTCCACTATAAATTGTAATCAAACTCCAGGCCGCAATTATGGACCGATCGTCACGAAATTTGGTATGGAGGTCGGTTTCAGATCAGAATAGATCGCTATTTTAATTTGTGATGATCGTGAAATATTTAGCGGGTGAAATGGACCAAAAACATAATTTTATCCGATTTTGCAGCTGCTCTGTAGGTCGCAATAATAACCCGATGGCTTCGAAAATTCGAACAAGGTAACAGTGTATGACAAAGAACATGCTTGCAATTTGAGATGGTGATCGGATGATGTTTAGAGGGTTAAATGGACCATAACTTTTGTGTGAAAATTGTGAAAATATTTTATATACCGGTTATATCTTTATTCCTGGAAGGCACATTCCGTCTACGTAAATAATGTTTGGAAGACCAACTCTTTCCCTTTCCATTGATGCCAATTATATTGATTTACGCGGTCAGATAACAGAGTTACAGCCTAATATATCCAGTTGTTTGCTTGAAGTGTAATCATAAGCACGCTAGAGGTCGCAATTATAGCTCAATAGTCACGAAATTTTGCACGAGGTAAGGGTTTAAGTCGAAGAAGATGCCTAAGATTTTGGATGATGATCCGATATTATTTAGAAATGGACCATTACTTTTGCATGAAAAATATACAAATTTAATTTTTTGTTCATATTTTTATTCCTGGATGGCATATACAAGCAAAGTAGCCTACATATGGAAAAATAAATACTGATATTTCCCCTGATGCAAATTGCAATAATGTCTCTGCTAGATAACAGGCCTACTGCCTAATATATAATGGGTTTTGTGTAGAGAACCACAATTTCCTTTCATACTACAAATTGTTTCAATCATGACAGAGAAATTTTCAGTTCAGTTGTCCAATTGAACTTTTATACAAATATTGCAGCATGGGGTCGCTTCCCCACCTATTTTATACCCTCAACCTTTAGGTTAATACAAAATATACAAGATACGACGAAAGATGTGCCCATCGAAAAAATGCTTTTAGACCCCAAGTATGTTTGGACGAAATTCGTTTAACTTAGTTTAACTTCGAATAGGGGCTATATCGGTTCACTCCTTCGGGCACCTCCTCCACAAAAGTTCAAAATTTTTCTGAAAAATTGTGTGAACGATAACTCTCGAAGCACGAAATCGATTTGGTCCAAACTTTCCATATATTATTATTCCTTCTAGATATAGATCAGGTAGGACTATATTGGTCCACCCCTTCGAGTACCTCCCACACAAAGTTTGGAAAAGTGAAATTTAAGAGTCCTATCGAATCGTCCCCCTTTACGATGGTACAATTGCAATGGCAAGTCCATACCTCCAGAGATTATGGCCGAAAAGGTCCAAGAAACCCTAAAAAACAAACAAGAAAACTAACTAAAATGGCAAATCCGCAAGATAACTGTCAAGGGGATTTTCTGATTGGTCCAAACTTTGCACATCCTCTTATTTCATCCAGTAATGTATCAGGTTGGATATGGACTATATCGGTCCCGTCCTTCGAGTACCTCCTACACAAAATTTGGGAAAAGTGCAGTTTGTGGATCCATTTGAATTTTTTGAAGAATGGTTTTTCACGGTACCTATTGCAATGGTCCATACTTCCTGAGATAATGGTCCAAAATTTCCAAAAAAAAAATTCTCAAACTATTTCAAAAATCACTATAATTGATTTTGGTTAGCCTTACATTCCGATACCTACAAAATATATATCTTTTATACGGCATAGTTATTGTGTTTGTTTCTTTTTTGGTCAAATGCTGAGGGTATATCACCGTTAGCGGAGCTGACTTATACTATCTGACTTGGTGTGTGATTGAATATGAATAATTTTGTTATTTGTAAATATGTTTGCATGCATTTTTTTGAACTTCTATTCATTATTAGTTATTTCTATCGGTATAAAATATGTATATAACCACAATAAACAATTTTCGAAATGGCCTGAAAATCACAAAACTGCGTGCATTACCAAGCATATTTGAGGACGATAGATCTTTAATAAACTCACAATCAATGTGAATTTTCCAATTTTGGCATATTGTTTAGAAATGTATAATTTATATAATTGTTCAACAAATATCCCAGTAGGGACAAGGGACGTATTTTTATCGCCGAATCCGAAAGGCATGTCCTAAGTTGCCACTTGTAGAGAAGTTTTTCATAGCTGAAATACTCAGGAAATATCGGCAGCATTACAAAGGGGTATTATGCCACCGTTGAAAATTTAATGAGGCCAGTCGTGGGAATCCTACCCGGACATTCTGCGTGCTAAGTGGTTGCACATAGCTAATTCCTAGAAGTTGTGGTGTAGGGTATCACATGGTCGGCCCCGTCCGACTATAGTCTTTGCTTACTTGTTTTGTTTAAAATTGTAGCAATAATCCACAAAATACCAAAAGTCGGGAGGTACCCTTATATGGGGGCTATACCAAAACATGGACCTATGGTGACGATTTTTGGTGAGGTAGTTTCGCGACCACTGAGACCTCAAATGGCAAATTACAGCATGTTCGGTTAAAAATTGTAGATAAAATTCTCAAAAATACCGAAAATCGGCAAGTAAAGTTATATGGGGACTATACCAAAACATGGACCTATGCCCATAATTTTTGTTGGAATATAAGTTTGTTGATCACTAAGAACCCTGAATTTTAAAAAATAGTTCATTCAGTTAGAAAATGTGACTAAAAACGTCAAAATACCAGAAATCGGGCTGTGTCGTTATATGGGGGCTATACCAAAACGTGGACGGTAGCCCATCATCGAACTTACGAAAATTTCAGCATCATATCGCTATTTTTGTGGATGCTAGAGTGATCAGCACAGACGGCCGGACGGACAGTAGTGCGATTCTCTAACTCATTTTTTGAGTTACCGACAACAATCGGTAAAATTAAAATGCTTGAAATTTCGGTAATTAACGATATTATTCGGTAAGTTAGCGACCATTAAAAAGTAGTCGTAAAGTTCTACCGATAGCAACAGTGTTGTTAACTTTTATTTGAATTAACTTCTTGATTTTTATTTTGGCTTTAGGTCAGAAAATAAAAACAATATGTTTTGTTTTTTATTTAATTTTTATTTTTCCAATATTTCGACTTTCTCCGAAAGTCATCATCAGGGACTTTAAATTAAAAAAGAACAAATAACAATCGTTATATAAATATTAAACAAAATATTTTAACAATAATTACATTTTAATTTTATCTCTTTAACAACCGTCGAGTATGCACATCTTATTTTGGAAACGAGTATTTTTCAACTAAAACTTTTTGTGTTTCTCTATTGCATTTCTGTAAATTTGTGCACAGTGTTCGGTATCCATTTTAAAGTTTATCCGATTTTCCACTGGCACATTTATGATATGAAGCATTTCAAGCATGAATCTTCGTTTATAGTTTCTTTCTTGTGTTAAAATTTCAACATCTTTAAAGTTGGGCGTGTGTCCTGTGGTTGCACAGTGTGCCGCAAGAGCCGTTTTTTGTTCAAGTGGTTTGCCTTTGTTCTTATGGTCTGACTTGTGACCACTTATCCTAGTTTTTAATTTATTTTTTGTTGTGCCAACATATACCTGAGGGCATACGTTGGACGAGTCACCATTGCATTTTATTTTATATACGACGTTAGATTTTTCGTCCTTAGGAACCTTCGATTTCGTCTTGCTAAAAAAGTTGTTGTTTGTATTATTGCTTTTCAGGGCTAAATGATATCGTTTGTTGTCATATAGGTTTGAATGAGAAAACCTTTCTGAAAACCCAGGCACATAAGTGAAACGTTTATATGTCTTGACTTCTTTTTGTTCTTTGTTGTCGATTCTTGTATTTGTTACGTGTTTAATTAGACTATTAATCATGTTGGAAGGAAAGTCATTCATTTTCAATATTGTTCTGATTTTGTGTTTGTTTTTGGTATGGAACTTGTGATCACTGATGTTCAAAACTCTTCTTATAAAGTTTGTCGCTGTGTTGATTTTTATTCCTCGTGGGTGTTTGGAATGATAATTTATCAATCTTCCCGACGCTGTTGGCTTTTGATACCAATCCAAGAAAAGCTTCTTGCCTTGTCTATGCACAATAGAATCCAGGTATGGCAAACGATTGTCAGTTTCACTTTCCATTGTGAACTGTATTTGTTTATTATACGAATTTAAAATATTTATTGTTTTGTCGACTTGGTCTTTGTGTATTACACAAAATATGTCATCGACATATTTTGTTAAAATTCGTGGTTTTACCTCGAGTTTTGTCATTGTTTCATCCAGTAGTTTTTCCATTATGATATCTGCTATAATTGGGGAGATGGGGGAACCCATAGGCATTCCTTTTAGCTGTTCAAATATTTTATCATCATAAATAAAATATCTGGAATCCTTAATGCACAATGTTAAAATATCAATAAAGATATCTTGTGGGATATTTGTGTGTTGTTCTATTATGTTCCACTTTTCTTTTATAGTTTTTATTGCCAGGTTTACTGGAACGCTAGGAAACAAGGATATTACGTCAAAGGAAATTAACATTTCAGAGTCATCAATGTATTGATTGTTAATCCTGTTTTTAAACTCTACCGCATCCTTTATATTGTATTTCGATTCCAATGTTAGTACTTTTAGTATTGATGACATATATTTTGACAATTCGTACGTCGGCGAGTTAACGAAGGAGCATATTGGTCTTAAGGGAATACCATCCTTATGGATCTTGGGGAGTCCATATATTTTTGGTGGTACCGAGGTTCTATTTATTAACTTGTTTCGTTCCATATCATTAATTATGTTCGAATCAAACAACTTTATAATTAATTTATTGCATTTATCCTGTAGTACCGTTGTGGGGTCTTTTCTCAGACGCCTGTAGGTGCACATGTCCATAAGTATTTGTTGCATTTTTATTTCATAGTCCTGTTTCGTCATAGCCACTGTCTTACCACCTTTATCCGCATTAAGTATTAAAACATGTTTATTTTCCTTTAGGAATTTATTAGTTTGTCCCACTGTATCCAGAATTAAGCGATCTCTTTTTCCCAATACATTACTTCTCATATGGTCATTTATAAGAGTTATTAAGTTAACACGAGAGATCTCTTGTTGTTCTTTGCTCTCTATAGTCTGTATACAGTCCTCTCCCTCTGATATTACATTGAACAGGGGAAACGTTGTCCTTGTTGTTGGTAACGAAAACTTTGGTCCAAGTGAGAGCAACCATTCAACATTTGTGGGTACGTGAGTATTTGTGGTGTTAACAAACCACTCTCTGTTGTGTTGTGCATTGAGTTCTCGATGTTGTTGTCGTTTTAGTGTGTTTAGCTTTTTGATGTGTATTTCTTTTTGTTTTGAGATTTGAGTTTGGAGAATTATATTCTCACTCTCTAGAAATGAAGTTAAATCCTCTCTTTGTAAGAGAGTAGTGAGTTGATTTTTGATGTTACTTAAAATTTCTTTTGTAAGATTTGATTGTTTGTGCTTTTCTTGGATTAGTAGTTTGAGTATTTTCATGTGGAAGTTGTATGTAAGTGTGTCCAGTTTTATGTTAACGCTCATTGGTATTTTGTTGTTAGTTTTAAATATGTTTCGTGTATTCTTAGTTGTGTTAGTTATGAAGTTTGGTATTGTACCTGTATCCTTGCATTTAATTAGAAATGTTGTCGTTGACTTCAAACGTGCTGAGAGCCTGTTACTTCTTGTGTATTGTTTAAGGATGTTTTGTGTATTATCATTGTAATTTTGTTTAATGTTTTTATATAGATGCATGTTGATTTTGTTGCGTTTCTTCGGCGTGCCTTCCGTGTCTTAATTTTGTGGAAATTATTGTTGACCTTTGGACTGTATTAACTTCTTGATTTTTATTTTGGCTTTAGGTCAGAAAATAAAAACAATATGTTTTGTTTTTTATTTAATTTTTATTTTTCCAATATTTCGACTTTCTCCGAAAGTCATCATCAGGGACTTTAAATTAAAAAAGAACAAATAACAATCGTTATATAAATATTAAACAAAATATTTTAACAATAATTACATTTTAATTTTATCTCTTTAACAACCGTCGAGTATGCACATCTTATTTTTCATTCATAATTTTGCGTTTTAAAGTAACCGATTTTTGTCGTTAACTCAAAAAATTAGTTAGAGAATCGCACTACAGGAATATATTCTTTATAGGGTCGCAAATGATTATATCAATGCGTTACAAACGGAAAATAAAACTTAATATACCCTCTATACTATGGTGGAGGGTATGAAAATACTTTTGATTCCGAATAGCTTTTCTTTCACATATGGGATCTCTTAGAATATTATTTCTAATGACAAACAATACCTCTCCACAGACTTGTAGCTCTGTAAAATGTTTGCCATTTTAAATGTCTATTTTGACAAATAGGCCGGCCTCTCAAACTAATTTTACATGTTATCGTTTGCCCTAAGTTATAACACTGAGTTTTGTTCCGCTACCGTCAGCCTCGTTTATTAAGACGATACTGTTAGTATTGTTCAATTTCACACTTCAATCGTTTCATCTCATTGTGAAATATTAAAAAATAACAAAATTACAACTAATAGATGTTCGGATTACAAATGAACGTAAATGTATTTATAATAGGATTATGATAGTGGTAATCCCATTGCAGTTATCCGGCCATCAGATTTATCAGTATCTATTTATTAGACTTGTTTATTAGTTGATTATTTTTGCAGTGATGTTTACTTAGGTTATGTTTGTGTGAAATATCATTTTTTTAGTTTATTTGTTCACCATACACTTAACAAACCAGGCTAGCGAGATTTTTGGAATTATAATTTGAGTTTGGGGTTTCTTGGAATTGAGAAAATCTCAGAATTATGAAGAAACTGAGGATACGTTACCAAAATTGGGAAATGCTTGTGATGAGATATCCCAATTTCCAATTTATTAAATTTCATTTCCATGTCAGATATTTCCGCTTCTGTTGGACATATTCTAAGGAGAGAGCTTGATAATGAAACTAAACCATCTGACCTTTAAATTAATACAAAAGTTGGCATTTATGTTAAAATATCATACACGGTGCTCTTGAACCAATTTTAAATGGAAGGTGCTTACACATGGGAAGTTTTTGCGGATTCTGAAACTACTACAATGTTCATAGATGAGAAAAATCAATAAACAAAAAATCGCCGTAGCGCTTTTTAAATAAATCGCGATCAAAATTTAAATTTTTAGGGTTTTTTAGTTTTTATGATTTTGCTTGGAAACCGCAAGTCCTATCGAAATGGAATTAGAGAAAATACTGTAGCTGTGAAAATTCTATACAAGATTGACCTTTATGAAATGTTCGTAGGTTTTACAATTTTTGAGATATAGAAATTCAAATAGGGACAATTCACTGAATGTATCGTCCCCTTATAGAACAACGTCGTGACTGAAGTTTCCCTACTTAAATTAATATATCTCCAAAATGGTACCACCTAGGATAAAATTACAAAAGCCAATTTTGTAGAGATTATAAGATTCTCTTCTAGTTCCATTTCGATAAGACTTACCGTTTTTAAGTAAAAAGTGAAAACCTAACAAAAAAAGTTAAAAATGTGACCTGAACAGTATATATCTCAACAAACGTAAAACCTAGGAACATAGCAGCCAATCCTCTAGAGAATTTTCAAAGCTACAACATTTTCTTTAGCTCCATTTTCATAGGACTTGCGGCTTCCAAGCAAAATCGCGAAAACCTAAAATAAACCTAACTAGTGAGCAAAGGCTATAGTCGGACGGGGCCGACCATGTGTTACCCTACCCCACTACCCCTGTGCATATAATCCGAATACCATCAAACATCGTGACCATCCGATCAAAATTGCGACCTGTTTGGCCACCTTCGCCAACCTACTTTACACCAATTTAAAGGTAATATTTTCTTCTTCTATTTAAGGCTTTGCCGTTGGAATATCCCTACTAGAAGCCTATATATTCACAAAGAATAAAACTTTGAATTTGTCTCCACATAAGTTTTTCCCCATTCCGACCCTTAAATATTATCCGACTATCACCACAATCAATAGGCTTCTTTCTCTGTGGGGCCCGCATCTACCCCCAAAATCTCGTGACTATCCGATCAAAATTCCAACCGGTAGCGTGATTACAAAAAATGAAAAAATGGATATATTACTGACTTTTGCGATATCTCGGTTGTTTGCCCACTTACGCCAACATACTTTGCATCAATATAAAGGAGATCTTTTCTTCTACCATTGGCGGGCTTTTTTTGGAATACTCCTACCAGAAGCGGAGATATTCGCATTAGAAAAAAACGTTGACTTTTCTCCACATAAGCTTTTTGCTTATTCCGACTCCTGAATATTA